>NC_087515.1:84724261-85071939 GCF_963921805.1 Phalacrocorax carbo | reverse complement strand
ATGGCTTGCAAAGCCATAGTCCTGTGGCTTACTGGCAGCTACGGTTCTAATGGCCCATTGCACTATTAGACTATGCCTGTACTAGTAAATAAAATGCATAAAGGCTTTTTATCTGGCCCTAAAAGCAACTAGCACAGCATGGCTGTTGTCCATGTGGCTAAACCTTCTCCCCTCTGCAAATGGGTTGTCTCTGTCCATGCTGTCTATTTGGAACAGCTTGAGCTATTCCATGAACCATCGCCTGGGTATTGCTTGGGAGAGTGCTAGTTGGCAGGGGGTCAAAGCTGTGCTGGAGGCTGTGTTCGTTAAATGCTGTGGATGATTATGGACAGTGACTGAGTCAGCGGCCTGATCCTGCTGAGCTTACTAAGGTAAGTGTAGTAATAAACCCTGTGTAAGGACCATGTTGGAATCTCTGATACAATAGAATAGTCTCCTAAAGTAAATTTAGTAAGCTTACACAGAAAAACTCCCAGTCTTTCAGAAAAGTGATTCATGGTCTACAGATGAGATTCAGTTAAGTATTTCTTTGTATCTGTAAGCTTAACCTGTTGTGTGGGACATCTAGCCCTTGAGCAGAATAGAAACTTAATTAGTAGCCACACTGGTTTTTGATGGTTCCTATGTACAGGTAGGTAGTGTGCAGATAGTTGCTGTAGCACAGTCAGAGAATGCAGAGCATGCAGGATCTTGTATCGCCAAGCATTTCCAGCCTTGCTGCAGGCACTCTGTGAGGGAACTGAGTGTACAGAACACGTGCAAATCTACCCCTGTCAGAGCTATGTAGACAGGTGTTGCTTTGAGACTTCACTCTCTTTATTCAGGAATTGATGTGGGGAAGGGAATATTATCCAAAAAGTTTATTTAGGAGTGAATTTGTGAGAAGAGAAGCTTGTCTCTTCCACACACAAACTGCAGGTCTGCTTTTGCAAGGAGCAGGTGGCTGATGGGTACCTCATAGCTCCTGGCAAGCCTTGAAGCCCACAATAGCTATTAGAGCTCATTTGATGTATCTAAATGACAACAAAGTGTCAAACTTTGATTATGTTTTTAATGGAATTGGAAAAGTGTCTGAACTTGTTAGAAATTTTTTTTCTATCTAGGTATATTTCATGGCCGTGTCGTACTACATTTGTTTGATAAGCCTTTTAAACCTTTTGACACTTCTTTTCTGTTGCCAATTTGGAAGAAGCCCTGGGATCGCTTTATTGAAATAGAAATTGCTATAATACAAGGAGTGACCATGTGATAAATGTCACTCTTGCTTATACTGGATGATTTCCAGGCAACAGATTTATGTCAAATTACAGCATTTTAATGATGAAAATGCTAACAATTTCAGAAGAAATTATTATTTGCAGGAAATAGCTCTTGAAAGAAGGCAGGGTGAATGCTATGTGCTAAGCTGTTAGAGGAGGTAGGGTTGTTTTTTTTTTCCCTTTAAACTCAGCAGTGCTTGGTGGACAGGTTGCACATATGAAAACCACTGTTCTGGTTGACTGCCTCAGCTTCTGCAGGTATCAGCCAGAGTAGAGGCAGAAGTAGCAAAGAGTGTATTCGTAAGAAGTGCTCCTTCGCTGGAGTTCTCCGAGGTGAAGTTTGGTAGCCTCCTCCATAGAGGCATTAACAGTTTGGCGTAAAACCTACTGGGGATAAGATTAGACTCTCTTTAGCAATGACAGATGGTAGAACTGTTAGTTTATTTGTTCTCAGTTTGCTGTCTAAAGACTGTGAGTGGTATATTTTGTTAAAAAATGTGTGGGAGAGTGACAAAGATAAAGGTTGCTTTTCTGGAAGAGTACTGAACTGGAGAATGGGACTGATAAGAGAAGGGAAGGAGTGATGAGTAGGGATACTGCAGTGTGAGTGCAGTGTGCCAGGGAAGGGTGAGAGGCAAAGACAGGTCTTTATGTTTAGCAGGTGTGGGAAAGCAAGGGTTCCTACCAGGATCCAAAGTCTGTGTAGGGTTGCTTCAGTCCAGGGAGGCAGTGAAGACTGATGATCTGGAAACTGAGTGGGACAGTTGCTCTCTTCAGTGTTATTTTCAGGGAAGTTCCATAGCACCATGCCAGTCTTCAGTTTAGGTTCTGAGAAACCTAATGATCTGAGAAACTGGGGCAATAACAAATAAGGAGAGGTTGTAAGTTTATGTGACAGCATCTCCATCCTTGCTCCTCATTCAATGACTTGAGTGTTACACTGTTCACATTCCAGTCTGAGGCGCTTATTTGGAAAGGATTGTTTATAACAGATGGTATGTTAACTGCACCTTCTTCTCATACAAGTAACTGTGTATGGCTTATTGTTCCTTCTATATATAATGATTGTATATATAGGTGTTATTTCTAATGGTGCTTGTATAGAAATTTTTCCAGAGACCAGTTCTTTATTTTTATTGAATGATACCTTATTGTCTGACTGTTTCCATTGATTGTACCTGAATTACTTAATTAGGAAGTATATATACATGGATGAAAGGGATTTGTTTCAGTTTTTGCAGAATAAGTTTTTGTATTTCTTTACTGATAAGAGGACTCAGCTGCAAGATTGACGTCTATGGGGTTAGTATTGAAAACCTGGTATAGCTTTCATTCTAATTTGCAAGTTTATTGCTATTTAGAATTCTTATCCAAGGAAAAACAAAGGTTAGTGAAGGTGGAAAAATCAACCCTGTTCTTCCTGGACCTTCACTGGGGGTTGTTTTTAATGGTTAATAACATTTCTTTTCTTCCTGTAGGCAATGTTCAGTCTCTGCATGGTTGAAAGCGAAGCTGATGAGGTGAATTTGCACGGTGTCACAAGCCTTGGTTTAAAGCAGGCCCTGGACTTTGCATATACTGGACAGGTACTGTACATTTCCTCAAACTGAGTCACGAATTAAAGCAAACTGCAATAAAATTTGAAGATGACCTTTACAAAGATACTAGAAATTGTTTTTCTTGTGCACTGCCCTGTACAAGGTCTTTCGATCTGACAGATCTTACTTTGGATATACTGTTGTTTTTTGGTTTTTCTTCTCTCTCTGTAGAGGGACTGTCTAATAAAAACACTGCTTATGTGCATTGCTACCAGGTAGCGAACCATGTAGGACTTGCATGCCCCTTCTATGGTGACCTGGCTATTCATAAGAACTTAATGTGGGTTGATTCTGCACGTTAATCAAATGTAAAGAAAGGAAGAATGCCCTAGGTGTTTTCCTAATAATAAATATTTACAAACTCTGCTGTTTTGACAAACCATATAATTGAGGGAAAAAGTAGTCTCTTACTCTCTGGACAGATGCAGTCCAAGCATCTTTGTAAATGCTTGTAGGTACTGTACATATTTATCATAGCATTTTTTATGATAACAGTGTATGTATCATGTTATGTTACTTCAGAAAATGCAGAGTGATGCTCCTCTTCCTGCCTCCCCCGCTCCCCCTCAAAAATTAATAATTAAAAAAACCTGCCATATCTGTACACTACATGCTTGGGCAGTGTTGCTGTATGACTTAATCTCAGTTCAGAGTTCATAGATAGGGAGTTCAGAACTTCTTAGCATCCAACTATTTTTGCTTTGGACTCTAAAATTATAGATAAACTATTTCTGGAAATATTGCTGGAACAACTGAATTTATTGATGAGTATTTGTTTATTAGTTAATTTTGAAAATGAAAGCTTAAATCCATCTTATGTTATTCTGGAATAGTTGTTGGGTTGTACAAATTTAAGGCATCTGTTTCCATACTGTGGATTGAATATATGGCTGTAATTTTTTCAAAGGGAATTATATAGAAATAAAGATTTTTTTTTCCCTGATTTAAAGGAGCTATTTTTGTCACCAGCCCACACAACAGTTATACTTTAGCATTGGCCTTAGAGATTAGCACTTGAAATTTCTGTGCTTCTGCTATCATGGAAAAGATAACTTACTTGAAGATTTCTTTCATATAAATAAGAGGCAGAGGTGCCATGCTATATTACAGAGTTGTCTGCAGATCTCAGTACATGGCTGTCATCAGTATGCCTTTTCTTTCAGTTGAAAGTTCTGATGTACAACATCGAATATTTCCTGTGCTGTGGAGCACCTGTATCATCTTAAAGTCATTTGATACTTTAGGTTGGTTATTCTGAAGATAGAACCCTTGTTGCTAAATAGAAGTATCCAAAAGATACTTTTCCAAAGCCAATTTTGAGAAGATGGGTTGTAGTTGACTTCTATCTGACCCATCCTGTCTGCTGTGAATAGAGGAACATTCCCATGTCTTTCAGCAAAATTCAAAGTCTTATAAACCTGTGTAAAATACGTTGAGAACCCTGAAAAGATGGAACAATCCACCCCACCTTGCTTCCAGGGTAATATCCTCAGCCCCTGAGTAAATAATATGTGCCTTCTATCCTTGGTCCTTTATGGACTTTTGAGTCTTTCATTTTCAGGTATAATCTACTTTGAATAAATGAGTGGGTTTCTTCAGTTAAATTATAGCTGTGTGCTTATGTACAGTTGCTCAAATATATAAATGATTATAGGGCAAAATTTGCACTCTGTGCCTGTGAGATACACCAAGTGCTACTTTGAAGCGCAGAGAAATGAGAAGGTTTCTCTAGGAATTATCTGATAAAGATGCCTTTGAAGCCTAACTCAGTGATATGCGGATCAGAGAATTAGCAATGTCGAATTTTCCCTTTTGTCCTTGAAATTCTCTTCTGGCACTGCAATTATATGTATTGAGCATTGCTTATGTACTGACTCAGGCTGACAGAATCTGGGTGAACATTTCAAGGTAGTGAGTGGGAGTAATCCACAAAGGCTGTTAATAAATAACTGGATTACTGCATGCTTACATCAGAGAGAGTTCTGAAAACAGAGTTGTCTTTAGTTTGAGTCTGTGACCTCTTTCTGATTTAAAAACAAACAAATAAAATACTTCTTAGTAACCCAAAACTCATTCATGCCAATTACAACCCTATATTGCCCTGAAAATGTAGGTATGTATGTGCTTCTGAAAAGTGAAAGCCATGAACTCTTTTTTCCTTTTTTTTTTTTTCTTAACATATTTGGCCAAAATGTTAGTCCAAAAAATTGCTGTTTCTTTAGGTAACGCTATGGAACTGACAACAATTTAGGGACAGTCCAAAGGTATCCATGTCTAAACAGATAAATATTTAGTTTCAGCTTTCTTCTCTTTATTTCTCTAATATTTTGCTAGACTTGCATTCAGTTTGAAGTGTAGTAGCTCAAATGTAACTTTCTGTGTAAAATAATATATTGGAGACATCTGGTGGAAGTATTTAATATTGCATGATGGCAATATTTGATGCCTGCAGTTTTTGAAAGTTATCAAAATTAAGAATTTTAATTTTTAGCATGATATTGCAATCTGAAATGAAACTCTGTCATCCTTGCATTTTCTTTCTTTTTTTTTAATAATTCGAAATATGACCATGGACTTAAAATAGCAACTTTATCATCCTGTCCACCTAGGCAGACAGTGCCTTATCGTAATTACTGCTGGAAATACTTTTCTTCTAAGGGAAAATTGATTGTTCAACAGAAGAAAAGACTACAGTAAAACTCAAATATAAATAAAATCGCAATTCCAACTGAATTAATCCATTACAATAGTCCTTAGTCATCACAAGAAAGAAATATTGGTATGGCAATAAATAAAAACTAACAAAAGGAATAGCAGCAGAATTTGGTTTTGTTCTTTGCATGACGGCTCTCAGTAATTTTCTAATAATGAAATCTTTGGCAAAAAATTGTCTTAAACATCTTCCCTCTTGGCCTTAGGCATTTTACCGTGTACCCCCCAATATTCAGAATTCAGAGATACAAGACTCTTCCTGGTGTAGCTCTTGTATCCTTTCTTCATAAAAGGGCTTTAAGGTCATTCTCTTTTACTTCACAGCTGGCAGCAATAAAGCCAGAACAGGGAGTCTGTGACTAGATTACTCACACCTCCTCTTCACAGGGGCATTTTGCAAGTGTCAGATGTCCATTGGAAGGGAGGTGGATGAAGTACAAGCAATACAGGAACTGTATATTTTAGATATTAATATAGAGAAACAGTTCCTGGTGCAGGGTTTGGAGCTCACAGTTCCTTCTAAGAGTCTTAACCCCTAGGTCAGAGAGTCATGGGCACTGCCTGCTCTTTCTGACTTTACTTTGTTTGTTTGTTAACTATTCTGTTACCAAGAGACGTAACCTCATTTGGAGGAATGGGATAACCCTTAAATAGGCCAGTGTAGTTGGGTCAGCATTCATTACAAGAAAAGGTGCTTTTGATCAAATGAAAACCTTTGGACATTTGAAAAGTTTTAGTGCTGAAAACAGGCTCTTATTAGTGCCAACGGACTGATTTGTTTGAACTGAAATTTTGAGGCTTTTCATTTTGGATGAGGCTCTTGCATTCCTCCTCAAATTTAGATCCAGCAAACCACATAATTCATGTTGATCTCATATACATATATAAAATCTAAGCAATACCATAATTTGAATCGGCTGTCAGGCACTGCAGTATAGTTTCAAGAAAGAAGAATTGTGGAAGAAAACTGGGTTTAATTTCTAGTAGATGATTGTGATCCTAATTCAACAAAAATACAAATACACAGTTGGAGTCCTATGTATACTGAAGTGCTTCACTGACTTGGATCTTTCTTCTTTGTAATTAGGTTCTATCATATGTCTTTAGTCTATGGTAATAGAAATATTTTGCATTTAGATAGAATTTTTGTTTGAGGAGCTCAAAACACATTTACAAAAGCAAGTAATTGCTGTCCTTACTTTGTTCCATCATAGACAGGACATTATTTTGGGAGAAAATAACTTTCCAAAAGCCACAAAGCAAACCAGCAGCTTTAATAGGGCTTAATATCAAGTTCTTCTGACCAAGTCCTGATTTTCTAACTGGCTGGTGTCTTTCTAAACGATAATGTTTTGTTCCTGTAGTAATAGAAATTAAGCTGTCTTCCTGAAGTTATAAAATTCTAAATTACCAAAGCTGAAAAGAAAGAATCAGTGAGGCAGCCCTAATGTAAGAGATGTTTTATGTTCAGCTCCTTCTCCAAAAGCAGATTTTGGGGTAAGTCATCCTGTCATATCTTCTTAGCCCAAGATTAACACAGCCTTACACCCTGCCTAAAGAAAGAACGTTGAAATGTTTCCTTTTCTTGAAAGCCATCTATGAAGTTGTGTTTATAATGATTGAAAATAGGCTTTAAACTTTTCCTGTTTCATAGCATATTGAACAGATTTTCTTTTACTCATAAAATGATAACATAGCACCAGTCTTTATTAAAGGGGTATCAGTATATTATTCTAGTTACAAATCTAGAACTTCATGGTATTTTCAGATAAGTTGTTATTTCATGTGCTTGGGTTGCTCTCTATTACTTCAATCCATTATCAATGTGAGTCCTACTTAATTACTGCCTTTATTTAGTAACTTTACCTTCTATTCAGTTAGTTTAAAAACTGTCATCCTGTAACAGCTCTTGTCACTTTGCTAAACAGGTTTCATGAACTAGTAGGAGCACCGTCTGGTGATTTTTTTCAAATTCATGCACACAAACCTATGGTTAGTTAAAGTATTATCTTACAGCTCCTTTGTGAAATTATTCTTTTTCTTTTGTCAGTCAAATACTTCAGCTTAGTTTTTTGGCAAAAAAAACCATGAAAGTGTGAAAGGTGTTCTCGGATAATAAAGAAATAGTAGTAATAAATATTTGTAAGTACAACTGTTTCTCCTGATAATTGCTTTGATTCCTTTATAGAACCTTGGCTTTCATCTCTCATCAGATCCCCCTTCATTTGATGGTGACAGTTTTTTTTTAGTGATCAACCAGTATTTAATCTGCCATTTTTACTTAAGGCTGGAGGGAGACAGCTCTCAGTATCTTAGCACCTCTTATTCTTTTAATCCTTTCTAGCTCACTTGCGGATGGGTGTATTGCAAAGCCCCATTGCGATGTTTGATTTTCCTGGGTAAGTGACCTCCTGTGTCCTGTGTGTGGCAGTTCCACTGGTTGCCTTTTGATTAAAGCGAATCATAGGGTTCAGTTAAACTGCCCGGTATCCCTAGCAAAAGTGACTGCAACTGTCCCTGTTCTTTCCTACCAGGGACAACGTGCCAGGTTCCTGGAAAACTGATTATGGCAGGACTATGTTGCTGTAAATACTTAACATCATTTTTCAGTGTGATTTCAAAGCCGAAAATGTAAATTTGATACTTAGTTTTGGACACTTTCCTTTTTACTTCTGTCATGAAGATGAGCTTGGTTTTGTTTCTAGCACTAGGTTACAGCTACTAGGTGTTAGGTTCACAGTTCAGCTACAGATTGCCCAGAAGGCATAGAATAACACAGAGCTTATTTAACTAAGCTGTGGACAAGACAGCTTTTCTAGAGCTGAAAGTAATCAAAGTAATGAAACGTCTTCCCAAAAAATAGTGAATTTCCTTGGAGTCCTACTTATAATAATGGTATTTACTTAATATAATGGTACTTACTTCATAATGGTATGAAGCTGTGTCAGGAGAAGTTAAGTCTGGACATTAGGAAAAGGTTCTTCACTGAGAGGGAGGTCGGTCACTGGAGCAGGCTCCCCAGGGAAGTGGTTACAGCACCAACCCTGTCAGAGTTCAAGGAGCGTCTGGACAACACTCTTAGTCATATGGTTTAGTTTTAGGTTGTCTGGCGAGGAGCCAGGAGTTGGACTCAATGATCCTTATGGGTGCCATCCAACTCCAGGTATTTTATGATTTATATGCTGTGCATTTAACATAGTTTTTCATTTAGTTTTCTGGAAAAATATTATGACATATATCAGAGAAATGCTGGTCACGATTCCTTCTGGCATTGGCTAATGAGGCTGGGTTTTGTAATGAGTACTAGCAAACATTACATTGCCAGGGCTTTGGGAAGCTTCCCCAGGGGGCTAGAACATTCTTCCCTCACTCACACTTTTTTGAAGCAGCACTTCTCAAAGTGTGAGGAGCTCAGGATTCAATTGAAACTTGAATGAATAGGGAGACAGGCAGAAGTGCTAACTGGTTGCTAGTGAAATGCAGTCTAAATTGCTCTAAAAGAAAAGTTACTTTTTTTGATTGCTATGAAGCACACAGAATAGTCTCCAGAGGGGAAAAACAAGTGGTACTTTTGTTAGATGCCTGTCTTGTTTGAAATGCTGATCACTGCAAGTGAAGTCAAGGAGGAATTTTCTTTTGCATCAGACTGGCAGTAATCTTAGGGTTGTTTTTTTCCTCTTGTTTTCTGTGTTAAATTCCATATGTTTTACTTTCTAGAATTTTCTGACATGATATTACATATTTCCATACTGTTATAGTGTAATGCTGGTTTATTTTTAATGTGAATTGTGTGACCACCTTATTCCATGGCCCCACAAACAGCTGTGTGGAAATGAGAAGGAAATACAGGCATATAAATGAATCGCTGGAATGAAGGTGATAGAATTGCAGTGTCAATCTCTCCATCTTTGGCTGAGCACACAGTTTAGCCTCTTTGGGCCTCAACTATCTTTAGTTTAGTGTCTTTAAAAGTGCCTGGATGAACTATAATGGCCTGCAATAGACAGGGAATATATTATATGGTCTAATTGTTCTTTCCAGATATAAACCTCATGAGACTCCATAGAGGTCATAGTTAATCTGGACCTTACATTCTCCCTCAGGCTGTAAGTTTCTTTGTAGGGAAGGACAATTTAAGGAGTTTCTTCCTTACTTTTTTGTCCATTACTGCCTTCTTTGCTAAGAATACACATTTTCCTGTTGGCCTATACTGGTTTGTTGGTTGTAGCAGGGCAGGAGGTATTAAAAGAGTAGGAGAATGTTCTCAGTCTGGGCAGTGTGGAGGTAGGGCATGAGCAGTTGTCTTTGAGAAAGGGTGGTGGTTCATATACTGCTCCTAGCCCAAGAAGTCGTAGCTGCTAGTTG
This sequence comes from Phalacrocorax carbo, assembly GCF_963921805.1. NCBI lineage: Eukaryota > Metazoa > Chordata > Aves > Suliformes > Phalacrocoracidae > Phalacrocorax > Phalacrocorax carbo. Next base: position 85,062,005 of record NC_087515.1, on the reverse strand, counting down.
CTTTGTGTTGCCAAGAAGTCTCCCAAAGAAAACTGATTGAAGAGGGAGGTAAGATGTGTGACCCCAGCTAATCTTTTCCACGCTTGCCCAGAGCTTGAAGATGTACTGGGTCAGGGGGGATGTGGAGTGAGTTGGGAAAGGAAGAGGGAATGAATTCCAGTTCTAGAACTGCTGCCCAGAGGGAAGATGTACAGAGAGATGTTCAGGGCCATGTGTATCTGTGACCATGGGGATGATTATGAAATTCCTTTTTCTGCCTCTGAATTTTGCTTCAGAAGCTCAGGTTTAATTTATGAACGTTTCTAATTCTTGTATTTGCAGAGCAGCTTTCCTCAGTATATCAACGAAGCATAAATGGGTGCATTTCCATGTAGGTTTGAATTGTACATCAAAGAAATGTGGATCTAAGAAGCTGTGTAATCTGCCCTTCTGGATCTTGTGAACTCAGCATTCACTTGCAAAGAAACACCAAATTTTTGCATCCTTTCTATCCCTTGGCTTATGGATCTGACCACAAGAGGGAGTGATCTGGATTTAGTGCTTGCTCCCTGAAGGGTTTGTGGGATGGTGGAGGGTAGAATGGTTGCCTTGAAGAATAGGATTTGTGTCTGAAAACACAGTCATTGTGGGGGAGGAGAAAAATAGCTTGACAAAGGACATCATTTTGAAAACGAGCTGTACGTCAGACCTGGTAGCTTGGGAAAGTAAGTTATTCAGGCTGTCTACAAAATCTGCCCTTTGTATACAGGGAGAAGGTGGTTAAACTGATTTTCTTGGGTAGCATCACGGGCCAGAGAAAGGTTGAGAGCATGATGAAAATTAACCCTCCAAAATAAGGATTGAATAGAGGATTGATTGTAAGATGCAGCCAGATGCAATACCTGAATTGCATCTAATTAATCTTAATATAAAAATAGCACAGAAACCAGTCTTTAGATGGCATGTGTCATACAAAGGCACATCCTTCACTGGTGAAGATTGCAAAGTTTGTCTGAAGCTAATGGTTCCAAATTACTCCAAGCTTCTGCTCTGATAATTATGCCTTGTAACCCTTGGGTTGAGGATGGTGTAGGGAAAATTATTAAGCGTCTCTCTTTAGTTTTCACCCTAATTATTTGTGATTAACTTTGTAGGTGTGAATCCAAAGTAGATCTTCATTTCCCTCTCCTTAATTTTCAGTAAGCATCACTCTGAAGACCTGAGAGCTGTTGTTTTGAGGGTTAGACAAACAGAGGAGAGTCAGTCACTGTGTGTAATTCTGGTGTGCATATGGTGGTATTTATGTGCATTTACTGTTAAGATTTAGCTGGATGGCCTATATAGCATATAAACAGCTATGCTGGTAATTAATAAAAATCAAGTAATTCTGTTAATGCATGGAGGTGAAGAGGTGTGGAATAATTGTCAGTTACCCCAGTTTCAGTAGAAGGAAGTCTTGCAATATTTTCTTTCTTCTTTACTTACTGTCTGCTTTTTCTTGTGGTTTTACCAGCATGCAGTTTGCTGATGGTAAACACTTAGCACAGATGAATTAGTATTTTTGCCTATATCCAAATAAGTATTGAACACAATTCAGATAGTTCCATTTAAGGCAAAGTCTTGGAAAGAGACAAAATAGACTTTCGTTAGTTACCTTGGGAAGCACAAAGGTGAATATGTTATCTCAGCAGAATAAATTTTGCATGGTATAGGAAAGCTGAAAGTATGAAAGTAATGGAAAAACATGTAAGAAATATGTCTACCACTTTGAAATGAACTTTTGTTGCTGACTTTGTGCAAATCATCTCTAGGTAGTAACCAGTCACACTCCTTCCCTCTTGTCCTGCTTCTCATCTCAATGCTACTAGTATTATTTGTAAATGGATCGCTGTAGCTTTAAAATATATTAATATTGTCACAGTTAGATATACTTTATCTATGCCTACAAGGTAGTAATCTGCTTAGGGTTCTGGTCCTCTTCATATTGTGTCTTTAACAAGGCTAAGCTGGTGGTTGGCACTTAGTGAGGAATAGGGCATCAGATGACAACATCCTCAGTGTAAAAGATAGCTGAATAACACTGCAAGGTCTAAACCTGCCTGTTTTGTCAGTCTGACCTTGAGTTCTCCCCTGAAAGTGTTTGACAGTGTTGCTCTTTTTTTTTTTAATACTTGTTGGAGATATTTTTGTAACTGCAATCCTTTCTAGCTGTCCATTGACCTACCTCTCGTCATGCATAGCAACCTGATTAGCACCAGCCAAAAACCTGGATTGTGCTGGGCCTGATTGTCACTTACATGAAGATCCTTACTTGCCTTTCTGGCTAGATAAAGAACTTTTATACCATGTGTAAATTACATATATGTTCACTTAAACCCAAGTATGAATACACATATATAGTGATTTGCACAAGCTTTAAGCATGTCGTACAGTGATGGAACTCAATGTAAATGAGCTCTTGACATAATCAATCACCTTCTCTCCTGTTCCTAATACATCCATAATGTTGGGAGATAAATTGTGGTTTTGCTTGAAGAAATGCATACGTGGGTTTGTGGTTTTGGTTTTGGTTTTTTTTTTTTTTTTTTTTAAATTTTCCCTCAAAAACAGTTTAACTGCAAAAGATGCAGATAAGTTTCTTTCCTTTGGTTTGCCATCCTCCTTACTGTGCTGCATTTGAGATGTAGAAATGATGCTGTGAGATTAAACTAAATTGTGTGGGCAGAAGAAAAAGGATCTAAAAAAAGCCTTACTTCCCAGTGGAGCAGTGAGAGACTGACCTCATGTGGTGCAAAACCAAAGTTGCCAGGGGAAATACAACAAGGATAAAACTCTGAATAAACTGAGTATCTTTGAAAAATTAATTTTTCTCATGCATTTCTGATTTTTGTTGGATGCTGCACCACTTATTTTTAAATATTACTTTGGATGTTTGTAATGCAATTGCTGATAAGAAGTTGACCAGTGTCTGTATTCCCAAAGACTTTTTTGTGTCCTGAAAGGGATGCTCTAACAAGCTGACCCCAAGACAGCAGGCTAGGAGCTAAGGCCCAATTATCCTGGCTGCTGCCTCTGTGTGATTTTAATTGAAATGAGTAGGAGTTTCATGTGAGCAAGCGACAGGATAATCAGTCTTGGTTTCTAAGCCCTTTCTGGCAGTTCCCCAGCAGCATGCTCATTCTGCCTTCACAGCTTTGCTCTGTAAAATGAAGACAGTAGTTAGGAAAATTATGAAGTGGCACCATGCAGAATGGGAAGGGTGTTCCTAGCCTGTGTATTTTTTACCAGCATGAATATACTAATACTGGAGACTTCTGAGTCAATTCTGTTGGCCTGATTCATCATTATATGTGGAAGCATCCAGGTATGTGCATAACAAAAGGAGGTTCTGTTATTTTGAAAAGTCTCCTTTTTAAATAAATAACATGCAATTTATTTTAAAGGATTTAGGGAATAAAGTGGCTTATGGACTGTCACAGGAAAATCTGTTTAAAAATCCTTCAGGCAATTCAGGTGAACTTTAAAAACTCTGTCCCCATCCTGCAAAGACTTCTCTATATACTCTTTTTGTTCTTTATGTTGACTTAAATGTCTGAAATAACAAAGGCCTGTAGTATTTTTCACAAGTACTCTGAATTCTGCATGACAAACCTTCCATTTTCTTCTTTACAGATCCTCTTGGAACCGGGAGTGATACAGGATGTCCTAGCGGCTGGGAGTCACTTGCAGCTGCTGGAGCTTCTCAGTTTATGTTCTCACTATCTCATTCAGGTGAGGCTTCTCTGCCTGATTGTTGGCCATTTCTGTTTTGTAAGCTTTTGTTTCAAGCCTCATTTTAGCAGGAGAGTATTAGTACAATACCTGGGGTAATGCAAATGGCAATAAACTGGATTTCAGGAGACCTGAATTTTGAGTGTCATCTGGGTATCAGTTTGTGGTAGATCCTTTCTCCTCCCATCCATTTTGTCCATTTCAGTCCTGAAAACAAGGATGGTCCACTGATTAGTGTCAGCACATGGGAGCTTGATTCCCTCCTTTACCAGAGGATTTGCTTTCTTCTGCCTGAGTTTACCCAATGTTAATTATTTCCCTATTGCAATCATGAGTATTGTGAAGCATTCAGATGCATAAGTGTTCACAATGGAATATTGATGCGTATTTCAGGGCACTACTACCTCCAACTGAAGGGGTAGGGCTTATTACAATGGCATCTTATTCTCAAATGGCCTTGTGCCCATAATGCTGATATTATCGTCAACATTAGGGCTGTCATTATGGAGCAAAGAATCTGAATCCAGTAAAACAATTTTTTGTGCTTGGCTTGTATAGGAGGTGGCTCATGATGGTAACAAGGAAATAGCTTTGTGTATCTATGGAAAGCCTTATTAAAAAAAATTACAATAGCAATTCTACAGAACGGTTTCCTTTCCTTTGTAGCTTTTCAGTATTGTTTCTGAAATAGGGCGCATTGGCTGTATCTGTGCAACGGTTTGGCATGGAAATGCATGTCAGCACAATCCTCTCCGTATGTATTTGCCTTCCAACAGCATAGCTGCCTTTGAACAGTCTGAGTGTGCTTGGCAGCACACTGAGCTGCTGAGTACCATAGGCATGCAGGATCTCATGTTAAGAGCCTCAGGATGTACTTGAAGGCTCTGTGTCTTACAGAGAAAGAGTCTGTTCTTCGAGCGTTAGCCCTAGGGAAGCCCTCAAAATGTGTGTTCAGACAAGGTGATATTAATTTGTGCATTATAAATTGATCAGAAAGTTAAAGGAGCTCATAGAGTACTGCAGTTTGTATCAGGTTTGTTTTCAGGAATGTAAGGAGGGATTTAATTTTTCTGAGAAAATAGACATGGAATGTTTTGGGAAAGATGGTTGGTTTGAGAAATAAGAAATGTGAGATGCCAAATAAGCCACAAAACCATTTGAACTACCGGTTGTCAGGCAGGCATGGGAAGGGGTTACTCTAATGATAAAGAATGTACAAGCCTAACATTGATAGGCATACAGTGTGTTTAATGCCCCCTTAAAAATCAGTCAGTGTGAGCATGTCTCTGCCGCTTACGCGCTCTTCATCAGAAATTCAGCCAAAGAGACCATTGCTGCAAAGAAGCTAGGGGAAATTTTAGAGAGTAGGGAAGAAGCTGAGTATTGTGGAGCCAGCGAGGCAGCGACATGAGAGGACTGTAGGAAAGGAACAGGTACATTCCCATTGTAAGTCCTTGTACTAAATTCTTCCATGACCTGTATTGAGTTGCCTCTGGTATATGTAGTTTTTCCCTTGGCACCATTCAGTTTTGCTCCTGAGGTCACTGCAGTAGAAAGACAACTGTAGAATTAGCAGTGCTTTGGATCTTGTCCTTGATGTGCAAGCCACAGTCAAGTATTTAAAAAAAAAACCAAAAAAGCCCAAACAACAAAAACCAAAACAAAAATCAAAAAACGAAAACAAAACAAAAAACCAACCTCAAAACCACCCCACCCCCCTGAAACACCCCAGAGTGAGCAAGCATTGCTGCCAAATTACTCTGTAATTAACAGACTAGTAAAAATTCTGTGGAGGTGACGGTCAATATGCAGTTACTCAACTGATATGAAGGAGCTCTGTTGTACTCTTGAGTACGCTGTTGTATCTTGAATTGTGATTACTCCCCAGCCTTTTCTGTTTGGGGGTTTTGTTTTTAGCTTAATTTGTAGAGGGGGACTTATTTGAAGCATGCTGATGTATTTTATTGAAGATACATGAATATTTGTGAATCTCTCCAATCATAAGGTCTGCATAATTCTCAGGTGCTTTAAACGTTGAAACAAGGCTTGAAATCTCACACATCTAGCTCAGCCTAAACAAATGGTAAGGCAACATGATTGCTGTTAGCTGTATTGCTGCTACATAGGTGTGGGAAAGCTAAGCTGAAGACTTGAGCTTTGTGTATCTTGAACTGCGCAAAGGTCCATGGTCACACACACAGCATTTGTTTGCAGAGTGCACATGTAATCTTGAAGACTCTTACTTCCTGAGTTCCTCTTCCAGCTCAGATTGATTGCTGGTTTTGGCTGAGGTTTTTCAAAGGAGGCTGAGAAATGCTGAGAGCTGTAACCAACAGGTAGACTTTGAAATATTATGGAAGCGGGTTATCTGAACGTTGTTTCTCTTTTAGAAGTTTTAGCCTTTAGAGTTCCAGTGGACCATAACTATCCTATTATGACATTGGAGAAGACAAGAGAAAGCTAGCTGAAGGCTTTGAATGTGGTGGAGATCTGAGAAAGGACTTCTTAGAGCTGTAGAGGACATGGTATTAGGTAGTGTGTTTGTGATGACCTATTTTGCACTTTAAAGCTGGCAAATGTTTTTCTGAAGGGTACATGACGACTTTATTATTATGCAAGAGAATAAATGAGTTAAAAGATTTATTCAGAACATAGAAATGTTTATTTTGTAAATATGTCTGAGTTATATAACTGTAGATGTAAGAACTTTTGTCTTTTTCCTCAGCTGTTTGTGTATTCAGTACCAGAGAGAGCAAATTATTTCAACAATCAAAGAGTCTTAAGAAGGGAATGCTATTGAGAATATGAGATTTTAATGGAATTTCCCTCTACTGATCAACATCACCTCAATATTGTGTGGGTATAGCTTTAGACATCAGTTTTTAAACCAGAGGTTGATTTCCACTGGCATTCAGTGACCTGGGACATAAAATTGTCCACATCTTAAAGCTAAGTGATTTTCCTGATTTTCTAAAGTCCAGTATTTTTGCTTTCAGTGGAGTTCTATATACCTGCTAAGTTACACTCAAGGTAATAGGGTGATAAGTGGAGTGAGGGGTTTAGAAGTTACAGAGCTGTCCAAAGCAACCTACTTGTTTCTGAGAGGGAGGGCGCGGCATGATTGTTAACATTTATCCCTTTAACTTTCTGCTGCTAGATCAGGCACATTCTGTGAAGAACAAATTAAATTTACACACTGGACAGAGTCTGGGATATGGGATATCATTTATGTTACGTTTATTGGTTGGACAGTTGCATGTTTTGAATACAACCTTATTAGAAGTGGTCTTAGCTGACTGTCTTGTATTCAATGCTGGAAATAATTTCCTATTCTATCAGTAGCTAGGAGCAAAAAGTATAGTAGACATGAGCAGTGATCCTTAAGTTGCCATTAAAGTTCCCCTGACTGTTAGAAATTGTTCTTGGGACCATAAATGTTTATGTGTCAAGAAAAGTTAAAACTTTGATGCCAGTTACCCCATTTGGGATAACAAAAAATGTTTTCTGGGATAACAAAAAATGTTTTTGCATATATATCAACAACAAAAAGAGAATCTCTGTCCTCTTTTGGATGAGTAGGGGAACATTGCAATTGAGATGAGGAAAAGGCTGAGGTACTAAATGCTTTCTTTGCCTTGGTCTTTAACAGTAAGACCAGTTTTCCCCAGGGTATTCAGCCCCTGGAGCTGTAAGGCAGGGACGGATCGCAGAATAAACCCTCCATAATCCAGGAGAAAGCAGTTTATGACATGCTGCTCCACCTGGACACTCACAACTCTATGGGGCTGGATAGGATCCACCTGAGAGTACTGAGGGACCTGGTGGAGGAGCTCACCAAGCCACTCTCCATCATTTACCAGCAGTCCTGGTTAACAGGGGAGGTCCCAGATGACTGGAGGCTTGCTGATGTGATCCCCATCACAAGAAGGGCCGGAAGGAGGATCCAAGGAACTACAGGCCTGTCAGCCTGACCTCGGTACTGGGAAAGGTTATGGAGCGGTTCATCTTGAGTGACCTCACCAGGCACGTGCAGAACAACCAAGGGATCAGGCCCAGCCAGCATGGTTTCAGGAAAGGCAGGTCCTGCCTGACCAACCTGATCTCCTTCTATGACAGGGTGGCCTGCTTAGTGGATGAGGGAAAGGCTGTGGATGTTATCTACCTGGACTTTAGCAAAGCTGTTGATACTGCCTCCCACAGTATCCTCCTAGAGAAGCTGGTGGCTCATGGCTTGGACAGGTGTCCTCTTCAATGGGTAAAAAGCCGGCTGGACGGCCGAGCCCAGAGAGTTGTGGTGAACGGAGCTAAATCCAGCTGGTGGCCAATTACGAGCGGCATTCCCCAGGGCTCAGTGCTGGGGCCAGTCTTGTTTAATATCTTTATCAATGATCCGGATGAGGGGATCAAGTGCACCCTCAGTAAGTTTGCAGGTGACACCAAGTTGGGTGGGAGTGTTGATCTGCTCGAGGGTAGGAAGGCTTTGCAGAGGGATCTGGACAGGCTGGATCGATGGGCCGAGGCCAACTGTATGAGGTTTAACAAGGCCAAGTGCCGGGTCCTGCACTTGGATTGCAACAACTCCATGCAGCGCTACAGGCTTGGGCAAGAGTAGCTGGAGAGCTGCCTGGAGGAAAAGGACCTGGGGGTGCTGGTTGACAGCTGGCTGAACATGAGCCAGCATGTGCCCAGGTGGGCAAGAAGGCCAATGGCATCCTGGCTTGTATCAGGAATAGTGTGGCCAGCAGGAGCAGGGCAGTGATGGTGCCCCTGTACTCGGCACTGGTGAGGCCGCACCTCGAGTACTGTGTTTAGTTTTGGGCCCCTCACTACAAGAAGGACATTTTGTTGCTGGAGTGTGTCCAGAGAAGGGCAATGAAACTGGTGAAGGGTCTAGAGAGCAAGTCTTCTGAGGAACATCTGAGGCAACTGGTGTTGTTTAGTCTAGGGAAGAGGAGGCTGAGGGGAGACCTTATCGCTCTCTACAACTACCTGAAAGGAGGCTGTAGTGAGGTGTGTGTTGGTCTTTTCTCCAAGGTTACTAGCGATAGGATGAGAGGAAATGGTGTCAAGCTGCATCAGGGGAGGTTTAGATTGGATATTAGGAAAAATGTTTGCTGAAAGAGTGGTCAGGCACTGGAACAGGCTGCTCAGGGAGGTGGTAGAGTTGCTATCCCTGGAGGTATTTAAAAGACATGTAGACGTGGCACTTCAGGGCATGGTTTAGGAGGCATGGTGGTGTTGGGTCAACAGTTGGACTTGATGATCCTAGAGGTCTCTTCCAACCTTAATGATTCTATGATTAGTTTTAACTGCATGAAGTTCCCTGCTAGGTTACCTTTTAGAAACTTCATTACAGTTGATAGAACTCTGCAACAGGTGTATCTGCCTACTTGCTACTGACGTCAATCATAGCATCTTTAAAGGGGACTAGTTTAAGCTGAGAAGAACATTTTAGGTAAGTGATTAAAATGAGCTTGAAAGAACACAGCACTGCACAGCAGCAGTAAATTGGGATTATTTTTTTTTTGAGCCTTCTCTGTAGTATATGCACTGGATTCTTCATTACAGAAGCAGACAGCGAGCCGGATCAGACCTGGAATGCAAAAATTAGATTAGTTTTATAAACAATTAAAGCAGGCAAATAGCCTTGGGCGGGGGCATTTGATTTTTAACCTTCTAACCTAATGGTCAATGTAGGCTTACAAAACAAAAGTTTTTTCATGGTGTATGAGCACCTAATGATTTGGGTCTTCTCTTCTACTAATTTTAAACTATTTGAATGTGTTTATAGATTGAAATATGCTACTGTTTTTAAAAGGAAGAAGCTACAAATGAATCTGCCTGTGGAATGAAAAGGAGTGTGCATGGTTTACATACATGGTGGGGCCACAGCTTCAAAGCTATTTATTTTTCGTAAACCCAGCTTGCCCGTTTGGAACTGTGCCAACAACACAATCCCAACTTTCACTAAGATACACTCTTTCAGAGATGAATTAATTCTTACACCAGAGATTGAGAGCATCACCTTTTGTATTGCTAGAAACCCAAGCTCAGTTGGGATTTTTTAGCTCCTGGGTTTTTCATATAGAGCAAATTAAACTGCTGAAAAAAAAAATCTAAATGTCATCTAGCAACCAAGGCTTGCCTTTTTTTAACTAATACTGAGTTTTTAATCTAAGTACACATACGCTTACTCTCCACCCCCTACCCTCACCCCCGAGAATTAGAGTGCTTTTTTTATAAAGCCACCACCATCAAACTTGAGTCCACCAACTTTATCCCATGGTGGAAAGAATGACCGTCCAACACCAAGAAATTAAAGCAGACAAAAATAATATCATCTTGAATTTTGCTGGTTTTTAGTGTTATGCAACATGCAGTTGCTGTGCTAGTCTGCTGTTTTTTGAAGGAGCATATTTTGTCAGTTGTTGAGTCATTGAGCTATTGACAGTCATTAGGAAGGTTCTTGTACGAAGCTCAAAACCAACTTGTGGAATTTATCTCCTCTCTCTCTTTAACACGTGGGCGAATTACAGAGATACAGATTTATATGTATGAAATGTGAATTCACTACGGAGGATTCCAAGTCAGAGTGGGACTCAGGGAAAAAACAATGATGGTGGTTTTTCTCCATCTTTCAGTTTGTTTTAGTAAGAAAAGTAAAAATGGCATACCCAGTCACTTTGAATCCCATTCTTACTGTAATACACTTCCTGCTATTTAGGTGTGCAATGGTAGTGGATATTCTGCTCATGGGGTGTTAACTGTTAGAGAAAGTGGTGCAACTGTAGGCAGGAGCCTGCTGGCTTTGTGTGGTGTTCTGCTTTTCCTAATGAACTAATAGTTGGCAAAGCTGAGTTGGAACTGCTGATGGACATGTGAAAAATTAGGCTGGAGTGTCTAGGTTTACTATTGCTGGCAAGATTAAAGCTCCCCAGCTGTCTAGCTAGGGGTAGTCTTCTTGCTTGCCAGTCTTCTGCATCAGAGTTGCAGGAGAGGTCGTAAGTTGGGAAGAGGCAGATACTGCTACATCTTCCTTCTCTTTGCAATTTCTGTCAGGAAGGGAGAGCAGCTTTGATGTGTGTTTTAAATAGGAACAAAGAATCTGTATTACCTCCCTGTTTCCCTCCCTGCCCTTCTCATGTTGTCCTTCTGGTCAGTGTGGCCTCCTTACCTGACCTTTCTGTCCCTGAAAGACTGCTTCTGGAATCTTTCTAGTGTTTTTATAAAGCTGTAAACAGAGGCTGATGAATCCCAGCATGCTCAGTGTGCCAAAAGTCGTCTTCGTTTTTATTACCGTCTGATCAATACTAATGTTTTATTAGTCCTCCTGCCCGTTCCTCCTGCCCTCCAGTGCTTTTAATTCTCCTTACCACTTGAGGCAGCTTAGACGCATGCACCCCCAAAATGGCATTATATGTAATTGGGTAGTGCAGCTACCCTTACCTGCTGGTTGTCCTTGGTGACATGCCCACTTAGCAGTCTGGCAGGAAAACTTGTTCGATTGCAAGAGATGAAACCCAAAAGGCCGAATGGCTGAACCATAGTTGACATAAGGCAGTCGGGCCCTTCGTGCCCAGGCGTGGGCAGCAGGTGGCAGTGTGAGTCCATAACAGTTTGAGCAGATAAATTCAAGCTGAAATCAGAAAAAATGAAAGAAAAATTATTTATTTTTACTCCGTATTAGTCTTCTGACCTAATCAGTAAAAAAGTCATTATTCACACAACACTGGGCAATATGCATTGTAATTTTTAACAAATAATAGGAAACTGTTAATGTTTTCACAGGAAATACAGTTCTGTCTTGTGCAGCAATGGTCATTTATCACTGCACTTTGTGAAATCACTCATTTGTTCTAATTTGAATGTAAATGACTCTAAGGTTTTACAAATAAGGTGACAGACTCACATAAATGTAATTGCAGGGTTCATCTCTCTCTTTTTATATATCACTCATTAAGTTATGAATTAAATACATCGTATTAAACCAGGGGCATGTCCAATGATGATATTGTAATGGCAAATTACTCTATGCTATTAGAGGTGTATTTTTTATTCATGGACATTAATTTGTCATTAAGCGGCATTAGTTTAGCACTTTTATGTGGAAGACGTGACCTGAAAGAGGAGACTTACAGCTCTAATGTGAAAGAACAGGAATACAGGCACCAGATATACAGAGCTTCTTTCTTTTTTTTTTTTTTTTTTTTTTTACCTCCTGTAAAGAAGCAGGGGGACGTTTTATTTAAATTTGCTTTGATCTAAAGCAATTTGAGTTGTGTTAAGCCATTTTAGCAAAGGTATTTCTGAGACATGAAAATGCTTTGGTTATAAAGTATTTACCAATATGGGAAAAGCCAGAATGCTAAGTACGAAATGGTGACTATAAATCATTTGTAACCTATGAACCCGAAGAGAACATTGGCTCTGAAGTGAGTTACAATCTGATTTTTATCTCAGCGTTATCACTGTGGCAGAGTGTTAATTGTCCATCTTTTCTTTCCTCTGTACTGGCGTAGCCAAAAGAGAACTGATTTTTTTTTTCCTTCTTAATTATGAAGTAAATATTTTTTACCTCCTCTATATTTTGTATTTTTAAACAGACTAGTATTATTTTCACCGGGGTCAATTTCAAGTTTGCAATGCTAAGGAGGAGCAGAATCTTTCTTGAGAAAATGTATTATCTGATGGAATTTGAGAGGCATATTGGCACTTGAAGTATTAAACTGAGGAAAATAGTGAATGCCTTGGTCTGCTTTGTCATTAAAAATATTAGAAAGGCCTTGTAAATTTTATTTTCATTTTACAGTCACTTTAATAGGGCTATCCTTTCAAAACCTTGTTTACTTAATGATGGAGATGGACTGAAGTCATAACGATCCAAGTTGATATGTCCTCCAGTTTGGCAGCATTTGCATTTTAGACTTCAATGAGAGATCATCTAAAGAAAAGGCAAAAAGTCTGAAGTTGATACAAAATTATGTAGTTGATTCCCTGGCCACCCCCCATTATATGTTATCTTTTTCTGATGGCTTAATCATTACTGTTTGATCCATCTATGTGAACTGCTCACAACACACTCAACTAGTGTGTTGTGCTTGTTAAGAAGAAAGATTTCTAATGGCAATGACCTAAGCCCAACGTATACATAAGTAGTTTCAGAAATGGAAGTACCCCAGATTCCCATCTAGTTCTAACTACTGTTAACTATTATTTCAGTACTTAATAGAGAAACATTTTTTTGCTGAACCAATTCAGTTTGTAGGGGAGCACAAATAAGGAAACAAGTTCCATGTAAGGCTGTTGATGTTTTCCAGTAGATCTCTTAGCTGCAGTAAATGTAACAGCATTTTAGTACATTCTGTCGTTTATAGTGTTTTGTTCGCACAACTACATCAGAGTAGAATTTGCCAGGGAACCAGTGTCTTGCTTCAGAATTGTAATGTAGAGTAATTCTATTTAAAACAAAAACTCAATTTCTGTCCAGGGTATTGAGTAGGCCTTAAACCCAGAATGAAAATAAATGTATGCATGCTGTCTTACTGAATCTCAGCCAATATGTAATCAGGGCTTTGAAAGTTATAAATTGTCCTCATTCATTTCACTAATTCCAGGAGTTAAAGATACAAACTTAAAGATTAGTGGTATCAACAACTTTATTAACCATCAATAATGTCCTGCAAGTGTGTTATTCCAAACTGAAAAATATTTGTAACTTCATTCTCTTATTTTCCTGTGTAATCTAATCTAAACATCTGTTTATTAATTCGGAGGAAGTTGCTGCTAAAAGTCCCATCTGTTTCAACAGGGTCTTACAAAATTTGTGACTTCTACCACAGAGTGTGTCTAGCTGCATAGGTGGCATTGGGTCTTGAATGACTTAAACCAGGACTTTTATTTGTGGTTCAGCAGGAACTGAGCTGGTAACGCATGGAATTGTCTCTAGAGTAATGTTTATAGGAGCTGTTGTGCCCTCTGGATTAGAGGGGTAGTAATATATTGGCTGGAACTTGCCTCGTAAACACTTTGACCTTTGTTGTGAAAGTCGCAAGTGCCACTCAGAGGAGGTTTTCTTTCTAAATTCCATTTCAGTGTTTTCTCTTTGTTTACCATAAACCACATCTGTTCTAATTATATATGCAAAAGGCCTTGAATTTCCATAGCATCTAAACACACCTGTTTATCATGGGGAAAGTATTGTAGTAACCTCAGGTATGTTCAGTCCCCAAAAGACATTTGGATTGGAATTCCCACTGACTTGAAATGGCACGCTGTGGACATGGAGCATGCTAGGAGGACAGGCCCAATGTCATATGCCAGGCCCAAAATCAGTGTTTATATGTGCCTGTGTTTTGGCTTTGCCTGCCTCACAATATTTTTATTCATATTTGCAGTGTTCCCATCTTCATTGGGAACTGAAGTATGCAGAGAGTATATGTATACAATGGTGATGTCAAGGACCCCCAGAGACTGATATTGACTGTTTACTGTAACTAAATAGTTGAAAGTATTTGACTGCCTAGATACTGTTGTGAGTCTTAACTTGCATGTGCATTATACACCATTGGTAAAAAGTCCTAATCAAGTTCTAGACTCATATAGCATCATTCAGCCCTGGACCAAAAGTTGAACTGATGAATGGGACTTACTGAAAAGGAATAAAACAAGTAACAAAAATGATCAGTGTGTGTGGTGAATATTTTGGGGTGGGGGAAACCAAACAACATTAGGTATATGTAACCGTTGGTAAGCTATTATTAGCATTTTGCTTTTAAGTGTGGTTGAAATATTTTGAAATGTGGATGTTTTAGCAATATTTCTTACAGAAATTTGTGTTTGAAAAGGACTAATTTTTATAACATTGCATGGAATAATCACTGACTATCAGTAGTCCATTTTTAAAACCAGTGACTGTTCTTTTTAGTTTAGCTGCAGAAATACATTCTTTTTGAAGTAACTGAGCTATGTCCCTCCTCTAAATGTCCCTCTAAATGCCCTTCCAATTTTCTGTTAAAGGGTGTCTGGCTTTACTTCATTCTGATTGTGTTTTAAGAGGAATGCAGGAGAGGGGCACTTCATATACTTCAGGATTTTGAGATACTGGCAAGCGCCTGTAGTTGTGAACACTTAGAAATTGGGCCTACAATGATGTATTCTGCTTTTAAAGTTGGTGTCCTCAAGGTGAAATCTTGAAGCCAGTGAGAATTTAATCACTTGGTTACATGTCTTAAATATATGATGCATTGATGAAATATTTTTCTATATTTCTGTGGGGAAAAAAAGCCTTGGTGGTAAAGCATGGAAGGAAATCTGACCATTAGCTGTTTGAGATTCAGGGTGGGGGGCACTTATTTTTTATTTTTGGTAAGAACTGCTAGAAACTAAATGAACAAAAGTCGGCATGATCTCTGAAGGCTTATGCCTTCCTGATGTTTAGCACCTTCAGCAATGCGAACATCCACATGTGTTAGTTTTGGGAGGACTTGTGACTTATTTGGCACTGCTGAAGGTAAGATGTAGGAAATGTCAAACTGGACATTGACTCAAGGCCTATTTTTCACATTTGGGCTTTGCCCTTTCTAGGTTTTATGGTTTTGAGAGTCAGATTTAAAACAGTTTCCGACCAAGAGAATGATTAAGTGAATCCCTAGTCAATAATGCTTAAAATACAAGCAAATTCCCCTTGATCCTCACACATACTGAACTCTCTTCTTTTTTAATTCAGTGGTGCTTCCTGAATTTTTTTCATTTTTTAAACTTTTTTTTTCCCTGTATGTGAATTAATACTATCCCTTTTTATGCTGTTTACCTCCTGAAATCAGTTCTGATTATTATGTAGTAAACCTGCTAATCAGCATAGCTCCTAGTCCTGGGAAAGAGAGATGATCTTCTCACTGCATAAATTCAGGGACAGAGTGTTGTAGAGGGTTTTATTTTACTGAGACATAATGCTTATACAAAACATGTTACAGACATTTTGCTGATATATGGAGCTGTATAAATAACTTTAAATTGTGTTAAAGTTGAGAGTGGGTAAGAAAAGAATTCTCTAACTACTAGAGCACTGGAGTGGGTTCCAGGCATCTGAGGTTCTGTTTTCTGTATCTTCAGCATAATGGGAAATCTTTTAAACTATTCTTCTGCTCCTCCATTTTTCTCTGTAAAATGAGAATTTGCCTTGGTTTAGTGTTGTGAGCAAAAAATTTCTTAGTGAGTTTCGACTTGAGGTCAGATATTGCAGGAGCATAGAAATACCTGCGCAAATAACAGTTTTCCAAATAAAATGGAAGTGTTGCCTTTTTATCATTCACATACGTCTAAGCAGGTTCTTTTAACTGCTGAGTACCTTCACATCTTCCTGCAGCTGCAACAAGTCTCTTGCTCTTCAGAGAAACGTGAACCCTCAGAGAACAAATTGTGCAAATATTTCCTTCTTTACTTGTACATACAATTGATTAAAAAATTGTTTTATTGCAGTAATTCTTTTTAATGCAGGGTTGCAAAATGTTTGTAATCACATGAAGGCAATGCAAACAGTCCTGTACTTCCCAGTCCGGGGGCCGGGATAACTTTGATCCTACATTCATGAGCCAGAAACTGTTTTCTGAGGATTTGGTCAGAACTTTGCTTTCATATATTCTGCCCATTTTATAAATATCTTTGCTCAAGACTGAATCGTCCAGGAGTATTTATTTTATTAAAAAAAACCCAAACAACCCCCAAACAAACAAAAACAAAGTTAAGCACCTTAAATCTTGCAAAGTTGGTTTTCCAGCCTATAGTGTTTTCATATCCTTAAAGTGTGGACGTCAGAACTGGGACCAATATTTGAGCAGTAGCCTTAAAAATGCAATGTTAAAGCAGCAAGAGGGTTTGTTTCTTTTATTGGACAGTACTTGGTGTGCATTTGATGACGAGCTTTTTTTTTTTTTGCACCATTCCAAGAGCTGATGTTGCTATTTATGACCGATTCTTAGTGCCTTCTGATGGGCTGTAAGTGTTGTTCCAAATAGAGCCTGGTATATTTTCTGTATCGGCTGTGTTACTAGTTCCCAGGTTGTTTTTTTTAAATGTGATCACTTTGCCAGGAAAGCCAGACAGTACTTTTATTCTGTCATTCTCATAATTTGTTAGCCCACTGCTTTTACAGAGTCTTCTGCAAGCTCTGTGGGCAAAACTTACCATTCTCCAGTTCAATTAAACTGTTCACACTATTGGACCAAGAATCAAGTCCTTGAGGTTTTTGCTGGAAAATGTTACACTGCTTTATAACTTACCATAATAACTTCATTTTGAGATTGTCATTGAACAAATCTTTGATCCATTTAAGATGTGTCCTACTAAAAGGATATAATCCTTTTATGAAATACTCCTGAAATTTATGAAATACCATAATACTCAACTTTCTCTAATACTCTTTTTGTTAAATTTGTCCCACTTTATTCTGCCAATATTTCTTTTAAACTTGGGAAAATGAACTCTTTTGAGGTTTCCAAAAAATAAGTTCCCCTACTGATGCTTTGTATGAAAGGAGTAAGTCAGGTGTTAGTAGATCGCTGGGGTGATGCGATCCTTACAACGCATCGGGAACTACTCATTTCAAACTGGTGACTGCTTCTGCTTTGTCTATCAAGATCATACTCAGTATTGAGTTATCCTGCACTGGATTCAGCCTTTCTGTAGACAGAGTATCACATACTGCCTTAAAATTCTGAGAAAGTTTTGTTGCTTTGTCTTGTTTAGCAAATATTTCTGAGATTTGAATTTGTCTGTGTTAATTAACCTGTCCTTCAACACATTTTAGACAGTTTGTTTCATTCTCTGGTGTTATTAGATGTCCAGCTCACTACAGTTACCTGTTTCCAACTCTCCATTTTTAGATGTGTTTATTAGCTTTGTAATCCTTAAGCATTTGGTGACAGGCTGTTGCCTGGGAATCTGAAGCAGAGACAGGTTCTTAAGAAAAGTGGTCCCTCGCTGGGTTTATTATGGAGCACACGTATACATCATTGAAATGTTCCAGAAATAAAATGTCATAAAGAGATTCTGAAACAGAGTTGTTTTGAATCATCTTATATATTCCTTGCACATGAAAACCTCCCCTGCTCTTATTTATACCTAGAGTGTTAACACTAGTGTATTGATAATTTTGGAATATGCTCCTTGTTTGTTCTTTAGCACAACATCATGAGTGTTGACTTCTGTTTTTAGTTAGTGACTACCATGCTATTATCCATCTTCATCATTATTCATTTATGTTTATGCAGAGCAGTTGGAGGAACTATCACCCAGCCTCCTTGGGAAGCCACGTCTTCTCTGGATTGTGATTCTAACTCTCCTGCTAGATTCCAGTACTGTTTGCCCCTTGTTATGGCTGGGCTTCTTGTTGGGATCCGTTCTCCTGTTCTTTGGTCTGGGTTTTTTTCATCCTTCTGCATTTAAAAGTGATGGTGGCTTTCTCTGACCCGCCGGGCCTCCAAAGTGGCTCCTAAGCAGCACAATAGAAACGGACTTTCAGCCTTCAGGTTTTGTCCTTGTGATTTGGCCCACAGCGGACTGTGATGCAGGCAGAATCTTGCTCAGCTGCGGAAGCTGTATTCGCAGACAGCACAGCTAGAATGGGATGAGATTTTAGCTGCAAAGTTCAAAGAAGTCATTACCGAGCATATACAAACCAGTTATTTTTTCTAGAGGCTGATGAGAGGGGTCAGTGGAAGTTTTTCACAGTGACGGCAACTCCTGTGAGCTATTTCCCTTCTGAATATTTTTCATGTGGAAAAGCAATGGTCTTTTCCTGTCAGTCTCATTCTTAGTAATGTGTAATATGCTTTTTGAGATGTTTTCAAGAGATTTTAAAGAGATTCATCTTGAGGCTGGAAGACTTCAGCTTTTAAGTATTAAAAGTCAGCAAAATAGGAAGTTCTTGAAAAAAGGCATTGGAAAGGGGAACTGCCATGTGTCTTAATACCTCTGTTAACAGATCTATCAGTACTGTTGTGGGTTTTGGTTTTGATTGTTTTGGGGTTTGTGTGTGTTTGTTTTACTCTCCCCTTCCCCTCCATGCGGGTAATGGAGATTGGAGATGGGGGGGATTAAGAATAAAAGTCACCCTCTACTGTATGTTAGAAGCATATTTTCTACTTGTATTTTCACTATGTTTGAAAGTGTTCATATTTTATATTGATATAAAACTTACTTTTTCACAAAATTAAGGGCATTTCCGTGCCTACTTTTGAAACAAATCTTAAGAAAATCACTGAAATAATTTTTCTCCCAATAAGTAACTGGTATGTACCAGTACAATTATAAAATCCATTCCTCAAATATAGAACAAAATTAAATAAGCAATTGGAAAATAATTTCTGAGCATCCTCAGTAGAATCTACTGCACTTCAGTGGATCGTACTCAGTTCCCATTTGTAACATGTCATATTATTTCCATCCTGCCTGGCAGACAGAGGGCTGCTACTGTGTCTCGCTTGAGGACCAAGTTTACAGAGAATTTTCCTGTATTAAATCATAGGATGGGTTTGAGTTACTAATGTGATACCATCATGAAAAAGGCAGTTTGAGTCTAGGATAATGCAAGGTAATTTATAAACCTAAGGAAATATTAATGCTGGTGTACAAGGTACTGCTGAAAAACCATGAGTACTGGAAAAGTTTGTCCATGCAGAAGGATAAACGAAGTCAGACTGGGAGAGGTGTAGAAAAGGGCAGCTAAGATGATCAGGAAGGCCTGTTTTACGTGAGGAGATTAAAATAGCTTGGGTTGTTTAGTCGAGCAAAATGAGGGCTGAGGAGGAATACGATTGCTTTGTGTAAATACATCAAGGGAATAAATACTGGGGGAGGGGGGAGCAGGGAGAGAGACAGAATGCTGTTAAAACTAAAAGATAATGTTGGCACAGGAACAAATGCATATAAACTGTCTGAGTAAATTAAGCTGGAAATTAGGAGACAGTCTCAAAATCAGCTGAGCCTTCTCGTAATAGTAGTTGGGAGCAAAAACAGAGGGAGTTTTAAGATGGATCTGTCTTCATTTATGACAAAGATGATTTGATGAGCTTGTCCAGTATAGTAGGGGAATAGGCTTCCACTCCTGTATTCTTATGGCCTTAAACTGTTGTTATAGTCCGCAAAAGAATTGGAAGTAATAGTATGATATAGTCCTATTTTTCTTTATTCTTTGTGTTGACAGTAATTGGTTTTTTAACTGCTACTCCTTTGCAAACTTTGGGTTTCTAAAGGACAAAACTCGCTCTTTCTGGCTTTGAGAATATTAGCAACAAAAAGAAAAGTGAACATTTACCATAAAGGATTGCTGGTGGTTGATGGCTTAGCCAAGTAGTTTTCAGCTTTCCTCAAGCACTGCAGTAACTCTGAAGAGTTAGCAAACATATAAAGTGGTGAAACATCTGTAAAGACGATGTATGAGTAGTCTGTGATTTCTGCTGGAGTAAAGAATGCAGGGTAATGTCATTCCTCATAACATATTTGAAGAAAAGACAGGCCTACCATAATTGGCAAAAACTGTAAATATTGATAAATCTGATTAAATCCTCCCTTTGGGTTTCTACTGTCTGCAATGGTATGAAAGGGCCAGGTGAAGGGTTAGATGATCTCCATATTCCATTTCAGGCCCTGTATTTTTATTTGTTAAATAATACTGATTGCTACACTTACCTTGCCAGGTATTCCTGGCAAGGTATGAAGGCAGGTGAGATGTGAAGCTTTTCATTCGGGGAGTTTCTGTGCCAGTTGCAGTTTAAACAAACAAACAAACAAAATAAATTTAAAATTCCCACAGCAGCATCTGTTTAGCAAGGGAAAGCAGCTAAAGCAGCTATTGAAAACTCTGCAGAACCTTACCTGTGGTTGTTCCAGTGGTACCATGAAACTTTAACTGAGTAGTCTTAATGTTTCATTATTATATTTCTTTCCGTGGTACACATAATCATGTATGCAATATATGAAAGGTACATATAACCAGGGCTACATAAATATTTAATTGGATTGCCATTTGAAAATATTTATACTATTTAATAACTTAGATTAATCTAAGATTCTAGAAAATGTTTATTTTTTGGTTTCTCATGCATATCTGCATATGGCACATTTCACTTTCTTTTTGGAAGACCACACATTTGCTTCATCACATGAGCAATCTGAGAATGTCATGTCTCTCCACTGTGCTTGTTGAGGTCACAGGCCTCCTCCGTGCCTTTGAAGAGGGTGCTCACTAGCACCAGCGGGCAGGTTGGAACTGAAAACTCAGCAGATATAGGTAAACACTAAGTGAGAAGGAAAATGACTTCTCACAGGGAAGAGGGCAAATCGTAGGGCTGAAATGTTTTGTTACTGTTGTTCTTGTACTTAGCCCCAGACCTACTTTGAAATCACAGCAAGGATGCAAAATAACTCTTTGTACTTAAAAGGGAAAACAAAAGCAAGAATTACAGGAAGTGTTGAGACAGCAGTGATCTACCAGAAAAAGTAATTTTATTAAAAAACAAGTCATTTAAAAAGACATCCTTTACTGTGCCTATAAATATATCTACAGTCTGCACTGACCTTGTAATAAATGTAAACATAGTTTTACACATTGCAAAATTCTGACGCAGCTGTTCCACTGTGACTAGGCTTCAGCAAAATGTCTTTCATGGTTCAACTGGATGGCTTTGGTGTTCAGTGGAGGAAATTTTCAAATAAGGTCTAAAATATAGTTTTTGAAGGATTTGTGCTTATGCTTGGTATTAAGTAAGTGTGTCTGTTGCTGTGATATGGAGTATGTGCGTGATCTATAAGTTCTTAGGTAAATGTGTGAGGTTTTGCAGAACTAGAACCTTTCATATAAAACGAAGAGCTAGAGCTGACAGAACCTGATCTCTTCTCTCTTAAAGTTGGGTTGATCCCTTTTGTTGTCAGAGAAGTATATTTTTATTTGTTGCTACAGTTTTTCATTTTATTACTATCCCTTATCTATTTAGAGTCTGTCTTTTTTATGATTTATGTCAAGGCTCCCTTCTGAATGGTGCCACTGGTTCATAGTATTTAACATAGCAGAGTACCTGGAGGACTTGGGGTCAAGACCCTGTTGTGCTAGGCACTGCTTAAGGATTTCGAATGAACACGTCCCTGTCCCGGAGGGCTCACACTTCCTTTTTAGCTTTAAAGAGGCTGAACCCCTTTTAGGAAAAGGGGAAATAGCGTCACCATGCAACTCTTCTCTGTTACAGCAGCAGGGCTAGTCATTTAATACCTTGATTTATAACAATGTTGTAATCTAAATAGGAAGCAGGTGGAGTTACAACTGGGTACGATACTTTGGATATTAATGGCTTGGCTTGGCAGTGGAATTCTGAAGCTGTATATACTTTTTCTGTCTTAATTATGCATTCATTAAAAGCTTTTATACCCAACAGAATAAAGTAAATATTGTTTGATCTCTGTAGTGTGCTCCCAGACTGTAGATTTGCACAGCAGGGTCTTGATAATCTGAATAAATTGTATTTCCCCAAGGAGTTTATCTTTCAAATAAGGTCATAAAGAAATGCATTCTTTCCCCTTAGTTCTCCTTGTGCTTTTTCTGCTATTTATAACACAGAGCAGAGGAATAGAAGTATATTGTAGTCTGCTGTGTACTTGGTTATGATTAACTCTAATTTATCAATCTGTTACTTACATCCTTTTCTGTGGCTTGGGCAAGGCAATTATTCTTTAAAGTACGAACGAATAAAGATGGATTTGGAAGTAATTTAAATACAATGTTTATGTCTATTATTCCTGTTTGACAATTTATCATATCTCTATATTAAAATACCCCTCCATATTAAAACAGGGACAATGTCACATCATTTATTTTGAATATGTAATATTGTCGTCTTTCAGATTGTTTGTTTGGAAAACTGATTTTCTTTTACGAGGGTTTTAAATGTCAGCTCATTGTTAAATTGGTTTGGCATCTAAAGGTTGATGCTACTGAATCAGAAGACCAGTAGCACAGAACAATGGATTCTCTTACTTCAGAGAGGGGGGAAGTGTGGGGGATGTGTAGTAGGTAGAATGCATAGCATCAAAGAGAGTTTCTCGTTTTAGAAGTAGACACTGATAAATAATTTGGCCAATTTATTTAAATTGGTTTGAGTTTACTGTGAGATTTTAGACCTATTTCAACTGCTAGTTGTAAGATCTGTATATATAAATTTACACCTATTTTCTTAGCCTGAATGTGTTTCAGCGGTGTAACATACATCGTATTAGAAGAGATAGGATCGCTACCTTCCCTAATTCTCTTTAACTCTTAGTGATGGTTCTGCTTGTGTTCATATTTCATCCTTCAGTTCAAAAAAGATAAGTGGCATATATTTAAAAGTTTATAGCAACAAGATTAAAAGTTTCATAGTTTACGTAAGCCTGTTTTGTATCGCATGTTTTTAAAGAATTTATACTGCGATACAGCATTGGAAGAAAGTTGCACACAACTTTGTAAATTTTGTAGCTGCTCTTTTAACGCAATAAAATAAAATCTGTGGAATACAGATTTCCTTCCTGTTGGATTTTTTTTTAAAGCTAGAAGATAAGGTGCTTTTTTTTCTTTCCCCCCCTTTTTTTCTCCCCAACAAACTTACATACTGCATTTCAGTCTGCTGTTTCTGAAAGTCTTAGCATATATGAAGAGCCAGGTTATCTGATCTGTGGTATATACTTTGCAATCTCAGTGTGATATTTTTGCTCTCTTGTATCATCACAGAGACAGTAATGTATAGTACTGTATAATTTTGATTTGAATATTGGTATGACAGTCTGATAACTTTCATTTGTGAAAGCTAATGCCCTACTTGCTTCTTTTTCTGTGAAATACAAACCTGGAGATCAACTCTAACCTTACAAAACCAGAAATGAATGTTTCTAATTACAGACCAAGACAAGTTTTAACAAAACATAGTCGCAATATTCATCAAGCAGTAAACTGTAAGTCCAGCGGGTCACTAACACGTTGTTAGGCGAAGCGTCAGAAATCCTTTGAAGCTTACCAATGAAAATAAGTAAATAAATAAACCCCTATAATAAATAAATAAATAGACACATAAATAAATAAGCACCTGAAATAAGTGAGCACACACAAATAAAAATAAATAATATTGTAAATAAACAACTGGTGAGAGTTTATTTATTCATCCATAAGTAGATTTGGCCTCTTCCACTGCATGACAGCTCTCAAAAAAAACCCAACTTCAATTGGTGTTGATTTGAAGGGATTGGGGGTTTGGGGGATCATCAAAGATACTGAAACCAAAATTGAAGGCTCACCAGTGTCTTTCAGATTTCACTGAAAATGTGAAGATTTTTCAGGGGAAAATTGCATTTGTGTGTCATGTTACTGTTTCTTTCTAATGAGGAAAGATTTTTTTTTTATGGTATGTCCAGTTTTGTCCTCTTTGGAAGTCCACCAAAAGCCATCTGTCCTCCTCCATTGACACTTAGTGGGGTTTGATCAGGCCTGTATTTCAGTTGGGCTGTTGAGCCTCAGATCACAATGCTTAATTATTCATTTGTTTATTTTAATCCTCCCCAGACAGAGCTGTTGACTACAAAAGAGCTCAATAAATACACACTGAGCTCTTCTAAATTTCTTTCTGGATGTTTGGCATTCATTCAATCAGGGAGCTCTTTGAAAAGATCATCTTCCAAACCAAGGACAATAAGCCATGGTTGTTGCTTGTCAAATGCTGTGATGTTTACTTGGATGCTACCCCTTTGCATTGTTGCCACCATTGCATGGCCATCCCAGAAGTGCTGGTGTGACGCACCATCTGCGACCTGCAGGTATTAAATCACCGAGCAAGCACACAGACTAGGTACTTCTCATGTAAGATTCATTCCTTTTTCTGTCTTTCTGCAACTGTGGAGGATTTATCCTTACCTCTTCTATGTTCAAGTGAAGAGGAACTGAGACTAGCGTATCTGTGGCTTTTGGGATGACTGCTGGTAGTGCTTGTTCTGACAACATAAAGAACTTTGTTCTTCCAGCAAAACAATGTGAAACTCCTATGCGGCAGTTTAAGTAGATAATGAATAGGATTTATCTTTGATGTACAAGCCTGCCAGGGAAGGCGTGCCGTTCAGACTGGGAGATGATGTAACAAGCGGGAGCCTCCACAGGGATTTCATTCCGTTTCCTCTAGTACTGACTCCTCTAAGCAGGTGAAAAAAATTCTTTCTCCACTCTCCATTGCATATGCATAAACAGCTCCACAGTCATTGGGACAGCCACCCAATTCACACGTTCAAGATGTAGTCCATAAAACATTCCAAAAAACCCCCTCTTCGCACTTTCCCATCTTCCCTGTTGCTCTGCTCTATCTGCCAGCCGTGCAGCTCATTTGACATTTACAAGATTTCTTGTCAGTTTCATTTGGTGCTGCCATTCCAGCCGGCAGAGCAGTGAAAGTGAAATTGACTTAATTTAGTCTGTTTCTCTTTCCTGCTCTAGTCCCTATGTTAACTAACCAGCAAAGTGAAACTGACAAGACTTCTTGTCGCTTTCACACACGGAGCTGGTCAAGGAGAAGGAGGCTGATAGGGAGCAATGCGGTAAATTGGAAGATGAAAACCAGGATTGCCGAGGGGAGAGGAAGAGAAGTGTGAGCGTGCGGCAGGAACAGAGAAAATGGGTAAACGGGCTTATTTCCCAGACATCCTGGGTGCTTTTCGCTAACACAGGTGAATTCTTGGCCTCTCCCCTGAAGAGCGTGTGATCTAGGACAGCGGTAGGTATCTGTCCAGGCACTAATTTACAAGGGATGCCAAGTTGAAAACATTAGTCTGTAAATACAGGTTGTCTGTCACTAGGATGGTAAAAACTTCCTGCACTGAGTTACTGTAGCTTCCGTCTCCGCTGATTTTCTGCTGCTAGAAGGAGAGGGAGAAAGAATACAAGGCCAACATCCACTATAGGTTGATGTCAGTGGTTGGAAAAAAAGGGTCTGTTTGTTCATTGAAGATAAATTTACACGTAATGAAATGTGGCTCAACATCTCGTATTTTGTGAGGTTTCATGGAACTAAAAGTCCTACTGCACAGGTGCTCTAGCTCAATCAAAACAGTAAATAACGAACAAGCAATTGCTTTGTAACAAACCATCGTAGTTAACAAATCTATTTTTTAATCCACTTGTTAACTCCTGGGAGCTCTTGTCATACAGTGTAAATCATGCTGGTTTATTATCTTATGTACTAATCCATATTTCTTACAGATGCTGTGTGCATATATAACCTTAGCAGTTGCAACATAAATTAGTATTATCATATATATTTGCATATGCACCGGTAACATTTACACATACATTTTGAATGAGACTATGTTAATTAATTTCAAGTTATATTACCTTCCTTCTCCACAGCTGCAAAAGAACAACCTTTTTTCATTATCTGAGACCTGTGGGGTTTTTTGTTATCTGGTTTGTTTTGGGTTTTTTTTTTTCTTCTGAGACGTATTTTGTTTGCTTCACCCATTTAGGAATTAAATAGTTTTAATTACTTGGACCTGTATAAGCTTGCGGACCTCTTCAACCTCACTTTGTTGGAGAATGCAGTCGTTGACTTCTTAGTAAAACACCTCTCTGAACTATTGAAGAGTCATCCTGAAGAAGTTCTGGCACTCCCATACTGTCTCCTTCGAGAGGTTTTTAAAAGTGATAGACTCACTTCACTCAGTGAAGAACAAATCTGGCAGGTAAGGAGATCGGTGAACAAGCAGAATGTGTGATACTCTATAAACCACAGCAGTAATCTGTTGTTTT
This sequence comes from Phalacrocorax carbo, assembly GCF_963921805.1. Taxonomy (NCBI): domain Eukaryota; kingdom Metazoa; phylum Chordata; class Aves; order Suliformes; family Phalacrocoracidae; genus Phalacrocorax; species Phalacrocorax carbo. The sequence continues at coordinate 85,035,451 of NC_087515.1, read as the reverse complement.
GAAACCCTGGAGCAATCTTGAGGGAGAATAAGCACTTGAGCAAAAACTGTGAATAACAACCAAAGGAAATTTTTAAATTAAATACAAAAAAATGTTGAGTTGTGTTAATGCAATTAGTTTGTTTGAAAGAGAAATTTGCTTTATTGCTTGACTTGTGTTACTCAGCCGTGGCCAGGGATTTTCTTCTAGATCCAGCTTTGCTGGTGGGAAGAGGTGGCCAACACATGCAACTCAATCTTCATTGCTTCTGGTGAGGCTAGTGCCGCAAGCCTGGCAGCAAACCTGCTCCTGCAGCCTCTCTCATTCGCTTTGGACAAACTTAGCTGTGTATTCAGTAGTCATTCAGATTGTTTAGGCTGCCACAGCTGACTTTGCCTGAAGCAAATTAGTGAATCATCACACAGGCTGCTCTGCTCAGAGATGAGTGGAGGCATGGGTGGAAGGTTTGAGGCAAGAAGCTGGAGGGGGCGATCATTTCTTCTAAAAAATCTGTCTCTAGAAAAGGGCCAGGTTGCTAGCTGTAGAATATTAACGAGAGAAAAGCATTGTGTTGTGCTCTTCAGCGTGGAGGGAGGTGGGGTGGGAAACCTAATTTGAAAAAAACATGAAGCCTGTAAAGAGAAAAACAAAAACTAACCGCAAATCTGCCCTTGGAAACATTCCCATCATATGTCTGTAAAAACTACAATTCACAATATAGTAGAAGGAAATCCCTATAACACTGGTTACCCAAACGCTTCTTTCTGTTTCCTTTTTGCTGTCATGTTGTACAGAAGAAGAGTATTTCAGGGTATTTCAAGGTAGAATGTAATTTCCTAAACAGAAAGCACAGATTTCTTTCAAGCTGGTGGGTTGCCTTGGTCCAACAGAGAAGACTGAGAATCAGAAGACTGATTTATATTTCAGTCCCTGTTATTTATCTATTTATCTTTTGGATTATTCTAAGCAAATAATTTCCTCTATATGCCATCATTTTCTCAAAGTGTAAAATGTGTGTTCATCTGTGGGACACTTCATGTTCTGTAGATGAATAACATCATGCAGGAACAAAATACTTATTCTTAAAAAATAAAAACACCTAGTTAAGCTCTTCAAACCACAAAGACAGTATTCAGATGTAACATTAAGGCTTTAGATTCTAGAGTATTTTACAAAGATGATGTTTTCTGCAAATGTTAATGTAAAGTTAGACCCTTGCCTGTCCTAGTCTCTGGAGCATGTCTGTACAACACAACCTGCAGCGCACTACCCATGAGGGTGGGTTTGGTTTGGTTTTTTTAGGCGTGATACTCTGGAGCACTAGCCCTTTATTGGAAAAGGTTTTGATGTACAAGTTCATATATGGGGCGTGGCTGATTGGCCAGTTGGGTTTTATAGGGTTAGTGAAATATAGCTACACGCTTGGGTATGCTTTTGCTGGAAAAGTTGCTATAGAAAGCGACACAAGTATTATTTAATGCCCGCTCAGGAATGAACAAGCATATACAGAGTAATACGCCCTGCGCAACCTGTTGAAACAAAGTTTGGGAAGTGGGAGTTTTAAAATCTTGTGTCATTGTTCTGTCCTGTAGAAGAACTCAGAAATAATTTTGTTTCAATGACTGGAGTGTTAATTAACATGTAATGAGGTAAATATGACAAAGCTTCTTGTTTCTGTTGCACGGTCATGCTGGAGAGAGATACTTATAGGTAATATGCTGCTTTTTGAGTGACAACAAACTCCACACTGTCCATTTAAATGTTATCATAATTGCCTCTCTAAAGGTTACTAATGCTGTTCCGAATAATTTTTTTAACTAGTTTTCTGCCGCAGGCAAAACGTGCATGTATCTTTTTAATTCAGTCTGTACAACCAGGAATAAATATGTATTTATAAATATTACAGGTCTCCAGAATGAATTAAAAGACACACATAAATATTTACCAATTTAGACATTCAAAAGGCAATAAGAAACTGGGGTTTTTTGCTTTATCTTAGTAAATAAGTAATTCCCTCATAGTCAACCCAATAGAAGAAAATCAAATCAGACCAGTTATATTGCCTCAAGTGTAGTTAAGTTCATCATTTTTGCTAAGGTTGTAGTGGTAATGCAATATACCATGGAAGAATCTAATATTCAGCCCAGGGTGAAGATTGGGTATGCCAGAGGATTAGTGTCAGGGTGCTTTATAGAAGTGAAACTTGATGGACAGGCTGGAGACAGATCTACAGAATCTCATTAAATTGCTGAATTGTTCATTACTGAGCACTCTCACTGTAATAAAGTGCTCATTGACTTTGACAAATCCCCATCCCATGTCTTAAGGAAGAACAGCAAAGCAAGAGGTGTTGGGGAAGCTGGAGGAAATTGGCACAAAGTGGGGCAGGTAATAGAAAAGCTGATGGGGGATGCTACCATTTGATTTGTCTGTCTTACCTGTGACTAGCGTGGCCTCCTGCGCACACGCATGCGTGCATGTTACAGCAATATGAATTCAGTATGTCCCCGAGGCACCTTTAGCAGCCGGGCTCCCACGAAGCCCTAAGCACAAATTAAAGCTTTTCTCAGAGAACCTCTGGAAAGGGTGCCACTCTCTGCAGAGCACAGTTATTTTCACTAGTTTAGATTCCCAGTGTCTACTGGGCATTTTGATCGTAATGCACCTAAAGATTAAGGCAGTTATTTTAATGCATCAAAATGTGTACACGGAGCAATGCTTGAATGTGATTTAAACTGAAGTGACTGAAACTCATATCTGGCACATTTTTGATTTTTTTGTTAGACTACCAATTCACAGTTGCCCAATTTTTGTGAATATGGTGAAATATAACCTTGAACAAACCAAGTTTGAGAAAGTTACAGTAATTTTAATGTCAGCATACTAGGATGTGGATTAATGTAAAGTACTACAGTAAATCCTGTTGATACTTTCAGAAAGAAAGGTATAGCTTCCAAACCAGGGTAAAGTGGTAAAACTAAGTAGGTCATTCCTCTTTCTACCCCTTAAAATCTTAGGAAACTCTTTGGTCTAATAATAGGTGTCTTATTTTTAGTGGAGGCAATAGACAAGGAATATAATCATGTATTTGTTAAAACAAATAAAAAACAAAAAGAAAGCCCACCAGAAAACCTCCAGAGGCTGTGAAATTGGAACAATTTACTAGCCTACATCATTAGGGTTTTATTTTTTAGCTAGGCTAAGCCAGTAACAATGATTCTTACATGGCAAAGGATTTGTTTCCATATAGATTTTTTCCATTTCACTAGCATGTGAGATTATGAGATACTATTTTGTATATATGAAATTTATGATTTGTCAGCTGCATTTAAAATTTGAGTATAAACTTAAAGCAGTGACATAGAACAAAGGATTAAATAAAAAAAAAAATGAAGGAAACCAAAGAAGAATCCTGAAGAAGTTGGAAGGAAAAAAAGCAAGTTGTTTGGTATTTTTCCTCTTCATCATGAGCTGTGCAGCATGCCTTTTTTACAGGAAACGGTCATCATAAGGACATAAATGGCTAGTTTATCATGAAGTGAAAAGTGAATCTTTTCATAATTGGCCATTACTAGAAAGGCTCATTGGCTCTACTTCAAGGAAGCAGATGAATTCTTTCCCTTGATAATTGAAAAGGTAACCAACCCTGTAGGACAGAATGTGTTCTCAGAGAAATCTAGCAGTAGAGGGCTTCTTGCTGGAACCTTAGCAAGCAGAAAGCAAGCCAAAGATTTAAGTAATAAACTGATGTTAGCCTTAGCTTTAGTATAGTTATGCCTTATCATGATCATTGTTAAAAATATCAGTGTCATGAGGCTTAAATGTTCATATTTCAAGGATCATACTAATAGTTATTGATAGAAATATCTAGTGGATCATTCTGTCTTCTAACAGTACATTGGTCAAATGATACTATATTCAGTGCTGCACCTGATCCAAAGTGAACTCTGGAATCACTTTTGGCAAAAAATATTAACGTAAGATCAGCGTAGATTAGTTTCTTCCTTCTCTGCTAGCGGTTAGTAGGTTGCGGATGGATTTTTTTTTTTTTTAAACAGCTAACATTAAAAATAGATCAATTCTAGTGTTTGCCAATATTTCTTCTGAAGTTGAGGTTAGGAATTTTTTCTTGGGTTGTTTTTTTTTTACTCTGCCATGCAACTCAGTTTCTTGATAATCAACTGATAAGCAAGCAATCTAGGAAAAACTGGTAGATAAAACGGCATGAGTAGTTTATTCTGCTAGAAGGCATGCAGCTGTGTTATGTCTTTTCCAGGCCTAGGCTCCCAAGACATTCCAGCCCTGTTGACTTCCTTGTGTGCAAGTTGTGAGCTTGTGTTCATAAACCAGATGTTCCACATATGAAGGTGTAGCACAAGTAATTCCTTCTGTTACTGTGGATGTGATGTGCAAAACCAGTCTTTGGTCTCTGTATTAGAGAAGTGTCTTTGCTTGCATACATAGAAAAATGGAAGACAGGAAGAGTACAGTGTTACAGGTCAATATGAGTTGTTGACCCACCAGTGTGCCCAGGTGGGCAAGAAGGCCAACTGCATCCTGGCTTGTATCAGGAATAGAGTGGCCAGCAGGAGCAGGGCAGTGATAGTGCCCCTGTACTCGGCACTGGTGAGGCCGCACCTCGAGTGCTGTGTTCAGTTTTGGGTCCCTCAGTACAAGAAGGACATTGAGGTGCTGCAGAGTGTCCAGAGAAGGGCAACAAAGCTGGTGAGGGGTCTGGAGAGCAAGTCTTCTGAGGCGTAGCTGAGGGAGCTGTTGTTGTTTAGTCTGGAGAAGAGGAGGCTGAGGGGAGACCTTATCGCTCTCTACAACTACCTGAAAGGAGGCTGTAGTGAGGTGTGTGTTGGTCTTTTCTCCCAGGTTACTAGCGATAGAACGAGAGGAAATGGTGTCAAGCTGCATCAGGGGAGGTTTAGACTGGATATTAGGAAAAATGTTTGCTGAAAGAGTGGTCAGGCACTGGAACAGGCTGCTCAGGGAGGTGGTAGAGTTGCTATCCCTGGAGGTATTTAAAAGACATATAGATGTGGCACTTCAGGGCATGGTTTAGGAGGCATGGTGGTGTTGGGTTGACGTTTGGACTTGATGATCCTAGAGGTCTCTTCCAACCTTAATGATTCTATCATTCTATTTTACAAAAATAATAAATGTAAAATCCAATTTCCTTATTACAGTCCTGTTTATCATTTTCCAAGGGAGACTAAAGTGCCCTATTTTCAGCTGCCTTTTCTTACACTTGAGCTCCATTTTGAATCTCCTGGTGGCACTTGTGGAGGGCCAAAAGTATTCGCCAGCAGAAATTGTGCAGTGCCATTGGAAGTTTTGCAGTGTGCACATTATAGCAGGCTGTTACAATGGAACAGTTCTGGGCTGAAGGCAGGCCCACAGACGACATCTGTACATCTCCAGTGATGCCCACATTTTCCCATGTAGAACTGCAGTTTCTAAAGTGGATTGTCATGTTTTGGTACAAGCTTGCCACTCCTTCAGTGCAGTAATTGGAATTTTTCTTTGCTGTCAGTCTTTTGATTCTACAGAGCAATTTTTAACATGGAGAGAGCAAAATGCATGTTTCTCAGGGGTATATATACGTTTTGATGAAATGTGGACTAAGTGCCTTGCTAAATGTGAACTTAAGTTTTACTGCAAAACAACCACCAACATAAAATAATAATGGAAGGAAAGCATCTTGGTAATCAACATTGTGTTTAAACAGTATATTAGCCTTTCACTGTTCAAGAAATAAGCTTAAGTGCTCTCTTGGGCAATAAGCAAAATCATGTTTGGTGGTCTGATGCTCATCCCTAGTGAGTATTTAGCCTAAGTAGAAAACCACCACACTAAAACATGGCTGTCAGCCTGTTATCAAGAGAGGCATAGGAGAGAAAAAAGGTGTTCGATGCATATTAAGGCTAAGGTGAATTAGTGAGGCTATATGGGAAAATTAGCATATTGCCCATATGGGTTTTGCTGTGTTTTCACCCCCTCTTTAGTACCCTTTTCATGAGTAGTCTACATAAAAGTGCCAAAAAGCCACCCTTGAATCCCAGCATCCACTGTGCTGGATCTGTGACGGTGCACTGTGTATCACGACTAACTGGAAGCAAGATTAGTTACCCTCAAATTAAAGGAATGTGAAAACATAACCTGTGATAGGATGTAGGTTTACTTTTCCTAAGGCTAATCCTCATAATCACAGGCATCTCATCTGAACTGACTGTGTGCAATGGTAATACTCCTTTTGGTCTTACAGACTATTTGTGTGCAATTCATTTTTATAAACATAGGCACGTGCAGCATTTTTGGTAGGATATCCATGATGTATAGGCCAAGCTGGCAGTTGTGGCACAGGATCTGCAAGGAGATCAGTGTCCACTGGAGCTGCAGGCTAGACAGGGTTTGTTCAGGCTACAGTGGATCGAGGCAGTGGATGTAGGCAGATGAATCTCACACTCTGCTGATGTGCTCAGGTCACACACATATTTCCTGATATAATTTCTGCATCATTTGTAATAGTAATGGCGCTTTGGCTTGCAGTGGAAATGAATGCTGCCCCTGTTGGCACTGTCCCCTTGCTTTGTGAAACACCTTCCCCCTTTGTCTGCCTTGGCTTAAACCTAACGGGCTCTTAATCTTGTCCTTTACAGTAAAGTTTTGTGAACTTTATATATGCTTTTGTTCTGAACTTTTGAAAGTTTCTGCCTGTTATTTCTTGAATGTTAGCTAATCTTGTTATTTATCAAGTATAGTAATATAGAAAGGGATTTTCTGTATTAAAACTAGGCTCATGTTAGGAGCAACTCTGTGTGCTCTTCTAATTTTCTTTTTGGTACATGTCAGTTCCAATCAGAAAACTTGATTAGTTTGCTGCTATTGCTGTGAGCAATAGATAAATTGCTGGAGGGCATTACTTTTGCTTCAGTGTCCTCCAGTAACATTGCCTCACCTTATTTATCCCAGATTAACTTCAGAACTGCACAGAGCATCACACAGTATTTAGGAAGGCTGCTGTGCTCACAGCTCTTGAATTTAAGTCACTTCTTCAGCTAAGCAATGGATGTGTGCTTTGATTTGGAAAGCCAAAAAGAGGACCCCAAGGTGTGCACACACAGCAAGACCACTTCTGTGATATTGCTTTCTGCATTTGAATTAGTCTGTTACAGTGGGGTTTGTGTTGACTGTTATGTTCTTTGTGGCACCAATCTGTTGGAGGTTACCTGAAATATAATTGTATTAATATATAAAAGCAAGCTGCTGAGGCTGTTGTGGTTGGAAATACACATTACTTTCATTTTTAAGTTAATGAAAAGAACAACAGAAATAAAGTCTAAACCCCACAGATACTATGGATGATCAAACGAGGCAGTCTTTTGATACTTAGTTAATATCTTCCATTCAGAGATACAAATGTTGGTAATCTCTACTCTTTGAAAATCTCAGTAAAGCTGTTTAACACTGTTTCTGATGGACTTAATCTTGTAGAAAATGATACAAAATGAGCCGCTCTTTTGAGAATTCCCAAGTCCGTATTTCAACAAGTTTTCCTTCTGGAGCTGGTAGAAGCATTACCTCTATTTTCAACCATGGAGCCAAAGACGATGGAGAACGAAAACTGAATTTGAGGTTGTCTGAAACCAAACAAATTGGCATCAATGTATTAAGATAGCTAGAATCCAGTTTTGGCGTTAAGTGTTCCTGCTTGTACCTAAACTAAGTGTGTAAAGTCAGATGAAGTAAATTTGCACCCATATGTCTAGACCTGCTGTTAAGTGGATGCAGTTCATCGTGACTGCTGAAATCTGACCAGCTGTCGTCCCTTGCTATCACTCCTGCCCCAGGACCAGGACACCGATGGCTCCGAGAGGGTGAGGAGGCAAGGAGATGGAAAAGCAGCGGCACTCCTGCATGTCCTTGCTTACTCTAACAGGGAGACCGTTGGCAGCTTCCAGATGTGTGATTGAGCTGCGGAGCTGGGGGTTTCGTTGCCTCACGACAAAGGAGTCCTTATGCTCCTTTGATCACCTTGGACTCCCTCGTGCCAGGAAGAAGTGGAAGAAATTATGACAAACATTTTTGTCAAAAAGATCTTAAGAAGCCTCACTGTGAAGTGGCTTCCAGGGTAGAGGTCTGTGTGGGATAGTGATGGCAGATGGAAAGATCACAGTCTCTGAAGTGGGAATCTGCTGAAAAGCTTTCAAACTGCTCCTTTAGGGTGGAGCCTATTTTAACATCTGTGTGAAACTGTATGTAGGTCTGAATTTTATGAGGTTCACCTTTTAGCAGTTGCAGTTGTTTCAGTTCGCTTCAGATGTGATTTAGTTGGTTTAAATAATAAATTTATGGTTGTTCTAACCTTTTAATAGGGAAGCTCTGACTTCCCAGATACGTGAGATATGTTTGGGATCTTAAATGCATTTACAAATGTGGCTCTAAGTGTTTAAGTCAGTTTTAAAAAGAAATAACATTCTTTGGACAATTATCTGATTTTGAAAAATTAATGCATCACTTAAAAAAAGAGTTCTGCATTAATCGGAAGCCCATCGTGTGGATATTAAAGACAATAACATTGGCATCATTAAGAAGGTGTGACTTGATTGAAAGGGAAACTATTCTGTTCTCAAAAAAGCTGAGTGAGCTTCTGCTAGTGTACTTGCTTGTTCTTTTTGTATTTAAAAAGGAATGGGGAAAAATATCCCTTTGTGAAAAAATCAGCCAAAAATAATACCAACTCCTAAAATATATATGTAACTTTGTTGTTGTCATGTTCTCCTGAGGCACATTCTTCACGGGATTTGAGACAGCAGAAGTAAATTGTCTGCTGACAGAAAAAGGCCTAAATGTTCCCACAGTTAATATTAGTGGGCATGTCCATGTTAAAACAAGGTTCCAGCAGTGCTTCGGTGTTGAAGAATCAGGCTCTCTAATGCGCAACGTGGACTTCAGCAGCTAATATTTGATAACTGTGGGGGTGAAGTGGCTGGGAGAAAGTAGGGGACTCTCAGACAACTTTCGGCTGTGAGACCTGGATGGGTAAGCTGACGCTGTCCTTGTCACATAGCTTAGTTCATTCATTAAAATAATAAAGCGGAATAAAACTGAAATAAAGCTCCTGTAGTGAAGGTGCTGGTGATATCACTGGTTAAAAACAAAACAAAACAAAAACCCCCACGCACACAAAAAAAACCCCAAACACCTGGTGATTTCACTCATAAAAATCGACCTTGGTGATTTTGTAGTAACATGGCATGTGAAGAGCATACATATATATAAACCAAGGAGAGTAGGTACTTTGATGTCCGTTCTTCTGTGTGACCTGAGATATTAATAATATACAAATCCTATATAGCTGTTGTGAAGATTATTATAGAAGATGATACATTTTTATGTGATTTGTTAGATTTGCCTATTAAATCTGTAGAAAATTATACCCTAACAATAGGGAGGAAAGGAATAGGAATCTTTCTACATTCAAGAACCATTTAGACTAATTTTCACAGAGCTAAATTGCATTTTTATAGAATTTTGTTGATTTTGTGCCTATTTCATTCCCTAACAATTTTTACTGATGAAAGCTTGTAGATTCCTGTCTCCATAGAGAGCCACTATACTTCTAACACATATTTCAAGGGAAAAAAATAACAAGGGAGGAATAGCAATAAAAACAATGTGTATCGGGTGGTGAAAGATTGTAATTTTCACTTATAATTATGGGCCAGCAGCTTATTTTAATGCTAAATGTGGCTATGTAAAATTTCAGTGAATTTGATGTCAGCCTGAATGTTTCCTCTAGAAATAAAAATGAGCAATTCTAGATTTTGAAATTATGGCTGCTGGGGGAGGGAAGGTCCTTTTCTTCTACCTCCCATGTGCTCTGTCCTCACCATGTTTGAAAAAAGAGAAATGCTATTGTAAACTTTGATCTCCTTAAACTGAAATCAAATCACGGTTAAGAGTCCTAGTTAGACAGCTGTGTTTGTGAAGAGATAAGCTTCTGTTCTTTGCAACTTCAGAAAAACTTACCAGTGATAAAGCACCAAGCAATGTTGGTTTTACCATCACGACAAATGATGGAGAGTCCAAACTTGGGTGTTTTGTGATGCATTAGAAAACAGATGGCAAGAAGTTGTTACCACAGAGCTTCTTGCCTTTTGATCCAGTTATTAAAGAGCGGCAGATCTACTAGGTTCCATTGGTTTTCGGAGCCTATGAAGCTACATTTTAGGAATGTTTATGGTTGGAGGGGGCTTGCTTGTAATTTCTAACTGATTGTGGATGGACCTGTTTGAAAGGAGAAAGGGAGGTTCTGTCTCTGATGCCATATGTTGTGTTTGGTCTTATTGCTTTGCTTTGCTTTAGATAGATTGTCACCCTCCACGCTCCTTTCTGATGATCTTGCTAAAACAAAAGTTACTTTGACTGCAGGAGTAAGTAGGGCCTTTCCAGCGTGATCAATCCCAGCTCATTTATTTTATTTGTGTACCCTTCCAGGTGTGCTAGTCATTGCAGCGCACAGGAAAATAGAGTGGTTGTCAGTAGCGGGGTGGCTGTAACGTCTGCTGCAATAGGGACTGTATGCTAGCTCATACTGGTTTTAGACACATAATTGCATGAATGGAGTGTCGTTGCTAGGGGTTGCACAGGCCCTTGCTAGTTCCTTTGATCATAGTAGAAGAATGAGTTAGGTGAAAGAAGCACAGCTATAGATCTGCCTTTGTAGGGAAGCTCCAAATGACTGTAAAGGGGACTACTCCATGGTTGGAGGACTTGATGATACAAGAATGCACTTCTTTTGAAGCACACTATGGGGTAGCGTTGTCTTTGCTGCTCCAAGAAGGTCAAGAAAGAATGCAGTGTTTTATTGCCTGTATGTGCTTTTCAGCTGCAAAAATATCTCAAAAACTTTTGTCAGATGATATTCAGGGACCCGTTCTGTCCTCAGTCGCAGATACCTGCATCTCACCAGGTTTCATTCTGTGGCATGGAGCACAAAAACATCCACAGGACTTTGGTAGTGGGGTAAAGAGACTCGACTGTGGACAGGTTGAGGGGACAAAAGATTTTGATTATGTGTCAGCTGTACCATTGCCGTCTTCTGTCATATTGCTTAATTTTTCTCTCTCTCTAGTTCCTGTGTTGGGAAAATGGTTGAAATGTACGCTGCTTTCAGAGAAGCTTGAGTTTTACTGCTTATAAATTGCTTTGAGATACTTGGAAGGAAAGCGCTATATAATTTTGAAGTTCAGATTCTCCAGAAGGTGTAAAATGGCAAACTTCCATGAGCTGTGACAATTTACAACAGCTGAGAGTTTACCTTCTGTCCCTACCTTACTTCACTTTGAGCTTGAGTAGATGAAGTTTAGCCTTTCCATTATAGCAACTCTTTGCTTTACTGTAATATGATTCATTACCATATATAATGTTATATATTAATGTAGTTCAGCTAGCCTTTTGTAAAACTGATTTTTGATCATAGTTATTTTATTGCAAGGCTAAAAAGCTGAGATATTATTATTGAGGTTAGTTAATATCTTCTAGGTAGGCTTCTGTCTAGTCTCATTTCCACTACATTTAAGAAATGGTAAAATAAATGCATTGGATAAAGCGTGTAAAAGAAGTGAATACAGTTTTGAAAAGTGTACATTCTATTCTTAACTGTTGTTATAAAACTCACATTTTTTTCTATGTTTCATAGGAAACACATACATAAAAAATGAAATTAACACTGTCTCTTTCACAAGACTTGTGATAAAATAATGGCCTTTCTGGGAAGGCCAGTATCATTATGTAGCACCAGGAGGAAAGGGAAGGAAGCTTGTGGTAAAGCACTGGACTGAGAATGCAGGGGACTGTATTTGGTTGCCGGGGAGCTCATCTTTAGGATGAAGAACTCCTCCCTTACTCACAAGGATGTTGAGTGGAAACATTTATTAAAAATTTTGAAGACAGAAGTACAGCTGCTAAAATTGTTACTAGTGGAGCTGCTTAATTATGACTAAGGAATCTGCCAAAATCATGCAGGTTATGCATTCTCCCTTGTACCTGTTGAAAACGGCAGGACAATATTTTTGTCTAGCAGCCTCGTGAGGAAATCGAGCAACTGGTGATTGATGATTCACAGCTTAAAAGCTTTGAGAAGATAGATCTTATCAGCACTTGAGAAAAATTGAGAAATATTTTTAATACATTGTGACTCACTTTAATGCCATTAATTTTGATAAATGTTTGCTATTAATACAGCTGCATTAGGTACCTCTAGCTTAATCACAGTATCTTATCATGAAATGCATCATTTGTGCTGCTAGACAGACTTCGGCCAACAACCCTGCTTGCTACGTGTTATTCAGTGCTGAAAGATCAAAATCAAATCTCTGCCTCTTGGAAGGTGGTTCACAGACAGCAGGCTGGTGTTCTGAAAGCTGCCGATTGTCATCTTGACATGAGGTAGATCCCAAACTGGCAAAACTCTAACTAAGAGGTATAGCATTTCTTATTTAGCAGACCAAGAGCTTCCTAAAGTAGTACTCTGGAGAAACCACTGCAGCTTTTGCAGACACCGATAAGAGGCCGGGGGGACATATTCTAACAAGTGCTTTCAATCTCCAGATCTAATGATTGGGGTTTTCTGATCTTCCTTTTGGGCCCTGTATTTCCTGAAGTCATAACTTACTTATATTTGGCTTCCCCCTCTATCGCCTGAGCCTAATGTCCAATCCCTCAGTCCTCCAAACCCTGTCCATCTCTGAAACTGTGGGTCTGTGACTGGATGGCAGTGATTGTGGTTGGGTCTGGAAGGATGCATGCTTTGCTTTTCCTGTCAGCTGTGCTCTCAGGCTCTAGTTTGGGAATGTGCTTCAGGGGGCCCCCTTGCACCCAAAGCCAGTGCTACTGCTGAAGCAGGGGTCTAGCGCTGGTGTGGGGGTGGCTGGGTGGGAGTTGGGGAGAGACAGCAGAATGACAGCATCTTTGAGCATGCGGTGTGATCCCTGTGGTGGGGACACTGTGAATGTGGTGGGGAAATGTGACCGTGAGACTCTGCGATATGTGTAGAGAGGAGCATGTTTGCTTCTGAGCCTTCCCAAACAAAGCACATAGTGGCAGATTCCCAAACTCTTACTTCCCTTCTCCATTGGCGTGCTAGGAATGTTTTGGGGTCATTCCCAAGAGTTCACTAAATCTATATGTATATTGCAAACAGCGCCTTTATACTTGGAAGAGGTTTGGCATTTTAATATTTGAAACAGGAGGAGAGGTGGAACTCAGCTGTCAACCGAGTAGAAGCACTAGGGGGAAGTACTTGCCAAATCACTGGCAGACTGGGCAACTTTTGTCATACTTCCTTTATCTAGGACTTGGAGCTAATAGATCTTCCTTAATTGTGCTGGGATGGAGCCTTCATGTGATCTGAGGGTTGTAAGGCTTTCCTCACTATACAAAGAAAAAGCACCAGGGAGCCTGGTCCTTTCAGCCTACTTACACCAACAGTAGACTTCAATATATTCAAGTGAAACAGGAGCAAGTGAAAATGGCATCCTCTGTGTCAGCAAGGTTGTGCAAGCCTGCTCACAGCTTCTTCAGCTGAGGGCACTTGTGTGTTTTCCATTTAGATGAATGTTCTGCTTATAGCCCCAAACTTTTAAGGGATTAAAACTTCCATTCTGTAGTGTGAGGGAAAAGGTACAGGAAACAAAATTTCTTAAAAGCCTTTGGTGTTTGGATCAGCCTTCTCTACCCACTCCCCCTTCAGGGAAATATTAATCTTTGCTTCTAAGCTGCTTTTTTGTTCTGGTATGCTGACCTGAATGTTGGTATGCATTTTGTGATGCTTGACAGGCTAGAGAGCGTCCGATGATGACCAAGATCACAGAACAAAAGATTTACCATTTGTCACATGAAGTACTCACTTTCTTCGGAGGTACACAGAGTTCTTTTGATTTACTGCACCTTCCTTACAGCGGTGTTGTGAGGATGGGAAGCCATGAGGCTGGTGCTGCGTGAGGTTGGGGCAGGAAGTGAATTGTAGCTGAGTAGGTGCAGGAAACTTAAATCTTCCATTCTCTCCAAATTTTGCCAAAGGAGCCCCCAATTTTTTTTCCTTTTTTCTCTTCTCATTTGTGAGGCACTCTGATTCTGTGTGCTGGTGAGTAAGGTAAGAAACACCTAGTGGAATTGATTCATTTTCCATCCCTTAGAATGTGGGAATGAACAACCCACCAGAAAACTAAATATTGATGCTGTCAGTGGCATGATAATTGGTCTCTGCTTTCCTTTCCAAACAATCCCTTGCTTGGATTCCATTATTCATTCTAAGAGGAAAAGGGTTATTAATGCAGTGTTCTTTAATTTTTTTCCTTTTGTGTGTGTGTGTGTGTGTGTGAGAGAGAGAGAGAGAGAGAGAGAGAACACAATAAATGTATTGGCTAAGAGAAAACATTTGCAAGAGATCCTTGCCCATTTTTTAATCTTCTCTTATCATGAAGAATGTGAGCTGTGATAAATTGTTCTGCTAATCAAACAGCACTGAAAGGTTAGGTCATTGGAAGTCTTTAGTCATTTTGTGCTTTTCAAGAGTGAATTTGTTAAAATTATGCTGAATACCCACTTAAAGCCTGGGCTGAAAACCCTACCTGTGTTTTATAACTCTGCACTGTCAGAACTCATAATAAGTCAAACATTCTTTCAGAGGTACTCATAAGGGAGAAAAAACCCTGTAAATTTAAGAGTAATTTCAGATTGTAAATGAAAAAGAGAGGCACGACTGTTCATTTGCACCAATCATGCCTTCCTTTCATCTGCTCTGATTAGGCCTGGTGCGGTTTCATCAAACTACTCCATCACTGAGCTGTCACTCCAGTCGTCTGTTGATTGAAAACAATCAGGGCTCTGATGGCACAATTATTCTGACCCTTTAACTAGAGGCTGCTGTGATAATGAAAGGTTGATTATGATAGTTTGTGCCTCTTTCAGTTTGCCAAGAAGGTTAATTTGGGCATCAGACGGATGTTTAATGGGCGCTTGCTGGCTACACTGAGGTAAATGAGAACGTGCAGTCTTCGATATTGCACGGATATAGTTTGGCTGTCAATCATTGTCATTTTGAGTTTGTGCCTTACACTCTGGAAATCACATTTTATTTTTTCCTTGGGATTTAATTTATTCTGTGCCCTGAGGAAGTTCTTTCACTCTGTGACCTTCACAGTAGCTTTCTCTGTCTTTTTTCCCTTCCCTCAAATGGAGCCCAAAGGCATAATACATCTAGAAGAACATTTTTCTTTCATTTTTCACATTGGGGAAAAAAAAAAAAGGAAATTTTAAAATCCCTGTTTATCAGCTCACCCTGAACAGAGCAAATGTTTTAATTCTGATTGTAAAACCAGAATGTGCAAATGAAAGCGTGCCTGCTTGCTAACGCAGCGCCACACGGGGCTGCTTACATAGACACACATTTGTAAAACTGACAAACAGGTAATTTTAAAATGTGTCTGTGTAAAGAGGGTGGGGGATTGCACAGCTTTATTTTCACAGGCTACATGCATATGCCTCAGCCTGGTGCCTTGTAAATATGGTCTCAGTCACTGTACTACAACTTTTTGAGTTGGAAAGTCTCTTCAAGGTTCAGGGGCAAAAGGCATTTCATTGCTGATTCAGAGATTATTAATATTTACTGTGTTCAGATTGAGAGAATCCTATGCATAATTTTGTAGTTGTTTGGCTCAAGGTGCAAAAGAAATGCAAATACCTCATAATTTTGATTGTTCTACATGCAGCTCATTACAGTCTTATTTTTATGCACATTTTTAATTCAAAATAAAAAGGAAGAAAAAGATTTCTATCTTTAAGGCTCTCTGGCATCTAGGTTTGAGCCACTCATTTTCCATGCTGCCCACAACTGTAAAGTAGTACCTGATTGATACCGTTGCAAAGAGAGTCTGGAGGCTGTGCTATGTGGTTATGTACTAACTTCTAAAAACATTCATGTGCAATTCATGGCTTTGAAAAATTGCATTTGGTGGCTTTTTTTGTTTTGTTGTTTTTTTCCCCCCCAGAAACAATTCCTTACCCATATGTTTTTATTCTTAAATAGGCGGTACAGGCCAATGTAGTTCACTTTAAATAAAATGCTTAAACTGATATCCTAAACCTCCGGGTCTTGTCCTTTAGCCTCTGGAGAGAGAGAAGGACTGAGACCCTTTAGAGATCTGAATTCAGGCCCTTTGGAAATCCCTCTTCATTTTTAAAAAGTGGAAGTTCATAGCCTTCAGTGGACTTTGTTTCAGAGCTTTAGTAAATGTCCTGGTTTATTCATGGGTTCTGCTCCTGGACTTGAGATTTGAAGAGCCAGGGTGGTGCTGATGATAGCCAGCTGAGACACACAGTGGTTTTGAAGCAACAGGTTCCAGTCTGGAAGGCCTGAGGCTTGCTGAGTTAGGTAAACTTTAAGGAGAGGCCAAATCATGTGCAAGTTTATGGCCAAAATACATATTTATAGTGTTCTCAAACACTAGTAAACTCCAAGTTTTGCTTTTTGAAGTTCCTTCAGTGCCTTAAAGTGATTGCTGTAGTAACTGTGTTGCTTTCACTACTCATTTTGGCTTATCAATCAGTAGGAGCAGATCTATAGCACTGTCAAATATGCTAACGATGCAAAGATATTAATTTGATTTTTCTCTGGCCTAGCATTTTTGCTTAAGTTAAGCAACAGAAGGACTGCTCAGGTGAGATTTGTGTTAAAAGATCTGTGGTTCATTCTCTTTCCCTGGTATATAGCATCATCAGATTGTCACCAGAAAGCTCATAATTTGTGTTGTATGTATCTGATATTAGACCAGGAAAATACTTCCTTCCACCTTTCCATATTTAAAATTGTCCTTTCTCCTAAAATGAGAATGTTCACTATGTTATTGTATTTAAGATTTCCATTTGTTTTAATGAGACAATGTGAATTCATTGTTTTGAAACCTTATAAAATTTAATGTTTCTTTTAATTTGTTGTTGCTGGAAAAAAACCCTCCAAACCCCTCATTTTTCTACCACTGTCACTTTTTGGCTTCATCTCAGTTATTAGAGACCTTTGATGAGGTCTCTAATAAACTCTCTAATCTCTTAGATTAGAGAACCTTAGAAAACTAGCATAATTCCTTAGCAATCTGTGTGGCTACAACATGAACACATCAGCTGAAGACCAGACCAAGATGACTTTACGGGAGTTCCTGTGGCCCCTGCCTCTCGCAGAGCCCAGGCTCAGAGGAGCGTTTCCTCTTGCTGAGCGCTGTGGGCATAAACTTTCCCTGACACTGACTTTGGGATTTAAAAGTAGTTTCCAAGTGACCTGGGACTAATGAGTATGTCAAGCTTTTTGCACTCACGAAGTAGCTTGGCTTTTCTGGTTAGAAAACTTGCTGTGGTGCAGGCGGAGGTCGGACGTGTTTCCCTGCAGAGCGGCATGAGAAGGATTGCAGAGAACACTGACTCTGCAAGGCACACGTGTGCCGGGTTTTCTTGTTTCCTGGGATAACTGGCAGCCCAAAAGACCAGGTAACTACTTATTGCAGGGTTATCTTCAACAGGGGTGAAACTCTTAATTCAGCTGTAACCTCCACTGCCTCCATGCCCTCTCTGGCTGTGGTACGTATGCAGTACATATACCATTAACAGCAGTGAGGGAAGGGCCGTGCTATGAGGCTGTGTGAATAAGACTGTCGAAGCACCGTGCTGGAAGCAGAAGCAGCTGTTGGAAATGCAATGAAATCACAATCCAACATGCAGGTGTGTTTAGATGTATGCTCCAACTGTGGCACAATATAGTTTTCCATCTGTTTTCTGCTGTGAGAATGTACTCCGTTGCTAAATCAAGTAGTGTAACCTTGGAGAAGAAAAAATCCTTTGGGTTAAGGCTTTAGAGTAAGAGAATTAATCTGGTTTGAAAATCCTGTCCTTCTGAGGGTCTAGTTGTGTCATTTACTTAGTTTAGAAGATGAATATGGCAAAATATATTATTTATTAAAGTTGATATAGGCACTAGGCTGTAGCTTCCTTTTCTCACACACTCATACATTAAAATTAATAGAAAAGAAGCTTCTAGCAGTTTAAACAGAATTTGTCTATATGGCACTAGGAGTAGGAGTATTTCCCTGTTTTTGTAAATTATTTAGCAGCGATACAAATATTTTAAAACTCAAAATTGTGGATGGTCTCTTTGTTTTTGCTTGCTTACTTGTTTGCGTTTTAAACACAGTTGTAATTTCAAGTGCTATTGGTATCTCCTTAGTGAAGTCTGAATGTCTCTCCTTGCAATGTCATAAAGTGTATAATGGCTTTGAGTTTTTTTACCAATACTGATTATAGTTGCTAATCACTGCTGCCAGAGAAGGTAAAAAATATGCGCTATAACTAGTGTATAGACAGGGTGAATTTTGGAGTTTCTATGTATGTACCAGGTTTCTAAGTCTGGATTAAACAAGAACTGAGTAAAGGTAGTGGAACTTGCATATCGGCAAACATCTGTGTATTTATCAATGCTATATGGAAGTTTGTGCTTCTGCCATATGTTCATAAGAGTTATATTTGCCTCCTTTACACTGAAGGAAATTTAGGACTTTATTACAGTCCATCAGTGACTATTTCTACGACAAGCAAAAGACTTATTTGGGAACTTAATTTTCTTTCTTTTGAACTTCTCCAGCCTTCCAATAGCTGTCAGACCACCCAGTGACTAAAATACCTGTTCACCCACATAGATAACTCAGTTTTCTTCCATGCCTCCATAGCGTGAGACTCCATGTTCTGCTAGAGAGCACCATAACAATGTGTGCTGCGTAACAAATGTATAAGTCTAAGGCTCAGTTTGTGAGTGTCCCTGAAACTATGTGACCTGTTCCATAGCCTTGTGTCACAATTTAGGAGTTGGTCCTGTATTCTATGAATATACATGTAAATACCTAAATTTGTAGCTTAAATTCTTAGCAGTTATTTTTAAGGAATGCCCCAAAATTAATTTATGGTATTTAAAATCAAGTAAAAGTCACTGTTATCAATAACAAGACAAGGAGATAAAATCATTACAGCTTTTAGCTGTTGTGGCCTTTTCTCTGCCTTGGAGTGCAACAGATTAGGTGTGGGTCACACAGAATACTGTAGTCAAATTGTGTTCAACAGTAGCATAAATTGATCTGGACAGGAGCTTCTCAACACATTGTGATTCCCAGACCTCAGCTGCCTCCCTAATACCCAGTAGATCTCTGCTGATCACTAAATGCCTACAGACCATCTAGGTGATACAGTGATGTGCAGGGTTCTTAGCCCTGCTTTCTAAATTAATATAGAAAAATGCAGTACTCCACTGGAAACTGACCTCAGACACGGAGCCTGGTAAGAGCTAGTAGCCACCTACACAAAAGACAGCCTGGGATTCACCTTACTCTCCCCGTTGCTGTTGCAGTTGCTTGTCAAAAGGGAAAGGTGGAAGTGGTGTAGATCAAAGATACTTTTAGGTGCAGCATGTAGAGGATCCCAGGGAGGCTGCAATAAGTTTAATTCAGAAAGATTAAAAGGTTTTCATCAGTAGAGAAGCAGGACAGATGAGTGGCGATCAACTAGTGTCGGAACGGATGGAGAAAGTTTTGGTTCAAGCCAGGAGCAGATTGTACATCTCCTAGGATTGCCGGCAGAATCTTTGTATCACTTTGCACCGTCACTATGGTGGTTTAGAAATTCTGTGATTTTAGAGAATCATTAATCACTATTGCTTTCAGTGAAACATTTTTTACAACTTCAGGAACATTCTCAGTACAGACAAACTCGGTATGAACCAAGCTGCTTTTGCCAAACTTCATGCAGTGGAGAAAATGTATTGTAAGGAGGTGTCCATCCCTTTTGCTGCAGATCATCACACATCCCACATAATTAGAAAGGAGTGCAGATACTGTGTCTATGAGAGGTATGAATGTATGTAGTGTCGCTTGTGTGTTCATATAGTATTTACTGGGGAGCTGGAGGGAGGACAATAAAGGGAAGAGGAAAGGTAAAGTTCTAAGATATTAACAGGCATTAATGTTAAACCTGCTTTGTGGTTACCAAGATATGATTTACATTAGTGCATGTCTTTCAAGAGCCTGTAATGTCTGTCACTATAGCACAGGTGATACCTCCACGATGCCATTTTAGATGTGAGTGAAGGATGAACTATAAGCAAAAGAAGCCAATCTGTTGGATGTTAGTGATGACAGATAAGAACTCGGGTTTTGTAATTCTTTAATAGAGCAACCCACACATCTTTCAGTTGGTCTGAATTCAGTTGGTGTCTTTGTCATGATGAAGGTAGCCTGAATTCCACTTCAATGTCAAGTGTCTAGTCAATGATGAGGGCTAAGTGCCCCTGGAAACTTTGAGGAGTGATTCACATGGCCTAAGGCATGGCGTAGGGAGTTGCCTAAAAACACTCAGTAGGAGACACCTGACACATGGATTTGGTGGATTTAGAACATGGGAATATAATGCTCAATGATTTCAAGTCCATAAACACTTATAAATTTATTTAACTCCTTTTTTTTTTTACTAGCAAGTCTAAATACATATAGCTAATGCACATTTTGAAACTGAGTACAGCATTTAACTGACTGAACGACTTGCAATTTTTTATGCCCTTCATTGATTCTTTGTTTCACAGGGGTTGAATAGCACAGTGGAACAAAAGTGTTTCAGATTAATTTTAATAAGAAGGTGGTTTTGGTTTGTCATCTTCCCTCTGCCAGAATACAGAAGCAGCAATAAATTTGATATACTGTGCGTATATGAATGCCTTGAGTAAGATCC
This sequence comes from Phalacrocorax carbo, assembly GCF_963921805.1. Taxonomy (NCBI): domain Eukaryota; kingdom Metazoa; phylum Chordata; class Aves; order Suliformes; family Phalacrocoracidae; genus Phalacrocorax; species Phalacrocorax carbo. The sequence continues at coordinate 85,014,646 of NC_087515.1, read as the reverse complement.
CTGAGCCAGCAATGTGCCCTTGTGGCCAAGAAGGCCAACAATATCCTGGGCTGCATTAAAAAGAGCGTGGCCAGCATTTTGACAGAGGCAATCCTCCCCCCTCTGCTCTGCCCTAGTGAGACCACATGTGGAGTGCTGTGTGCAGTTTTGGGCCCCCCAGTTTAAGAATGATGTGGAACTGCTTGAGAAAGTCTAGCGGAGAGCTACCAAGATGATCAGGGGACTGGAGCATCTCCCTTATGAGGAAAGGCTGAGAGACTTGGGTTTGGTCAGCCTGGAGAAGAGAAGACTGAGGGGGGATCTCATCAATACCTATAAATATCTAAAGGCTCTTTTCAGTGGTGCCCAAGGCCAGGACAAGGGGCAATGGGCACAAGTTGGAACACAGGCAGTTCCACCCCAATATGAGAAAAAACTTCTCTCCTGTGAGGGTGCCAGAGCTCTGGAACAGGCTGCCCAGAGAGGCTGTGGAGTCTCTTTGCCTGGAGACATTCAAAACCCGCGTGGATGCGTTCCTGTGCCCCCTGCTCTAGGTGTCCCCACTCAAGCAGAGGGGTTGGACGAGATGATCTCTGGAGGTCCCTTCCAATGCCTAACATTCTGTGATTCTGTGAAGACAGAAGCCTTTCTTTTCAGCTCCTTCATATGACATTCCCATAGCAATACAGGGCAGTAAGTTTTAGCTGAAACTTGTTATTGTATGACTAGTTAGAAACTCTTGCTCTACAAGTTCTTTGTCAGGATGAAATGAAGTATCAAGTAAAGGAGCCTTTCTTCAACCAAATTAGTCAATGTCTTTGTTAATGACTTGGATGAAAGAATAACACGATTTTTATGTTTTCAGACAATCAGAAGGTAGAATGGTCTTCAAGCACGTTCAAAAATATAGTTAAAATTGAGAATGATCTTGACAGATGGGAGCAGTGGCCTGAATTAAATAGTAGAGAGTTCAGTAAAGACAGAAAGCATGACACTTTGTGGAAGTTCTGTGAGAAAAAAAAAGGTGGGAATAGTACCCAGTCATAAGCTTAAACATGAATCAGCAATATCATAGTGCACTGACAGTCTTGTGTAGTGATGCACAGACAAGAATGGCATAGATTGTTACATTCAAAGTGATCCTTCCAATCTATTTGCTACAACTACAACCTTAAGAGGAAGATTTTATTCAGTTTTCAGCAGCAAACATTAAGGATGAGGGCCATTTCCTTTCAATAACAGAGAACTGTGAGCCAAGCAACAGAGGTTTAGAAAATATGACCCAAGATGGATTGAGAGACTTTTTCATTCAGAGAACAGAAGCTTCTCTGCAGAAGCAACACACATAATAAAATGCATTGTGGAGGAGACAAGGAAAGTAGCAGCCTGCTTTTTGTCCTGTATGGATGGATGAATTTCAAGGGTTGGTCTGTGGGTTTCTGAGCTCTGGAGTATAAACCAAAAGGTGGAAAATGAGGCAATGAGTTGAAGGATTTAGAGCTCCTGCATAGGTAAAAGGAAAATCTGTCCAAGAGGATAGCTGAGCACGGGGATAGTTTTCCTGAGGAAGTTTGTGTATCTTCATCACTGGAGGTTTTTGAGAACAACTTGCACAACAGTTCTTGAAATGGTATAGGCCCTCCCTAGCCTCTTTTTAGACCTGGTTGGATTCAATATGCTTTATGTAATTTAAAGGCTATGTTTAATTTTGGCTGTTGACACCAGCTGCAATTGCTGAAAGGTTTTAAAATACTCCTTGCTGCTTTCTGTCAGTCCCAAACCAGCAGAGCCTCTTCTCTGCTCCTCTCTTCTCTAGCTTAATTTCTGGTCCCTTTACACTTCTCTCCACTTTATGAATAAAATGAATTAAGAAGGAAAAAATATTGAAGGATTCAGTATGCATTTTGTCATATTCCTTCAATATTTTGTCATAAATAGAATGAAAGATGGAGGGGAGAAAGGGCTTTTCTAATCATCTAACCATAACCTTACTTCTCTTTCTAGTGTGCTGATGGTCTCCAGTGATCACATAGTCCCTACATTTATATTATTACTCCAGCAGCTTGATTCAGGGATATAGTGGTGGTCTACATCATCACTAACGGTTTGCACAGCAAGCATATTGCATAGCAGTGTTGCAATCTGATAATGCTGTGGAAATTCTTTAGGGGGACTGGTGCAATACAAAGCTTTTATGTATATTATAGGTAGAGTTTTAGTAGGTATCTTTTATGTTGACTCACATGAATTCATAACTACTTTTTTTGTTGATTGCTATCACTACTAAGGCAAGTATATAGCTGCTCTTGCTATAGTTTTCAAAAGCACAGTTTTCAAAAGACCAAATTTTGACAGAATTGTACACAAATAATTGGTGTCTTGTTTTTCCCTTCCTTCCCCCCACTTTTAGCTGGCTGTGAGGTGGTTGGAACACAACTGCCACTACCAGTACATGGACGAACTTCTCCAGTATGTCCGCTTTGGCCTTATGGATGTGGATACGCTGCATACCGTAGCTCTTTCTCATCCTCTTGTCCAAGCTAGTGAAACTGCGACAGCGCTTGTTAACGAGGCCTTGGCTTACCACCAGAGCGTCTATGCACAGCCAGTTTGGCAAACCAGAAGGACAAAACCTCGCTTCCAGTCAGACACTCTTTACATTATTGGGGGGAAAAAACGTGAAATCTGTAAAGTGAAGGAATTGCGATACTTCAATCCGGTAGATCAAGAGAACGTTCATATCGCAGGGATTGCAAACTGGAGCGAGCTAGCGCCTATGCCTGTAGGGAGAAGCCACCACTGTGTTGCTGTCATGGGAGACTTTCTTTTTGTAGCTGGTGGAGAGGCAGAGCACTCCACAGGGCGCACCTGCGCGGTGAGAACTGCCTGTCGATACGACCCCCGCACTAACTCTTGGGCTGAGATAGCTCCAATGAAGAACTGTCGGGAGCACTTTGTGCTGGGAGCAGTGGACGAGTACCTCTATGCCGTAGGGGGCAGAAATGAATTGCGTCAAGTGTTACCTACAGTGGAACGATATTGCCCCAAGAAGAACAAGTGGACCTTTGTACAGTCCTTTGATCGGTCGCTCTCATGCCACGCAGGATATGTGGTGGATGGTCTTCTTTGGATATCAGGTAGAAAACGTTTCACACAGTTTGAGGTACTAACAAAATACCGAAATACTGTCTTGAATGAAACTAATAAATCTTCTTAGGTTTATATGGCAGGATAACTGTTGTATTAGGAGATGGGTATTTCAAAGAATTGAAGCCTGGAAGTATAAAATCAAGCCTGATTAGAAGTACAGGAACATAACATACTTATACGATATTTTTTGTCTGCTGAACAGTTCTCTGTGTTTCCAAGCTGCATATATATGTGCTATCTTCAGTCGCCATTCACAAATCACAGTGAATGGAAATGATAAGGTACTTTTGTACAAATTTCAGAGGACAAATTCTGCGTACTTCCTAAAAACAAAACAAATCAAGACCCAGTTTCTGTAGCATGATCTGGTACCACTGCCTTTATTGCTGATAATGAAATGGAGAATGAAGTGCTTGTTGGCTTGTACAGAGCCAGGGCTTGGAAGGCAGGTGTGTGAACTGCTCCCATGTGCTCTTCAGGATATTGTAACAGGCCAATATGTATGACCTTTGTTAGAAATCATGCACGGCTCTGTCCATAACGAGTGCACAGGACTGCCTGATGTAATCATAGCTTTATGACACAGAGAGATGAAAGTACAGGCCTTGTGATCTTAAACTAGCATATCATTTGCAACTCAGTCTGATGTACTTTTTATTTTACATACGCACATTGATGGGAATTGAAGACATTGTGCCATCAATCTTTCTAGTGACTCTTCTGTATTGCTTGCTTTGGAACAAGGTGCTGTCTACAGAAAATTTGACAGGGGAAAAAAAAAAAACAAACCCTGCCTTTTAGTAAGAAGCGTGTCACGGAAGGTTATAAAGTTGTAATATTTATCAAGGAAGTTAACGAGTAAGTGGGGCCAGCCCTTGAGGAAAATGTTCAGTGATTGCCATCCTCACTGTGTATACCCTCAGGGGATTTCAAAACGGTCTGGGATCCCTCTGGTGAAAAGTCGATATATGAATGGAAGATTAAGTTACGCGTTTGCTGTGCTTCTGCCCAGGGAAGTGGTTGAGTCTCTATGCCTGGAGGTATTTAAAAGATGTGTAGATGTGTGCTTAGGGACATGGTTTAGTGGTGGACTTGGCAGTGCTAGGCTAATGGTTGGACTTGATGATCTTAAAGGTCTTTTCCACCTGCATGATTCTGTGCTGCTGTGATTCTCCAAATATGCCATTTACGTTAGCGGAGCTCCTTGTGGGTGTATCTTTCTGCCCATATGGATTTAAATGCTTTATGGGAATGGATTCCCAAGCATTGGCAGGGGAGGTAGCCGGTATATTTTTACACATATACACTAAAATCGTGAATAGTGACTGTGGAATTAAAAGCATGACAGAACGCAGAAAATCACCAAGATCCCTGGCAGGCGGTTTGGGTCGCTTTCCTTCAGCAACAGGCATCGACGGAGTCTTGTAGGGTTTGTGCTGTGCGTTAATCCTGAAGCATGCACACGGCGCACTTTGAGACCCAGGTACGGTACAGAAACAGTGTCTCTGCTTTAGGGTACCAGCTGCGCGTGTTCAGAGCATTACCCTGTTTATTCATTACCTTTCCTATTTTGTCAGTGGAGAGAGGTGTGTGCCAGTGACGGGCAATTCAAATACATGGATGCTACTACTGCTGGGTCTTGATTTTTTCTTTTTTCTTCTCCTGTGGTTTATATTTGTAAGTCTCTATTTATGAAAAAACAGGACTTTTTAGGAAATTGTCTTAAATGTATAAAATCATTGAACGAGAACTAGAAACAACCATCAGAGTGTGGTCCTTGCTCCAGTACATGAAAAAAGAAACATTTTTTTTTTTCTTAATTTCTTTTTTTCTTTTTTTTTTCTGTACAAAAAAGCCCCACAGAAGTATTTGATAGAGGTTTTTAAGTCAAATGTGGGACTGGTTGGAAGATTACTTTTAATCTTTCCAGAAACGCTAGGAAAGGGAAAATTATGCTGAGGATTAATTAATGTGCTTAGTTACGTAAGTGAAATGCATGCCTGCCTGTGTGTTTAAATACTATCTGCATTTATATAATGAAGCAGTGTGATATTCCGTTCAAGGATATGCCTCTAATACAGCTGTAGAATCAGGGGAAGAGGTAAGTGGAAGCCTATTAGATGAACTCTTTAAAACTGAGCAACAGAACAAAAAATATTTTATCAGTATTGTTCCATTTATATTTGAAAAATGCTACCAACGTAACTTCTGTGTGAAGTCACAGTAAGGAGCAATGTTTTGGCAGTGGAATAAGATAGACAGGACTTCTTGGTTCTATTTTGTATAGTTCTTGAGAAAATTCTTAGCAGTTTTCAGTTGCTAGATTCTGACATATTATTATGAATTACGAGATCATTCTATGCAATACGTCAGTAGGGTATTGATGTGAATTATGTACTCACAGACTGAAAACTGGGTTCTGTGTATTGAACAGAGTTATTTGATAAGTAAAAGTAGATGGAGATGGAATAACTGTAGCTAGCTTTCTATTATTAATTAATTGCTTAGGGCTAGAATGTAGCTCGCCGTACGTGTATATTCAGAGGCAGGGGAATAGTACAGAGAGATGTTTTGTTGTTCCAAAAATATCAGTAGTCACTGCTCAAAAAATCCGCTGTTCATCATCAAATGTAAAGTGTTAGCATAAGAGTAATCAGTAATGCAGGAGGGAACATAATTTTGAAGTATGTGGCCTAAAATTAAGTAATTAAAAAATTAGTCTGAGTTAGGGATGTTTCTGAGCTGTATCCCTGCTGCTTTTTCTCAGAAATCGGGTCATCAGCAAGAGCTCTCAAAGTCAGTCTGCTACTGCCAGCTGGCAAGGTAACCATGAAAATGTGCCCAGGTTTTTAGTAAGTGAATAAATTAAATAGTAATAATATAAGTTTCAGCCCTTGTATTTGTGGAGAGAGTCGTCACACATGACCTGCACACAGACCATTTACTTATTCTGTAGCCAAAGCATCAGCGCCTCTGCTACAGCCCCTTGTCTTCTAAAGGCTTTGCTAATCAAAAGCTGACTAGACTTAAGGGGTTTCTATTATTATTATTATTGGGATTCATTGTCAGCTTTGCTTTGCTGCTCCTTTGGGACAAATATTGAGAAGGAATAAAAAATAATAGAGCATAAAATCATGGCAAAGGCAGCAGGGAAGGGAAGCGTGTTAAACAAAATGCTGTAAGTGCACGCTGGCTGTAGGAGATGGGCGGCCGGTGTTTCAGGTGACAGAGGGACCCCTAAGCTGCCACCACCCCTCTGGGGTTTTTAACCCGCCAGAAGGCTCAGAGGGAGCCTTCTGCACTCTGGAACTCATCGGACCCTCTGATCAGCACAAGTGGGTTCAGCTCTCGAGTCTTCTGAGCTCCCTATATTGTGGAACATATTTTTATATTTGTATCATTATTTTTTCTCATCTCTCTTTTTTTTTAATGTTTTCACAGCCAGCATTTTATTTTATTTTCTTATTTTAAAAAGTAGATGAGAATTCATTAAAATAAGTTTTCTGTATTGACAGTACAGCATCGGGCAGATGGTTCGGCAATTTTATAGAAAGATGAATCTTACAGGTCCCAGTTAACATCTGACACCGTGACCCATTTCACAAACGAATTGCATGCCACATGCTTGAAGAGTGAAGTATTCGAGTGTAAGAGAAACAAAATGCACCAAACTCTTTGGAGTTCAACATTACTAACAATCATCCCCTACAGAAGCCAGGAAGTATTTTCCTTAAGAGTGGGAACTTGAACTGTGCCTGTTTCCCCGCATCCTCCGTGGTGCGCACATGCAAATCTGGAGACCTACTTTTCTATACACGTTAACCTTCCTCCTCCCGTGTAGGTGTAGTGCCCGTGGGGACAGAGAGGGGCAGGGAACCTCTGCCAGGCAGTTCAGCTCTGGACCGTTCCTGCACCTGCAGATGGGGATAACGAGGCTTCCCCTCCGCCTCAAGTGCTCAAGAGATTAGCACATGAAAAGTCTTCTCTAAAGCAAAGTATTATGCTGTTGTTTCGCAGAGGTCTGAGTTGCCTGACCTTAAGTGTGTCAGCTAAAATCACATCTTGACATGCACGGGAAAACTCAACTTGGGGGGGTAAACAAGCCAACCCCATACAGTTGCTTCGTATTTAACAGCTTTTTCTTCAAAACTCAAGATTCTTTTTTTTTATTTATTTATTTTATTTTTTTTCCCCCTAATGGTGGAGATGTTGACCAAGGAAATGATGGAGATCACACATCTTGGAGAATTATTCTGAGTTTGCAAGTGGTTTGGGGGGGAAAGTATTATCTTACTATCAGTATGCTGTTTGTTATGAGAAGAAATTTTTTCCCAGTAAATGCCTATAAAATTGTTTTATGAAAAACAGATCTGGAATAAATAGGAATCTACAGTGTCTAACCAAATCAAGTCTTGCAGTGCAGCTGGCACAGAAACTACCAGGAGCAGGAGCTTAACAATATATAAAAATGGCCTCAGTGACCCCGTCTTAGTCTGTATATAGAACAGTATCTCCTTATTCTTATTATTGTTATTATATTTTAACAAAGATAATGGATCTCACACCTTTTAGGCATAGACATTATAAGTTTTATGCCATTGATTCTTCTTAGATTGAATGTAAACACCAGGTTTTAATAATAATAAAAAAACCCCAACAAACCCAAAACAAACTAGGGCTTGTGCCCCTTTTGTTTGCAGCTGGATGGCATCTGAGGTAGAACAGCGTTAATTAGAGCTGTTGGTGGTTGGTGTCTTCCGGGGTGGGAGAATATGCTCCAGCTCAGCTGTCCTCACTGCACCTGGGCTAGCTGAAGTAAAAGGCAGCAGGTTTGCATGTCAAGGAAGGATTATCTCGTGTTTAACACACAGCCATACAAGAGAGGAGAGAGTTCTATTTTAAGATAGCAGAGCACCTTGGGGCGCGTGTCATGAGTTTCTATATATTCCCTGGATTTGCTGGAAGGAATACACGTGGGAGCTCTTTGCCAACATGTAGTTTTACACATCTCCCAGCAAACTCGGATTCGTGCGTGCAGCCTAGCACTTGGGGACTTCGGAGAGAGTTGTGAGATTTTGTGGGGGATTTGGATTGGATTAGATTTCTCAAGTCATATGGGGGTCTTACTAGGACATGTTATAAATATGGATTATAAATTTTTGATTGGGAAAATAGTGTTGAATCTACTGCCTCCCACCCTTCTCCTTTTGAAGGTGCTTTTCCATGCAGTTTGTGGACAGTTTGGGGGACTGTAGTAGTTAACCAAAATATTTCCCATGTGTGGGGAAGGGCTGGACAAGGCAGGTCTTGGTCTCCTCCGGGACCTTTCCATGTAGAGGGGCACTGTTGCATGAGTTGGAAACTTGTGGGTCTTGGGAGGGCTTGAAAACCAGGGTTTACAGCCTGCAAGGGAGTGAGCAACAGCGATTGTGGCAGCGTAAAAATATTAGAAGCCCTCAGGTTGGCTGCTGGGCTCTCCACGAGTGTGTTCTTGCAGCTGTAAGAGCAAGAGAGACACATGCTTGTCCTGAGAGCGCTTCTTGCCTCCTGGAAACTCTGCTTCGCAAAGCAAGCTGCTCCTGTCAAAGTGCTGCAATCATCAGCTCTCAGTTTATAAAACCCAGCAAGTGCTGACCAAATTGTAAATTTTCTGTCATTTACCCAACCAGACAGTTTTTTCCTCTTTCCTTTACCGATGGGTTACTACCACAGTAGCTGCTATCGCTTGACGTCAAATTTAATAGTGTGGTTTGTATTTTTAAATACTTCTTTCCAAGTGGAGTTACGATGCCTCCCTGATTTTCCCCTCTTTTCCTCGTAGAAAGCATGACAGGGAAGTTTAAGAAATTATCTCAGAATTACCCCTATTTATTCTGAGGAATTATGTATTACTTTTAATACTGTTTAGACTTTCCCCCCCCCCCCCCCCTTTCCTGTTTTTAAGAGACATATTGCTCTTGTTTTGCCCTTTCCCAGCTGCCTGGAGAATTTAAAAAAAAAAATAGTTCAAGAGGACACTGCAGACTTGTTAAATTTGAATTTTGGCAGAAAATTTTAAACTTTTGCTATAGCACTTCAAAGTTAGGAGGAACTTGAGTTTGAAAATTGATGCAGATATAAGATGGCATATTTAATGACAGATGTATCTATAGAAACCTGTTAAGATGCAGATTATCCCCCTGGGGAGGGGAGATCAAAACTGCCAATCTATAAAATATACTTGTTAGGGGAAGGCATGGAATCTATCTCTGCGAGCACTTTGATTGCAGGGGACAGTGTAGCAGCATGTGGCATCATAACCTAAGAGCAGACAAATCAGCTTGATGACTTTCAAAGCCAAGAATACTGCTGGAGGCAAGGGTACTCCAGTCTAGAAGAAATTAAAACATATAGAGACTGTTATTAATTCCAGATCTATTTTTGTGTAGTCAAATCTGTATGCAAATCCTTAGCATCTCATTTTGGCAGATTAATCTAAAAGTGAAGAGCGGTATGTGAAGGGAATGTAATGATAAAACGCCACAGATGAGCAATATTGCAGGGGAAAAAATGTAAGCTGTGTACTTGATATGAGGGGCCCTTTGTGAAGAGAGGCAAATAATTTTGCTTATTGGATTATTTCATTATTTTACGAGGAAGCAACCCCCTTCTTTCTCTTCTTCCTCCACATCTTTCCCCCCAAATTAAGGTGTCCTTTCTGAATGGAAATACAAGACCCAGCACTGCTTTTCTGATGCCTCTCCTGTAGTTTAACATTCTGGAGGTAATCATCCAAATAACTATGATTTTTATTTTTCAAAACACTAATCTGACATCTCATTTTTAAACATTACACTAGGAGTGAAAATAACTATGTAAAAGAAAATCAAATTACAAAGCAGATATTAGAAAAGAATGTTTTGTGCACGTGGCTGACGGCCACTAACACTGTGACGGCTGCACAGCAGTGTAGAGACAAATAACAGATTGTGAGCTTAGATATGGGAACGGTCACTGCTTTCTGATGCGTGTTCTTGCATGGGTACTTCACAGGTGCTGTGACGGGCAGTGTGTGGCATAGTGTGATGGAAGGCGTTTGGAAAGACTACATCTTTTCTCGGCTGTCCCGTAGCGTCTCTGAGCTGGGGGCCCCAGCACAGGCTGCTGCTTGGAGAGGCGCACCCGAATAGCTGTTATTCCTCCCTGCTACTGTGGATGAACACAAGACTCTTGAACAGATTTGTCCGTAGTTTCTGCTATCCATTGATCGGATTCTTAGCCTCACTCAAGTTACTTGAAGTGGTCAGAGGGGGACATCTATGTCAGCAAGTAGCTAAGCCCAGTAGGAGCAGATGAGCAGACAAAACCTCAGTGCCCAGCTCTCTATACCCACTCCATGTACAGTTCACATATCTTGCTTTGGACTAGACTTACTCTGGTCCTCCAGGCCAAACATTCCCAGCTGTCAGCTGGTACAGCACCGCCTGAAAGACCAGTTATTATTTCACGCCCTTATGCCTTCGTTAGGAACTGGGGCACAACTGTTGCACATGTGGAGTTCAAGATTCTGGTTTAACTTGAAGGCACACCAGTACCGCCCTGCAGCCTGAAATGTCAGGTGAAAGGTGGGGAAGTCACGTCAAAATGATTTTATGAATATTTAATTCTCAATTCTTAATTCTCAATTCTTTATGAAGAATTAATGATTCTATGAAAATCACAGTATGGCTCTGAAGCAAAATGCTGCACTGGGTACAGCTGGAGGCTGCTAAAATGAGGATTCCCCAGCACAGAAGCATGTTAAGACTAGTTGGGGATAAAAGAAAAAACCCAATGACCTTAGTAGGAGCGGGCCAAAGCTCAGCCGGTAGGAATGAAAGCAGCTCTGCCACTGCTCTGTCTGAAACAGGGAATGTCCTCACAAAATCGAAGCATAAGCAAGTGTAATAACAGACGAAATTCCTTCCTCTCATTGCTGTGGGTTTTGTCCATCATCGGCATGTGCTGCTAAAACTGTAATATAAAAAGTTTGTCAGTGAGTTTCACTGGTGTGTGGCCACCGGTGTGCCCTAGCTCAGTCCAGACCTTCTGGTAGAATGAAAGGTAGGGAGCAGCTTGCAGGCGTTATTTCTGGTCCCATCTTCCCATGGGCCTGGGATGGTGACAGAGGGGGGACTGGGACCTGTGGCAGTGCTGCAGTGACACCACATCCCCAGGAGGCTTGAGCACACTCAGGAACATGCTTATGCTGGTAAAATTACAGACTTGAGACTGAAGAATTTTTCTGCCAGTTTACCCAGTATGATTTGCCAGTTAAAACCAATAGAGTACAGGATGATCGGGGATTAAACGTATACTGTGTCAAGGTAAATAGTTGGTTTGCGGCATCTACTTGGGTCAGACTCTATTCCGAGGTGGCTTAGACCTTGCTTTCCAAACGCTGTTGAACGGTAGGTATGTTAAATGGTAGTGTTGTTTCTGGCCACTATGGAGGAACCTCCCAACGTAAGTCCACAACTAAGCCAGGAGATGTTCTCTGTGAAACAGACTAAATACAGAATTTCCTTCAAATAAATGGGTGAGTGCAGTTGCACAGGGTTGGGCTGTGCTTTCCAGCTGGCCGTGGTGTCCCATGTCATACCCCTGGTTGGGCAGAGCTCCTCTCCAACTTCTTCCTTCTCTCTGATGCAAGCCCACCTCCTCCTCCTTTAAACCATGTCACACACTGCATGCTCCTCGGAACAGGGACGGTCTTTATTTTCACATCTTGAGGACGGCTGAATGAAGAGTCATTTATAAACAGATCAACTTTTGCCTCATTTTTAGCCCATAGAATTAGCTTTACAAAAGAAGTGTGTGTGTGTGTGGTTGTTGCTATTTTTTGTTTCTAGATGTTTGACAGATACGCTGCTTCTTCCCTTGTACCCAGATTAAAAAGTGCAGTGGAATGTAAGCATAAGTGGTGGCATGCAGTGTAATTACGTCAGCAAGGGAACCCTAGAATTGGTTATTTTGCTGTACCTGATCTTGGTCCTCGTTTTGCTTATATGAAAAAATGTAACCTGTATAAACTCTTTCATAGGAGGAGTGACAAATACTGCACAGTATCAAAACAGGCTCATGGTCTATGATCCTAAGCAGGTGCGTACCTGTGTTTTATCTTGTATGTTTTGCCTCAAACAGGTCTCTTAGCAAATATGTGCAATGATTTTGTAAGGCTAAAAATGCTGACCGTTTGAATTGGTGGTGGTTTAAATTCACTTTGTACCAATGTGTGAGTTTATCAGAGTAATGGAGACCCTGGCTTTTTATTATATTTTTTAAGATTGTGGGTGTTAGAAACATCTAGATTAAATACAGAAATGTGCTTTAAATCCCCTGTATTTATCAGTATTTATTTTGCCTGTTCTTTTTTTTTTTTTGTAATCCAGCAGCCCAGGGCAACATATGCTCAAAGTCGGTGTCACAGAACTGCTCCTTGTCATTGGCGTTTCTGCTTTGAATTGCATAGATGGGCTTTTTGTTTCCTGCATACTTTCAGAACTCTGCTACCTGGCCGTGACTTATTCTGCTGACTGCAAGGGTGCCTATCGTTTCATTACCCCAGCACCTAAAATATCTTTTAGGGATTATTTCATACATTATGTATGTGTTTTGATTAGGTTAGCATGGCTCAGTAACCACTCCAGAGGGTTAGGACATGGTTATGCCCTCTTGCTTGTATTAGGAATTTAAAGTCCTAAGCTTGCAATCAGAGTTCCACAGCCTGATTTACACCCGTGCCGAAGAGTATTGACTTTCCTGATTGTAGGATAGGAGCTTTGATTGCTGTATTTGGAACCAAATTGTGCCAGGAGAGACTTCTGTGTGGTTCCCACTGACGTTTTAAAGCGTAGCACATACGGGTCCTGAAGCAGAAAGCAGGAGGTGACACACCTGCCTCTTTTTCTTTGAGGTGCAATTTTATGCGTCGATTGTACAAGTGCTGATTCTGTCCTAAATCCACGGAGTGATTCCAGGCAGCAATCTTATTTTGCTTAGGAGGGGGACGCTCTTAATTTACATACGTGTCTCTACTGTGTATCTTTTGCTTTGATTCTTTACTTGCTGACATGAAAGTTGAACCCCAAAAATACCGGTGGCCGAGCTACTTCAGCGTGCCGTGCCAACGGCGAGAAACCCGGCCTGGCGTGTAAAGAGTTACAGAGGAAGTGTGCGCTTGCATTCTTCAAATGAGGTCCGCTTCGTGTTTGTACACACAAGCTCTTTTTAAAAATTCTGCTGGCATATTGTTTACGGTGGGTACTGGAAACCATCACATCTGCTTGCATCTCGCACAGAATCTCAATAACTCTATCATTCAGCACCAGCGCTTGCTTCTGCGCGAGGCCTTTGTGGCGAGTCGATAATGCCTGCCATCTGCCACAGAGCACACAGCTACCTGCCAACAAGCCGGCTGGGGTGACCTCTGCTTCCCCACCACTGATTAGTATTCACACGCTGGCTTATTAGAAATGACCCCACCAGGCCCCTCTGTTTCTTTGCCTTTGCAGTGCTTTGCGGCTCACCTGGCAGGCACTGCAGTGGAGGAAGCTAAAGATATAATCAGGGGATGCAGGCAGGCTTTGCAAAGCAGATGGTGTCTATAGGCTGGTGTTAAGAGACTGGACTACTAATGCAAACATTAATGCCTAATATTCAACTATTACGCATTGAAATGTATAGCTCTGTATTGTGGAGGTTAGAAGGCAGTGGTATTAGAGGCTCTTGAGTTACTGCAAGCGGTAGCACATGTCACACAAAGAATTTCCTCACAGATTTTAACTTCCTCCACTTAAATAAATTAATCTCATCCATTGCTCGGCTGTTTGATTTGGTAAGTGCAGCAGGAGCAGTTGTCTTAGGTTTAAAATACTGTGCTTTAATCCCTCTTCTTCCGTGCCCTCTTGCCCCTCCCCTGACCAGGTAGAATTCTTGAACACTGTTAACCAGGAAGAAAAATATGCAAAAGGACGCTGCTTCGTAAGTGCCCACAAAGGGTTAGCGTTAAACCAAACACGTGAATCATTTGAGAAGATTCTTTAGGGAATTACTTTTCCCGGTTGCTTCATTCCCCAAGGATAAGATCAAATAAGCTTCCGAATAATGGAAGGTAGAAGAACCTCTCTTCCCTCATAACAGAGCCAGTTGGTTGCAGATAATTTTAGTGCTGTATACGGAGGAGACATCTAATAGTCTTGCTTAAGGACGATTTGCTACTGGATTATAAAGAAGAAAAAAAAGCTTTGAAACATGATGAGCTAAACATAAAAAATGAAGAGCAAGAAATACTATTAAATTAATGATTTAAAATGTGAGAACTGTAAACCACGTGTTGAAAGTCCAGTATGTCTAGTCGGTGTTACAACCAACACGCGTGGTTAACATAAGAACAACACAAGTATATACACTTGTGATTCCCGGCCAAGGGTAAGGAGACCACCACTAACATGCTACTGTTGTCGTACTACTAATGTAGGTACGGCTCTGAGCAGTGCTGAGACACCTTCTCTCTTCCTTTCCAGAATAAGTGGTTAAGCCGTAGCCCGATGTTGCAGAGGAGAGTGTACCACTCCATGGCTGCTGTCCAAAGGAAACTTTACGTGTTAGGTGGGAACGATCTGGACTACAACAATGATCGGATCCTGGTTCGGCACATAGATTCCTACAGCATAGATTCTGACCAATGGACGCGTTGCAGCTTCAACATGTTGACAGGCAAGTATCGTACACCAAAAGAGGAACTCTCTACTGTTAGAATAAAACATCAGTTCTTTTCCCTTTAGATGCCTCTAGTATGTGGAACTCCATGGACTCGCCTCAATTGCCTCTGGTTTAGGGGCCAACATTGGCCAACAAGACACTTCTCGTTACTGTTCTGGCATTCAGTGTTCTACAAAACATTTGTCTTACGACACTGTAGGATATATTTTTAAGAAGGTGCACATAAAAGTAATTTAATTTAGCAATCAGAAATTCTTTGTTGTAGTATTACCAGTACTTATTTTTGATTCTCCAAACGCTTGCCTGCACTGACAGATTTAGCTCCCTGTTTGAGTCTTCAACAGGCAGATCCATCCCTACCATGATTTCGTTTTGTAGTGCTTCCTGCTGGCATCGCAGAGCACCGAACTCCATTAATCATCACTTATTTCTAAGCAATATCTTCTTAATAAATTACATGGAAGGAGGCGTCTTTGGAATTCTGTCAAGTCAGGGATGACTTGAGTATCTCTGTTAGCTACGGATCTGTAAAGTTCCTCTTGACCCTCGTTGGGAGGAACTGCTGCAACTTGCAAAGCACTGCAACTCGCTGTCCCTGCCACCCAGTCCACCAAATATAACTGCCACTTGATACGATTCCTAGATGTACCGCTCCCTTGAATCCCTGGGAGAGGCAGGCGCGTGCACATACTCAGAGTAGCCTCAGCAGCAGCTTTGCAGAAGCGGATGCATTTCCAGGACAGAATTAATGTTGGGACCATTCTCTTGTGCAGCAGACTTGGAGCTCAATTAGTAACAGTATGGGCTGCCAAAAAGTTCCAGCATAGGCTGCTGTAGGAGTCCTAGAACTGATCCTGCCTCGCTTTTCATCCTGTTCCATTTGGCATTGCATTCATTTCCGAGATGTACCACTAAAAAGGATACAAAGGATGTAGGAGCTTAACTAGAAGCTCAGGATAGCTTGAAACACCATGTCAGGGAAATGAATGTCTGACAAATAGGACAGTCACCTTATGTCATTTTCCTCCTGGTAGGTTTAGAAGCTGCTCTAGTGGCAACTTTGTTCTTTAAGGTATTGCACCGGGTTTCTTAATCTCTGGGATCTGGAGAAGGGTCGCTTGGTTTCTGAGTCATGTCATCAGAGCACTTCATGGACATTGAGGAGAGAGGAATGGATTTAAACGGAAGAGTAAGAGACTGTCAGACAGAACTAGTTTTTCACATCCCTTTTGCTTTCTAATTATTTTATTTTACTTTATTATCTGGAAGAACTGAGAGCCTTTGAGAAGGACATAATCTGATTTGCAGGCGCAGAAGTGCTGGCACTGCAGGCACCCCCGTTCCGGAGCTGACCCTATACTGCCAAATGCTGTGAGATAGTAGCCTCTGCTCAGATATGACCTGGTGGGTTGTTTCCACAACCTGCACCTTGAGAAACGACCTAAGCCTTTCTTTGCATCTCTGCAGTTGGTGGTAAACGTGCCTGTTGCACTGTGTAGTGCAGATTTTTTTAAGGCTGTATTTATCCTTCAAAACTTCCAGACTTGTTCAGGAGACCGTTGCTATGGTAATGAGCTTGCACAGCCACTTCTGCAACAGTCACCATACTTGTACCTGGAGGAACAGAGGGATGAACAGGTGTGGGCAGAACAGGAGGGGCGTTCAGCGCTCTCGGCCTATGTGTCTGTCTGGATGTGCATGTGTGACAGTGGCTGAGGGGCAGGCGGGGAGCTTGCTTGTCACCTATGAAATACAGGCGTACAAAAACCTGTGCCGTCGAGGAGACGGCAGATGCTCCCCTGCACAGCCTCAGTTTATTGCTCATCCGGGGTATCTTTCCGGACGGCACCGTATGGGGGTCCTGTAGAGAGCGAAGAACAGCCCTTGCGCTTCACCTTCACTGGTGCACGTTGCGAATTCTGACACAGTCAAGTTACTGCCAGGTGCATTTTCGTCATATTACAGAACTCCGACATTTGGCATTAAAAGGGTTAATTAAACACGGAAAGTGGTTTCCTTTTCCTCTTTTGCTTTAGGTCAAAATGAGTCTGGAGTCGCCGTCCACAATGGTAGAATATATTTAGTGGGAGGCTATTCGATTTGGACAAATGAGCCTTTGGCGTGTATCCAGGTGAGTGATTTAGGTTTCTTTTAAAGTCTTTTCCAATAATTTTGCAAGGATATGTTTTGCACAGAGGTTATTCAAAAAGGAAAATGCATGTGAAGTGGAGAGATTAAGGATGTTTCTTATGCGGCCACTGAACCTGCATAAACACAGAGGGGAAATACTGTGGATATTAAAAATATTTCCAGATGAGCCATTAGATCCAATTATTTTTTTATATTCCAGTAAAACAGGGTTGAGGAGTCTCTCCTTTGGTGAGGTTTGGGTAATATCGTGGGTATATATTCCCAGGGTACACAGTGAAGTTCAAAAGTAAAACGCGTGCAGAAATGGAAGATGGGGCTTGGGCTAATGGTTTTTCAGCTCATCTTGTGGTTTTGGGGCTTTTTTTTTTTTCCCTCCAAGTTGCCTTTCTGAAGAGCAGCCAGAGTTAACGAGTTGTTCTTTGACAAAGTTCAGTCAGCCTGCAACCTGCCCTAGTGCTTACTGCTTCAAAGCTTGAATAGGAGTTTTTTGATCCCTGCTGTAGGCAAGAGGTTGTCCAACAAACTCTCCTCCTCTTTCATCTTGTGTAAGAGCAGCTTACCTGCAGATCCCTGGCTTTCAGATATTCCTGTACAGAAATCAGGAATTCTTATCTTTCTGCATTTTTCTGAGCGAAGCAAATCTGCATCGCAGCCATCGCTTTGTGACCAGCTGGGCAGTTAGAGACAGAAACTCGTTTACATCTCGGTTTCTGCACTTTTGCTGATAAACAACGTTTTCATTAGCTTCCAGCTAAGGATTTTAGGATTTCACCTCTAAACTGTCCCATAAGGCTAGAAGTTAGACTTAGCATAAGAAGGGAATGTATTACATACTGAGCTGCTGGTCTGTTAATGAGCACGTATTAGCATGAGTTTGTAAAGAATAGGTCATGCAAGATATGGAGTTAAAACCATGTTCCAGCCAGAGTATAGTGTTGTTTTACTAAATTGTTGGATACCCAACCTAACAATATTTATTGGAAAAGTTAATTCAAACTGGCTTCAGGAGCTGACATACAGTGCTTCAGATGGAGTAATAGCACGGTATCGAGGTGGAGGCTGTACTCCACCAACACGCTCATCTATAATCAGCCCGTACTTGGCAGTATTGCACCTGCGGTTAAATACTGCTTCGTGACAAGAGAAAATGATCCGGGCGTCTTGCTTTCCTAAATGGACATTTGTCCAGATCCCCATACTGGTCGTGAACTGGCAGCCTGACCGAGACAGTCCCTGCTTTAAAGGGAAAAGAAGTATAATGAGTGCTTTGGCAGAGCTGTGTGTGCTGCCCCTTCTCAGCTGCTGGCAGTGTGCCTGGCTTTAACCAGTAAAACTAGCCCTTTTATCTTCAAATTCAGCAAATTTGAGGTTGCTCTCTCCTTTGGAGGAAAAATAAACGCAGATTTTCCATGTATCTTCGTTTTCTTTAAGTCATTAATTTATTTGGCCTTTCCAACTTAGAGAGAGCTCCCTTGCTCCCTATCTCCCACCGACCTGACAAATGATTCATACTTTGTGGTAACAGAAGCACTTCTGTGCAGAGTACCCTACTTGCGTGCTTGCACGTTCCGCTGCCTGGAAGCAGGATCCAATGTCACTGTCCGCTGCT
Source organism: Phalacrocorax carbo (assembly GCF_963921805.1). Lineage (NCBI taxonomy): Eukaryota > Metazoa > Chordata > Aves > Suliformes > Phalacrocoracidae > Phalacrocorax > Phalacrocorax carbo. The sequence goes on along the minus strand of NC_087515.1, from coordinate 84,996,015 downwards.
GAGAGCCGGAGCTAGGGTAAGATGTGGGTGATGAGGACAGCAGTAACTCACCAGATCCATAAATACAATCTAAAAGTGATCCGAAATTACCTTTCTGTTGGGATTAACGGTACATATATGCGGTGCGTACCAGCAAATTTGTGTCGGCTTTCTTCCGTGATCCCGGAAATATTTTGTATGCTTTGACCCGCAGGTGCTGGACGTTAGCAAGGAAGGGAAGGAAGAAGTGTTCTATGGGCCTACGCTCCCCTTCGCTTCCAACGGAATAGCAGCTTGCTTTCTTCCAGCTCCTTATTTCACGTGTCCCAACCTTCAGACTCTGCAAGTGCCTCACCACAGGATCGGCACAATGTGAGACGCGGAACATGCACTTCGTAAAATCAGAAGTGGGGGGAGAAAAAAAAAATCAAACCCTGTGTATGGAAGGGTTTCTCTGGATCAGTGAAATAATCAATCCACACGGGCTGCTGCTTTTCCTTCACACATTTGTCTTAAAGTCGGATCACAACAGGCAGGAAGGAAGCTACAAAAGCTGTCTGCAGTTTCTCTCCTCTGCCTCAGCTGTAGAAGCACATACGTGAGAGCATTTGGCATTTCTGCTGGTGACTACTTGCTACCTGTCTCTACTTCATTTCCTTATGCAACTCCGTAAGGCATTGTGATGCTCTCAGCTCCTCCTGGGCTGCTGCTCTTCAGAGCCTGCACGTTCGGTTACTCACCAATGGCACTTTCAAAGCTGATAGGAAGCTGTGTTTATGTTGACAAAGATGATATAATACTGTGGTAATTATGCAACTTACTCGATACCTTTGGCAAAAAAAATAACAAATGTGTTGACTTCCAATTCCAAACTCCATCGTCCGCGGTTTCTCATTTAATAATACTTCATTTGAAATTTAAATACTGCAAAGCAGGTTAAAACAAAAATTAAAAAACCAAACAAGCCCTATAGTATAGGAGGAACAGATAAAAATTGTCTCAGCTGAAAGAGAAAGACACCGAAGCGTCGTGGTTAAACCCAAGTCTGAACTGAATGTGTTTGTCTGAGAATGTAAAGATCATTTGGGATGTCATTTACCAAGGTCTACTATCAAATAAATGTTACCTTCTGTCATATGATCAATTCCTCCTGACAGCTGCAGTCTTTTAATGGTGGAGAACAGCCTCTTTACTGCATAATTAAAATGTGCCATTTACTTAATATTTTTAATATCCAGTTTGCAAGGGGTCACCACATTTACAATTATCAATGAACAGTCTCATTTTGTCCAACATATGGTCCCACAAATCACTGGTCTCCAGAGGCCAAACAGGTGTAGAACAATGTCAATATTTATTTATTTATTCCTTCAGCTGATATAGTGTGTCTCCGTCCCGTACTCCAGGCATATGCCCCGCCACAATAAATGCTCTAACCTGTTACATTTTGGCTTTGCCCAGCTATTGCAGCCCCGGTCTCTTATTTCCGTCTTTTATTTACATCTCTAACAACAAGTTCGATGTTTGTAAATATTAACCAAGCATGTAATTAAATCTTCCTCTATTTATGACGTACGGGTACTCTGCACCTCTCTGCTTTACCTGCTGATCTGTGCCCTGCCACCGTGCTATCTGAGCGGACCTATGACATCCCTCCTGACGCTCAGGCAAATGCCACGTGCAGAATATGCCGCAGCAGCAGCCTGCGCTTGCTGGGCAGGAACAGGTTTGACTTCGTCCAGTGAGCAGTGTTTCCAAATCAAATGCATCTTTACACTCTTAAGGGTCTGGTAAGTGGTGCAGGGGGGGTGAACTCTTATCACCATTTCTGTCTCCAGCTGGGCAGCACACTCACGAAACATCACCCTTCCTTTTCCAGTAATTTTCAGGCTAGAACGTTTTTTGGGGTTTTTTGCTGAGCTTTCTTGCTGTCGTTGCATGGAGCAGAGCTGCGGCTGCACAGCCTTCGCCAGCTTGAGCGCTGACAGTGTCTCCCTCTGCACACAACGCAAGCCGAGACCCAGGCAGTGCTTTTCTCTAACCGCACGGGAGCTGTATAGGCTGTGCTTTAGGATTTTTTTGTTTTTAATTCCTTTGATCCCCTGGAAATCAGCATGCAGGGGCCAGCTCTCCGAACAGGCTATATACACTTTAAAAATCTGACGGCTGCCCTGCGTGGCTGCAGGGCCCAAGCCTTGCAAGTATCCGAAGGTCTACTTACGCGTGACTTGCAGGGACGCAGACGTTACATGTCCTGTTTTCAAGAGGAAGGCGGCTAAATAATCAAAACGTGCGTGTAGAGGTCCTTGGGGCTTTACGCCTCGCCCTGGAGGTGCCACACCAGGTGAGTGAGCAGCACTCGCTCCGGGTGCCGAACTGACATGTACTTGCTATTTCCCAGGCGGTGGTGGGAGAATGAATTCCTTAGCCCTGGTAAAGCCCAGTGCGCTTCCAGACAATACTGCAAAGTATGGTTTGTACGTCACAGTTTTGAGGCTTTTATTCATAGCTTACCACAGATTTAGAACTAATTTCAGAACTGCTCCTTCTGCAGATTACGCTGGATCTGGCAGGTTATCGAGCGGCGGCAGCAAGCTGCGACAGAGGCCCGGGTTTGAGAAGCGGAGGGGGGCACCTTCCTTATGCAAAGCAGCATGTGCCTCACGGTTCGAGGACTGAAAGGCAGGAGTGTATGGCAAGAAAGTTATTTATCATGTTTGTTCTGCCCTTTCGACGCTTTTACCGTTGCGGTTGTTGTCACCGATTGTCTGTACTGGTGAATAGCAGTTTTAAACAGCTGTGCAGTTGCATTAAATTAGTCAGGGGTACCGCAGCCACAGAGCCGCAGGACAACACATATGCTCCTATTAGTGTCAGGATTCTGCTCTGGCTCTTAATCATCAGGCTCCACTATTACAGAGGCGTCTATCGTGGCAAGCTCTTAGCCCCGAAGTTTTTGTGCCGCACTGGCCTAGCCGGGCTTTTTGCTTTTGTTGCGGGACAGATGGGGGCGCGTCACTGCACCTGAAGTCAGAAAACGCCACATAGCCCTTGCCAGGCGAGCAAAAACTGGTTATTTATTCCCAGATAAGAAACGAGAATGGTGTCGGTGCCAGAGCAGGCAGAGAGCATGCGGGTGCCAGCAGCAGCTCTGCTCTGGCTGAGGGGTCTCTATGAAGGAGCAGGGGGTGGGAGAGCAAGGCTGGCTTCCCCTGCTGGCAAAGGCTCCCCGGTGAGCTGGAGCTTCTGTATCACCGCATCCTTGCTCTGTCATCTTTCCATTTAGTGTCCCTGCCTTCTGAAACCACCCCAGTTGCGGGCTCCTGTGTGCGAGCTCCAGCTCCGCCTCTGCCGTTCTAAATTTTGTACCATTTTTGGCAAACATAAACCTCAGAACCTAACCTTTGTCCCCGCCCAGCCTACCAGGTTTGGTATGTACCTCTGAAATGCGGTTTAGCTCAGTTTTGTCACAGAGCCTTAAAGCTGTCCACAATAAAAATACTTCAGCGCTTGCTGGTTTTGTCGCTGGAGTCGGATCAGCGCCGTGTGAGAGGAGCTGCCGCCACAAGTCGCTCGGGTTCCCAGCTGGGAGTGCGCGCGGTAACAGCGCAGGCTGCAACCGGGAAGAACTCACTAGTGCTCCAGGGAAGCGGTAGCCTTACGAGGGAACAATGAATGCAGCTGCAGTCGCCAACTGTCGAGTTCTGTGCGTTTCCTTAGACATATGGATTAAAGCTACTCCCGTCTGCAGCTAGGCTTTTGGGCCGCAAGGTCTTGAGAGCTGTACTGAAGAGCCTCTGCACTTTGATGCCTGGCCTGTGATCTCCTTTTCTGGGCCATTCCCGTAAAGAGTAATATTTCATCCTTTATATAGCGTACTTCACTTCTGAGTCCTAAGATACGTTATCAGCTCTTTTTAGCTATAAATCAACACAATGACACTCAGCTGCTTGGTGCTTTTTATCCAAAAAAAGATGCGATTTCCAGAAGCAGCAGCACCAACAGCCTCTTCTGCCCCTCTGGGCTCTGTGGGGCGTTTCACACCCAAGCACTGACCAAAGAAATACTTAGGTGTAGCGAGCCAGCATGCAGCAAATCCGCTTCTGTGCACTGGGGCTTTTGTAATCCTTGCGTTTCTAGTTCTGGCTTGTGGTTTTCTTCTTAACTTAGCAGCCTTCAGGGAAAGTACCTGACACTCAGAATAGTTCAGACTCCTCCAAGTTTTGCCTTCCCCAGTTACCCTCCCCCAAACCTGTACAGACATTTAGTACATCAGTTGCAGAATCATGGAGAAATAGATAATTGAATACTCACACATGCAGAAACAACACAGGCAGAATGTGGAACAATGTGGAAACAAGCGCGAAAAGAGGCGGCATCTGTTTATTGAAAATTAGAATGTAGAATAAATTAAGAGGGCAAGGTTAAAACACTTCATCTGCAGGCAGAGTTTGTAGGGGAGGAAGACTTTGCAGGAAGTTTAGCACATAGACTATATAAAGGGCTTACACAGTTTGTTTTGCAAAGCGGGGTTTTTAGTTTATGTTTTTCTCTGAAAGGACACATTTTAAAGGGGAAAAAAGTGTCCACATGAAGAATGGTTTTCCAATAGAGATGATTATATATAGTTGTTTCACAGAAAAGCCAAAATTAAAACGCTTGTTAACTCCTACTGCGGGTACATTAGGCTGTGTTGCAATACTGCACGTACTGAAGGAGAGAGTAAGTGTTTTCAGCAACAGCCTCCGTTCATTTAAGTGACCGACGTGCCAGTTTTTCTACCGGAGCCAACGCGGGTCGTGTTGGCCCTTTCTAAAATGAAAAATGAATTTAGCAAACTTGAATTTCTAATACCCGTTTGAGCGACATTCTACAGGGAGGAGAGTAGATCCAAGGTAGCGTTTGATGGACTGAAGAAATGCAGTGAGTTTGGCTGTGACGTGGAATTACCCTGCTGGCATTTCCCGAGGCCTGCAAAGACACCGCGTCTATAAATACAGGATCTGAGTTTTATAACTGGGGTTTTGTTTGTTTGTTTTATGCACACCTTCACATTTCGTACATTAAAGCCTACAAAAGGCTTACCTTTCTAAAGCTGCTCGACTAGACAAAAGCCATATCCCAGTCACTCATCCTAAAACAAGCTTAATTATGCTAGGACATATTGACACTGCATCAGGTTTTTTAATCTTCAACATAATTTTATAACCATTGCTAACAGATGGGCTGATTACACTGAATTTGAGTTTTAAGTAATAGCTAAAAATTATAAAATATGCTTAAACTGAAAATACCCATGCATACATAATTTTCAAAAGCTACTGAAAGAAGGGAAAACAAGAGCGCAGTAAAACCTCTTTTTTGTTTCCTGAGGGAAATACGTTGCATTTAGGTGGAGAGATATCAAAGTTCCTTAAATGACTCTGTAAGGCGTAGGTACTGTTGGTGGCTCCTCCTCTGTGCAATTACCACAGCTCTGCAGAACCCGCTTCTTGCCATAGGCCTGCTGCTCTCCTCCAGCATAAAAGGCGTACATTTTTCTAGTTCAGGAGCTCTTTTATTGAAACAAGTGCCTTCCCCCCACTATTTTTCTGGCACTGAAAATAAAAGCAAGGAGTACTTTAAATTATTTTAAATTATTTATTCATGTATTACTTATGTTCTATAAAATATATAGTAAAATTGGATACATTATTATTTATATTATCCATATTATATAGAATAAAGTCTATATTATAATTACATACTATTATATAAAATTTTCTAATTCTCTAAAATATATATAGAAATAATAGTATTACATTATTTATAAAATAAGTTCTATTAATTATAAATTAATATCTAATAAACACATATATTTTAATATATAGGATATATTTGTTTATTTAAGGAGCATTAAATTAAATGCTCCTGCTCTTTAATAACAATAACGTATGGGAAATTCTTACAAAATAGGGGACAACTTTGTGGGGCTAATGGAAGTTGTATGTGAATTTTGAACAGAATGTGTCTTTTTTTGGTTTTCAGTTATCATTTTAATGTTATTAAAGGAAAGATAAGCCCGACTTCCCTCTCCCTGCCATCGTTCAGGATGTGCTGGACATCTGTTTCATATCACAAGGATGACAATGGGTCAGTATCCTGAACTCTGGAATAAGGAAGATATAAAAATTAAATACTTTCTATTCAGCTCTCAATTCTATATATTGCAAAAAGCAAAGGGCACAGTCTCAACTGCGCTCTTCCTAGAAAGGTTGGACTAGATGACCCCTGAGGTCCCCTGAGCCTGTGATTCCGTGGTGGTCCTCTACCCACTTTTATCCTAGGACAGGCCTCTGGCTGGCGAGATCAGTGTAGAAATTGCTCACAAAAAGTTCATGCCTGCTTAAAAAGGTCTTTAAACAGGTCTCCCATCAACATCATGGAGGGAGCTATTGGGCACGGACCATGCAAGAGGCTTGGGGGAAGAAAAAGCCTACTGAGATTTAATAATTTGTTACAACTGCACTGACATACGATGGTCGCATAGTCCAAGTAACTAATGTTCAGAATGGCTTAATTCCACTGACTTCTCATATACAGAAGGGGAAGAAGACTAAGCCCAGGTGTACATGTTGCAGTTTCCCTGTTTCTCATTAGGAACTTTAGCTACAACCTGTTTTCAGGATCTTTTCACCCTCAGTTATGGAAGTTACAAGTATGGTAAATGTCCATCTTTGCCAGCAATGTTGTTTTTAGGCATACTGTGAGAGACCCTTCCCTTCTAAGACATACAGTGCTGCCTTTCTGCTACAAAAATGCAGGCCAAAAGAAGAACCTGTAAAAGGCAAAATCAGGCTGTTATTCTATGGTGATGTTCAGACCCAAACTGGGGCAAAACAAAGCTGTCTGGAGCAGGCACGTTAGCGTCATCACACTCACCCGCAGCATGGCTTTGGCACATCAGGTCTGACCTGACTTTTAACTCTGACTACTGCTGCGTCGCTGTAGCATATTCTCTTGCACCCAACAGCGGTTTGCCTTTCAGCCCTCTGTTAATAGCGAACGCTCCGGTGAGCGTTCTTCCACAGCAGCACGTGTGGGCAGGTGCTGGCGGAAAAGGGAGTGAAGGAAGGACCCAGGTAGGGTTCTTGGCAGTGCCGTTGCTCCCAGCCTGTGAGAGGACGCAAAGCCCTGAATGAGCTGGGCAAAAGAAGCAGGATGGCACTGGTGTCTGTCCAAATACCAGTGGTACTGGTACCAGTGAGTTGCTCGCAAGAGTCACAGACCCCTCGCAAATGCACGATCCTCAGCTTCTCTGTGGCCAGCAAACTGCTTCGCACAGCTGCTGAGGTCAGGGGCTGGGGACATCCCCATGGCCGCTTCTGTTGTCTTCTCTGCAGTCAGTGACAGCGCTCGTATTAATTACCAGTCTTTATTAGGTATGGTGTAAGGCTTGGTATGTATCTCTACAAAGGTGATGTTGGGACATACGTTTCTTCATCTGCTGGAAATCACCTCAGATTTGAGGCATGACCCTTTCCCTCCAATCAACAATCTTTTAACAGGCTCAAAGAAGCCGTGCTTAATGGCCTACCTGGGATACTTGCTTGGGGGACAGTGGAAAATGGGCATCTGCTCTATATTGCTTAGTGGAAAGCAGGTCATCCTGCAACTGGATCAGCAGAGAAAGGTACCTGCTCACCGCTGGTGGAAGATTCTGGTAATTTGTTGCCCATTACTCCTGAGAAACAAAGCCGCCAGAAACTGTAAGGCAGGGCAAGGCCGTGACACATCTCACCCTGTGGTCTGCAGAGGATTTCTGTTCCGATGCTCCCTGGATTTCTCCCTATACAGCCTTGACAACAGATGCCTGACGTTGCCTGTCTCAACACCCACAATGCAAAGAGACTATGAGCTTTCAGTGAGCCTCTGGGGTTGGCATGTGGCTGACCCATAACACCAGAAGCATCTGCTGGTTCCAGTTCAGATTTAAAATGCTTACAAAGCACTCATACACATTAGCAGGAAACTGCTCAAAAGCAAGATGTATAAGAGATATAATTAACATTAGGGAGTAACTGAGGTGCTCAAAATTATTCTCAGCTGCTGTCCAAAGCCACTGCACACTTACTTACTTAAGTATCGGCTGGCTAAACCCTATGGCGATGTTTTCAGCTGCTACAGAGCCAAGCTCCCTGCTACCAGGCTATTGCTCCCTGGCGGAGCTAACAGCTGAGCTGCTTCTGCTTCCACACTTCTCCAGCTCTGCATACAGGGTCCAATACAGGTGCCTCAGCACACACCCGCCGAGCTCAGCCTTGCACAAGTGACCGTGTGGATGAGTCTTTGGTGGAGGGAGGAGAGCAAGCCTGGGAGGGATGAGTTCCATTCCTCTGACAGGGGTTAAGGATCCGACTCACCAACAGGTAGAAGGCTTATTTTCAGACCCCCTCTTTACCTAATTTACAGTAAGGCTCTATCCTATTGTTTATTAAGCAAAGCAAAGAGGGCGACTTCGCATCTGCATGCAGATGGACTGCTCCTGTCAGTGGCAGCACAGTGTAAAAGCTTTCCACAATCTCCTGCTTTTTAGCTGAGGCAGTTCTCCAGGCATTGTGTAAGGAAGCTAGACGTTTGTACTGTTTTCAAACCAAACTGTTCGTATGTAAAATAATATAGATAGGTTTAATTTAAATAATATCCAGTGTCCTAATTAGCCTTTATAAAGACAGCATCTATTAAGACATAATTTCTTTTAGTTCATGGTGGGTTTCAGTCTTTACTTTTCCTATATGGTACTTAAATTCAGCACTTTCTTCTTTTCTCCCAAATGATTTTAGACTGTTGTTTTGGTGTAGACTTGGTAGGGCAGTCTAGACTAACACTCTGAAAGGCTTCATCTCATTAATATTATCAGAACTGCCAGCCACATCTGCAAATGTCCATACCAAATAATTAGACCAAACCAGATTGCCCATTTGGCAATGGCTGATGAATACAATGCATTATTTCTGTTCGCATTAACTTTTTGACAGAGAAGAACAGTAATTTCCAAATTGTTTAAATTAGTTTCTCATGCACCAGGGGCTGTTACACATTTACATAAAGCTCTGTTGCTTTTTCAGAAACTTCTAACCGCTACAGATAGCATTAAATAAGTCTTTAACAATCTACTAAACACACCATTAAATGTTTTGTTATAATATCTGCTCTATCCTTTAGAAGTCAAAGGTTTTACATTCAGGAATTAATACTACAGTCAGACATCTGGTCTGTAATCTACTGTGTGGTAGGCCTCAAATTTCAAAAGACATCTCTATTAATCTCTCTTGGAGAGGTTTTTATTTTTATTTATTTATTTAAAAAGCTTTTTAGAAGCACAATCCTCTTGAGATGAATAAAACTCCTCCCAGGTACAGGAGCTTACAAGAAGCTACAATGCAAGTTCAATAAGTCACTTCCATAATGAAAAGAACCTCCATGTTCTGCACTATTAAGTAGCCTAAAGAGGCTTTTAGTTACTGCATTATCTGAAGTAACGATAGCTGATTTAGGCAAAAAGATTATCTAGTTCGACTTGATAAGATTACTGTAACGAAAGAGAAGCTGCTCTGAACAAGATTTTAGGGATTTTTGTTGAGCTATTAGACACAAAAATAATCTCTCCTTCCCATTAATACCATGAAGTTAAAATCTGAATAACTTTAAAAGTAAGCAGCCTGTTCACCAGTGTTGTTGCCATTAGGGGCAAACTTACCACTCCCAGAGTCCAGCAAGTAGTTGCAGAAATACAAGTTATTGAGGGAAGTGAAAAGTGTGAGTACCACAGGCATTAATGAAGGTTTCCTGAGGACTTTAGAAAAAAAGAATGTAGAAAAAGTTACAGAGCTGGACCTGTCCTGGAAAGACCCAAAAGTTAATCCATAACACAGCAAAATATTTGAAAAGATCCAACATTCCAGGTAAAGAGGAATAATTACTAGCCTATGATCAAATGGAATAAATTCCCAAAATGAGTATTTTCTTTTGAAGTCTGTGGTCTCTTCTTTTTTTCTCACACCATTTACACCTAGTCTAAGTTAAATGGATAATCAACAGTGTCATAACTAATAAAGAGGTCACTGTAAATTATAGGTTAAATTTAAGAACATAGTATTGACAAGGAAGAGGACAGGAAATCTGAACCTACCTTTTCTTATATTACCCATGAAGACAACAGGAGAAACTTTACACTGGAATCTGAAAGATTTTAATGTTTTAATACAGGTGGAAGGTTATATGCATTTTTTGCAACACGTACACAAGCCCTCTTAACAAACAATAGCTTTATCGTACTTGGCGCAACTCCTGGTGAATGTGCTGCGTTCAACAAGTTCAGTATTAGAGATCACAATTTTTCTCATTCTGCTAAAACAATGAATTAGAAGTTACAAAGTTATGATGTGCTTAAGAACGTAACGTGAATTTTCAGAAGTACAGTGTTAAGAGGGTCAGGTCTCCCTCAATGTGAACTCAGTTTTGTGAAATTACTTCGATTCTTTGAAAACCTACCTCGTACGTTGCAATACAGGCTTCTGCTCATGTAGGCCTTTTAACATAATGAATTTGCCATACCTTTCAACTGCCATTCCACAGTATACTGAGAGTTACTCTTCAGATGCACAACAATATTCAAATACCACAGACATTATTAAAATTAATATATAACTGGGGGGGGGGGGGAACACAGAATTGAGGAATGTATTGCCATTGTAAAGGAAAAAGAACTTGGCTATTGTGTCGTAGAGTGCAGTTTTCGGTATCGACAGTGTCAGAATATCCAAGAGGAAGCGATTAATCACCAGCGCACTGCTAGCCCATCTCATTCTCCAGTTTTTGTATCTCATTTTGTCCAGCCTCTGTGAGGTAAGATAAGAGTCTTTTATAGGCTTCTCTGTTGAAAAAACAGAAGAATGTAACATGTTACTTAAATGATCTCTCACATCCTAGGAGTAAAAGCACATAATTCCCAAACACATTGTATACATATTGGGATATTAAACCAGAGTAACTTTCTCCCCCCCATCTATTCCACTGCTATTTTTGCTGGGAATTTTTAACGTGGCCAGGTTGGAAGAAGAGTAAGGATTGAGTTGTTTATGGCTACAAGCATAGTGAAGATGCTTAGAAGTCTGCTTGTTTAGTAAAATGTTGTGTAATGGATTTTTTTAAAATTTTAAAAGATGGAGTTTCCAAGATTGGCATTCAGTCTTCACGATGCTTGCTACTGGATTCCTGCATAAGAAATCTCTCTGTGACTTATGCTACAGCGCAGTGGGGTGAGCCACTGGCACTAGGGTGCAGGCTGGCACTGACACACATTTAGACCATCATCCTCAACACAGGGCAACAACCCTTTCAAAATAAACCTGGAATTCAGAAGGCACCTGTCACTCAAGTGGATTTTCCAGAAGAGTGCGTACGCATTGCCAAGACTTTTCACCTGAAGTTCATTCTAATACTCTCCATCATAGAGATGTATAGTTATTGTTGAAGTCCTGCCTCTGACATTTAGATCTATTCTAATTATATGTATTTTTCATGTAGTATTAACTTGAGCAAACAAAAACTGCAGTTTTCGTACTGGTTCCTTGCAATAATAATACTGGACATCACCACTATAAGCGTCTAATGCAACTTTTGAACTTTGTTTCTTTGGTTGGCAGTTTAATGCCTACAATAATTGCACAGAATATGTTAATATAATGATATTTAGTGGCCAGGACTGAAGAGAGAAAATCAGTGATTAGTGTTCTTACAACAAAATGTTCATGGATCACCTTAGATTGCTGGGTAATGGAGCACATTCTAAATACAAATTATTTATATAAAACGTTAACAACAGATTAGATAATATATATGTTAAGTGATGAGGCTAAAAGAAATTTAGCTTTTAATTAACCTCCAAGTATGTATTTCAGGAAGCTCAACCAACCTGCTTTTTCTTTGTATTTTGTAGGTAAAGGGATGAATTTTACCTTATTAAGACTATTAAAAACCCTGAAAATTTGCTACGAAATACATTATCAAAAGATCAAAAGCAAATCGTATGAAAAATCTGCATATAATGGTACTTCAGTCTGACCTTGGGTGAATTCCCTGAATAAAAGCAAAGGTATTTGTTGGTAGAGAACAATAAAAAATGAATAATATTACAGATGAGTTAAATACTACCCTTTATTGTCTCATGAGTTACATTCTTGCGCAACTCTGTCCTTTGGGTTTTTTATAGCCCAGGCCCTGCTGATGTGCACCTCGAAACTTCTCCAGCCTGAGGCGTGACAAGGTTCCTATCCTTTGACCTGTCCCAGTATGTCCATTAAGGCAAATGCTGAGGCCAGTTCCTTGCCCAGACCACTCAAGGAGGGTCAAGAGCCAGCCTTCCAGTGAGCAGAACTCACAGGAAAAGCCCTTTCAGTTTGGGTGTCACAACAGAGCCTCCTGGAGTTTTCTAGCAGCATTTATATAGGTGGTGAAAGTTCCCTGGTGCATCTGCACCCAGAGACGCCACCACCTGTGTGGAGCTGCTCACCTCATGTGCCACTTCCTCCTAATGCCAGATGGATTCAAGTATTTCTGTCCTAAGCTCTTGGGGGCAAAGGGAGCAAGTGTGAGCCTGCTGTGCCTGTCAGAGAGAGGAGGCCAGCCTTTTCGACACCCACAACTCTCGTATGCTCATATTATGAGAAAACTCTTGAAATGAAGCCACGGGTATTTCTTTTCCAAGCATCTCAGATCATACCTGAATATACCGTAATTTTAGATAAGACCCATAAAGTCCTCTAAAACAGGGTCTGACAGGAAAATTCTTTGGGGCAGGAATTGTTTACTCTGTTTTGCAACATAGAGTGTAGCGAGCACAGGCGACCCTGCTTTGCATAGATTCTACTGGGGTCTGTTATCTTAATGTCAAAACATCTCTGAAAATATTTAGCAAATATAGATGGCTTTAAAACCATGAAAGGCCTGAGTGAAGGGAGATTTCCAGCTGAACACACTTTAAAATCACTCATTTTTTATTATCTGTGCTGCTGTCTAACACTGCTTTCTTTCAAGAGAATAAACCTCTACTGCTCGTTGTCAAAAAAACAATATTAAATAAAAATCAAACCTCTGTGCAGCATTTCTTCCAAGACCTTGTTTGTGCTCTGAATCCTTCAGAGACTGTGTGATTGTGGGAATCAGGCTGGTAACTAACGTCTGATCCAAGACTGCCACTGTTTCTAGTATGCTGAAAACCCGGTGATCATACACGGCAGTATACTCCTGGATAAACTGCCTGAGGGGGACACAGAGGCATTTAATGCAAGGTCAAAACTAGATGCAGAGAACATACCAAGAACAACTGAAGAGTCTAATCAGAACAAGCAATCTGGCTGCATTGCAATTTTCGCATTGCTACACTGAAATACTCTACACGGAATACTTTCTCTAAACAAAGCCAAGCTTTTGAAGGCTAAGGCTAAAGAAACCCACACGTTTATTTTCAAGCAAATGGTCAGATTCTGCTGCTGCTTCACCAGGGCTGACTTATTCAAGAGCACTTTACTCTGTAATGTGTCTGAATGCAAAACGAAACCATGCATTTATTATTTAATTAAAAATAATAATAATAATAAAAAAAGAGACCAGCAAAACAAGACATCGAGATTCAAGCCTGCAGAAATAATGGTGGCATTTCTTATAAAGCTCCACTGGACCTCAGGCGGGGCAGACCACCGGATGGAAGTGCACCTATTTGTCTTCCTGAGGGTTTGAGGCCTTTAAAGATCACAGGTTACATTCGAATCAGAAGTTACACCCTAGGGATGAAACATCCTGTGAAAGTGATATATCATGTACAGGGAGACTGGCATGCCCACAAACATCTGTTCTTATTTCAGTGGGTCTCCCTGGAGCTCCCACCTAGGCACGACCCAATACAGCACTGGTGCTTAGGTTTGCAAAATGTCTTCAGGTCTCAGGTCATGCAGCTCTTTACTCTATCCATGCGAGAATGCAGGATTCATTTTGCAGAGATATGGAATAAATATAATTTACATTATAATAAACTATTATTTATTTGTCACAAAAATAAAATAAATTTTTAAAAAGCTAAGCTTGTTGTATGAGGATTTGATCTCCATTATATATACTTCAAATTAGGCATGCACGCCTTTCACAGCACCTAACACTGACCATCCACATTCATGAGGAGTTTTTCCCATTGCAGCAGCAACATACCTCTCTATTAAATGCTGTTCAAAACAGTACCTAATCATCCATCCATCGGAAAGCAGGTATGTTTCTCTCTTCTATCTTTGCTCTGGCTTTTTGGCCAAGCTATGTTTAAAACCAGTGCCAAAAGCACCATTGTTTAAATACCATAAACAAGTGACAATGCAGTATGTTAAGGATAATTAGTTATTTAAAAAAAAACATGTTTGCTGTCAATTGGCTTGCAGTAGCTTCACTGCCAATCGGCATATTTTCTGGTTACCTAAATACAGAAGTCAGCTGGGTGGCACGTTCTCCTCCTGACCCTGCTTGGCAGCCTTCTACCATGTACTGTATGATGTCTGTAGATATTTTTTTAACTGTAAAAGAAAAATCACAAGATTCACGCAGAGCTCTTGAACTGACCATCTGGAGAATGTCTTTCATGAAGAGTACAATTTTTAAATGAGAAAAAAAAATGGTTTTATCTTACTTTGATGCAAGGGAAATGACTGCAAGAGCAGTTAGTTAGATTGGCTATAAAGAACAGAATGAATCACAGATTTATGCAAAAGTCTTATTTTCACCACCATTATCCTTTAAACATACAGATTTTTAAGTACACTATTGTCTCTTTAAGTCAAAGCAAAGAGCCACACACTTAGCGGAGAGAAAGATTGTATTGGAATTTAAGTTCTGTTTGTATTCTTTAAATCATACCTATTTGAATTAAAGAAAAGCAGTCATGGCATTACATCCTGCCCAAAGCTATACAGATCTACTCCTTACTTTCAGTGGTGGGTATTATTCTAAATTCCACCCTACCTCTTTTTTTAAGGGGAAAAACCCCTGACAACAGCCCACTATTTTCTTCCCCTTCATTGTTGCAAAGTTCTTTTATCAAGGTGGAACGGGGCTGCAAGGCCTTTTCTACAAGGGTGGGGTGGAGCCCTGCCTAGCCAGGCAGTGAGCTGGTGGCCACGGCAGCACAACGCATTCAGCTCATTCTACTCCACAGCACACTGCAAAGTAGGTACTTTCAGCTTCAGGTAGATACGGCTATAATGGCAAAAGGGGGAAGAAAGGTGATTCAGCTAATTTCCTAAGCAGATCTTGTCCTTGAAACTTCTAGAGACCAGAATCAAAAAAGTGCTTTATTAGAAAAAATTCCCAGGAGAAGTCAGAGGTGAATCCCCATTTTGCTTAATGCCTCTGCTGGCAGCAAGAGGTGGAAATTTTGAGCTTATGCACATATGCACGTTCATTATACAACTGTGGGGTGAACAGAGTCCTTCGTTTTTTAAGAAGCTAAAAATAAGAAGTTCTCACTACCAAACAAAGCATGCTAAAAGAAGAAAGAAAACTCAAAGATGCCTTCAGAGAGAAACATGCTACTTTTAATCAATTTATAATTCTATGGGGAGAACATACGCTAGTCTTATTTGGTCTCTAACATTTATGTGCAAGAAAACTTTCACAGTTACCAAGTCTGGGAGAAATAAGATGGGAAGGACGGGGAGAAAGGAAATATTCTTCAGATTCCTGAGAAGTTGTTCATCAGAGAGCAAAATGAGGCAGGACTCGGCCTCTTGGAGACAGAAGTCCCAGACCAATTCATGAAAAAAAGAAAGCTTGTCCAGATTATCTGGCCAAAGCATGTCATTCACCTCATCTAAGAGTCTTAAATACTGGGATGAAAGATGCTCAGCAGTACAAAAACCTTACAGGTGTGCACAGATGTATTGAAAACAAGCAGCTCACCTTGTAGCTCGTTAACCAACACCATGCATTTCAACACAGGAGGGAGAATTAAGTCAATGTCGCACAATTCAATGCTCTGGGTTCTCTGAAGTACTTCAAGAATGAAAGCAAGAACTGAGGCCAAGCGCGGAGGTGGAGCATTACCTTTGAACTGCATGTAGTTTTCACTGGGAAGACAAAGCAAACCAAAACACAGTCGAATATTTTGGTTTTTTCCATTCAAAGCAAGCACCATATACTTAAAAAAACCCCTTTGTGATATTGTATCTTTGTCTAGGCTGAAGGAAAGGCTTCTATTTGTCTTAGCCTTAGAAAACACTTCCAGTTTATCAAGGACAGTTTATCAAGATGCCTTCTGACTCATCTGCTGAGGGAAGTAAGAAGTAGCAGCTATCATAGTTAAAAAGCCAAGTGTGACTATAAAAGTTTAAATATAAAGGCAGCTTCATAAATTAACTGAAAAAAAATGGAGGAATCAAGATTCTAAGACCCTAAACCAACACCCAAAATACAACTGTTGTTCAATTACTTTATTTAGCTTGATGTGCCTTTGTCAACTCACAATCCAACTTGTCGTATCAGCTCTGCTGTTATACTGGTACTGTTACGTTTTTTTTTGTTAACAGTATGTTGTAACGGGACAGCCAATGTCTGCTTTTGCTCCATCACAATTAATGCAATCATCTCCAGTATAATATTTGTCACAAAGATAAAAAGTGACCTGTCAATCTGCAACAACAGCAAATTTTGACATCATACACACTGAATGTTCCAATTTGAACGGCTTGATTCATTATGTGCTTCTGCAAAAGGATACAAAATTCTGAAGTACTGTTCTTAATGGATAGTAATATTTTAAATTACTGAATATTCAGTAATATATTCAGAATGTACTGAATATATTCAATATATATATGTAACACACTGAACATATACTGAAGTAATACTGAACTTTTTGACATTACAAATTATGAAATCTGAATACAGTAAGCGTAAATTGAAGCATTCAGGACAGAAAAGTGCAGATAAAAAGAACACAACATTGTTTCATCAGTTAGCAAGAGCACTCCTGAAAGCTGCAAAATAACTTTTTAGATGTTTAATATTAGGTACCATTAGCTACCCAAAAAAGGCATACAAGTTTACTGAGCAATGCATCAATTAAAAACCACCATCCTTGTTAAAAACTTACTAGGGCATGCTTCTACAACTTTCAAATGTAACCTGAGATCTGAGTGTTTCATTGCACAGCTTCAGAGTACTGGCATAACTTGGCAAATGGAAGTTGTAACGCTTTACTTCTATATTCCTTGTATTGTGTGGTCTTATTTTAATACTAGCAATTCTGAAATCTGCTATCCCATTAATTTACAATTAAAATTTCACACTAGTTTTTTTTTGTGCGTGCTCTTCCACAGAAATGGTTCTCTGACTTGGATAATACACCCCTGATCACGTTGTTCAGTCTCCTCTGTGCAGCAGCAAGATACTCACTAGGTTTCATACATCAAAACGGCTAGGGAACTCTGTACGAGTTTATGTATAGACCTACTGACTGCCTCCTGACCACCCAACAGTTTGTAAATGAGACTGCTGCTCAGTTCCAAGATATTTTTCCCAGATCAATAAGGAACTTTTCATGTCTTACAAGTCACAGAGTGCCACTACGCTTTCAGAACTTACTTTCTACTATCGATCTTAAAATTCACATATGCATGCACACGTTCACAAATAACTTTAAGATGATATAGTTTGAGTACTCATAAGTTAAAGACATGTCAAGAAACAAGACTATGAAATCTTAATTCACTCCTTCAATATGCGACAATACAGGCTTTACTTACAGGATTGCCTATAATATTTACTTAAGATTAACACTGTAATTCTCTTCATCAACATGTATATACACTCTAACACAGAAAAATACAATTGCCTTGGATATAAGCAATCATCTTATATTTGAGGGAGTTTAATTCCCCGCCCGACAGAGGCAAAAAGTATAGCTTGTTCCCTATTCTGCAGCACATAAATCAAAGCTTTGGCCTTTCAGCAGCAGAGACACAGCATTTATAGCTGCCGTTGACATCGTGCAAGTAGTGACAGCACAGTGAACAAGTACTCTCTCCCTGCTTCTACATCTCCCTCTTCCCACATCCCAAATTTTCCGTTTCCCCTGGGTAGCTGGCACACCTGTGTATGCCCTGACGCTTACAGAGCAATAAGGCCTCCCATGCACAGGTAACTGTGGCAACTATAAACACTACAACTCTGTGACCCTCAATACAGCCTGAGACACAAATACAAAATGATGTAAACTGGAGTGTAGTTTTACTAGAAAAATGCTTGCTTTTCATGTGGCCCCAATGTGATATTTTTTTCTTATAGTCGAGGAACTTTATCCTCACTCTCACTAGTTTCCAGATCATCCCGATTTTAACTTTCCTGATACATACATGTTGTCCTTCCTTTGCTCCCTGCCCAGCAACTTACAGGCTCTTTCCACAGCCAAACTGTCAGATAACTGAGAAGAAAACAGTGGCATTCCCTTTTTCATTTGTGAAATCTGAATGAGATATGTTATTTTAGTTCACTGGTCCTTACTTTATGACATGCAGAGTGGTCTTCCGCAGACGGAGCATCTGGGGGGCTGTAATGGAACTGCATAAAGCAGTCAGCATAGGATGCTGTCCGGCTCCAAGTGCAGTCGGAGAAGAAGGGAGAAATCGCCCAAAATACTGTTGAATAATGTTCCCAAGCAGTTGATTTAAATAGGCACCCTGTGTTTGGGACTGACAACATATAAAGGACAGGCCCTGTAGAAGAAAATTTTAGAAAGTGAGAAATCGAGTAATTTTTTAACAATACTTTTGAATAAATCTTTAACAATCGTAGGCTAAATACTTGCTACACGCTGTGTAAACTGCTGCACACAGAGTAACTGCTGCATGACAAATGCGTATCAGTAATTTGCTGCAGATGTGGTCTACAAAGGACTAGGCTTGCAAAGGAGCGAAAAATCTTTTACTAGACTAATTAATATATTGGAAGATAAGCTTTGGCACATGCAAGCTCCCCTTCAAATTTGAAGTAAAACCTTGGTATTTCAGACCTAAGAAAGTGTTTCTGTGCCTCAGAGCTCCTCATATCTTTTTCAACTCTGTACATGGTCTAACAAAGGATAGGAGTCAGGCAAGATTTAAGAAGGGGGAGAGAGAGAGAGCGCGCGAGAGAGAATATACCTCATCGGTTTGTAAAGTACTGTGTGAAATTTTTGTACAAACGATATAGCAGAAAAATGAGCACTTAGAATCATGGTCTGGCAAGAAAAATTTTGCTCACAGTATGAACAAATTAAGGTAAATTAAGCACCATTTATAAGGGATTTAGAGGTTTTTTTAAAAAGTCTGTTTAAGATAAGGCTAAAACTGCTGTGATTTATCCAATATAAGCTATATTGATCTAGAGAAAAATCTATAATGAAAGTACTTGCTCAGTATGCATTTGAACACTACCCAGTTATACAACACACACACGGAATGACTCTGAGAAAAAAAAAAAAGTCTTGTTCTTACTGATACAAGTTGCTGTGAGAGAAAGTTAACAGTTTCCTTCCCCTTCCTTCGATTACTGAAAGGAAGAACAAATCACTAAGAAAAAACAAATAGTCCAGCGATCTCCTGTCACAAGGATCACAGTCAGTGGCACAAACAGCAGCCTCTTGAGAATTCAGAGTTTTCACAGTAGTTTTGTCCAACAAGAATAATGGTGTAACAGAAGTTCAAGCACAGAGCTCCCTAGACAGCAACTTCCACAGTACTTCAAAGTTCCACTGGCATTGCAAACCAGACTCCAGTTCTGGTAGAAGGAGTATGTGCCTGAATATTGATGGTTGCTGAGGTAAGCTAATGCCCCTAATATAGGAATTAATAGTTCAAGACAAGCTGCTTTTGTTCCCCAGCTACTGAGAAAGAGTATTTCTGTCGCTTTCCACATAGGAGTCCCTCCCAGAAAAGATTTTAATCTATACCTGTCTGTGGGAACACGACAGAACAATTCTTTCAGAAAAAAAAGCAGGCTGAGACATAGCTGAGGGGTCGTCTCAGCACTTCCTTGAAATGGGGAGTTCCCACTTTTGGTTCCACAGTACACAAACACAGGAAACATGAGATTTCAAGAAACAAGGTGCTTCAGGACCTGCCTGAAGACTTGCTGTAGGTGGCCCTCTTCAACACAGACATCTTCGATTAGGGTTTAACTTCACGTACTTCTAGAGCTCCTCGGTAATTTTGGTAAGTCCCAATGATAAAAACCACACTTCCTGAACTGGGGCTTTGATAAACAGTTCAGATTCTCTCTTCCTTTTGTGTACACACAACAAAATTTTGTACGAAAAAGCAGCTGCTGCTGTATCAGAATTCTTAAAAATACTGTTGGCAAGTAGCAGACAGAGACTGTTAGAGATGCCAGATTACTTGGTACATAAGCTTGAGTGTTTGGTGTTTTCAATAAGATGTTGCAGCAGACAAAAAAGAGTTGCCTGTGCTTTCTGTAGTACAGCTCTTATGAAAAGACACAATATTCCATAATACCAAAATCGGAGCTGGCACTTTTTAGAGTTTACACTGTTTTAACAACACAAAAAAAAAAAAAAAAAAGCTTTGAGGAAGTGTCCTGGTTTCAGCTGGGATAGAGTTAAATTTCTTCATAGTAGCTAGTATGGGGCTGTGTTTTGGATTTTTGCTGGCAACAGTGGTGATAACGTGGAGATGTTTTGGCTGTTGCTAAGTTGCGCTTACACTGGTCAAGGACTTTTTCAGCTCCCCGTGCTCTGCCGGGTGCACAAGAAGCTGGGAGGGGGCACGGCTGGGACAGCTGACCCCCACTGACCAAAGGGATATCCCACACCATATGACGTCATGCTCAGCATATAAGCTGGGGAAGAAGAAGGAAGGGGGGACATTGGGAGTGATGGCGTTTGTCTTCCCAAGTAACCGTTACGTGTGATGGAGCCCTGCTTTCCTGGAGATGGCTGAACACCTGCCTGCCCATGGGAAGTGGTGAATGAATTCCTTGTTTTGCTTTGCTTCCACGCGCAGCTTTTGCTTTCCCTATTAAACTGTCTTTATCTCAAACCATGAGTCACCTCACTTCTACTCTTCCGATTCTCTCCCCCGTCCCACCAGGGGGGAGTGAGCGAGTGGCTGCGTGGTGCTTGGTTGCTGACTGGGGATAAACCACAACAGGAAGTGTATTAATCTGATAAAAGGGACACAAATAACATCACTACCTTACAGAGCACACCTGTAGCAATACATGAAGAACATAACACCTGTGAAGGACTAATAATGATAATTACTAAAATGAGACAGTTCTTCAAACCGAGGATCAACAAATGCTACATAGTATCAAGAAAAGTAGGAAGAAATAAGTTATTATTAAATAATAAGAATTACTGTTTTTAAAAAATTATCCTAAAGATACTTAATAGGTGCCATAAAAAACCAAAAAATATTAGAATTTAGGTATCTGAAGGAGCGCTGACTAATTTTTGCAGATCTAATAGTTTCATTTGAAGATGGGTCAGCAAACCTATTCTGATCCTTCATAAATGCATTTTCACTCTCTGAGTTGAAGTTAACTGATTCTAATTTTTGGAGTGTGGGATGGGGAGAGAAATAATCTCAAAAAGAAGGAAAGGATTAAAATAAAAAAACCCAACACCCTGTCAAGAGCATTACTGAAAGATACTCTTCTTGACTAGAAAGGAAAAAGAGGACATAAGTTAACTAGTGATTTTTTTCTTTAGTTATCTGATGAGGATAGAGAGAGATCTTGAAACCCTGCAAGGAGAGCTGTTAACTTAAGCAGCATTTAAAAACACAGAAACTGCCTTGTTTCTGTCATCTAATGTTTTCTTTAGAAAGGATTCTAGATTGCTTTTTGGTGGGTCAGGCAGAGATGCTGCTTTTCAAAAAAGGTGTAAATTTTAAAACCACATAGTAATACCAAAGCTCTCTCTGCAAAAAGGAGGATCCTGATCATTTTTCCCAATGAAAATTACAAGATTAGCACCAACAGCTTCCAACATACAAATTATTTTTTCTACTGAGACAACAGGGAGAAAAATCACCCTTCATTTTGCTGGGAGCCAGATAAACACCCTCAAACAAAACCCCCTTCTCTATGCAGCAGTCCTCACACATGAAGGGCACATCTACAGCATCAAAGCTCTTCAGGGAAGTCGTCACACCCTTGACCCTGACGCTTCTACCATTTCCTAAAAGTTTCCAGATAAGAACTTGGATTTCTCTTTTGGACATGAATGCTTATTGACTTTAGCTCAACACTGTGTTTTTTATTTTGAACTCTTTTTTCCTTGTGTAAGTGCAGAGAACAGACCTGCACAAAGTCTGACACCACCATATCCCAAATGGCACAAGGGATAAATTACCAACACTGCATAGTAGCTGCAGATCTCTCAATACAATAGCAAAATATCCTAGGCAGCGCCGGCTAAGGATGTGATTACAAGGAAATCACATAGAACTTTCTTCTTTTAAATCCTACCAGTAATTAACAGAGATGAAGGAAGCTACTGTTCACATGAGAGAGAAAAGGAACACATACTATTGGACTGCAATTCTGGACCAGAGATCTGAAATCAATTACATCAGACCCCTAGGACAATCCCTACAAAGCAGATGGACTTTCAAAGGTTGATAGGGCCACCCTTTTTTCCTTAACTATGTTCTTTAGCCATCCTCTGAGGTTACAAAAAAAAAACCAACCAACCCAAAACCAAAGGCATTTTAAGGGGAGCAGAGGGGCATGACAACATCTGCTCCTCATTTAGCAGAAAGGCAACTGATTCCTGTGTGTGTTCACTGCAGGAACCTTTTGTGGCCAGAGCTGCCTCTTTCTTCTGATTTATCCATATATCTGTAAATCACCTGTGGAGAGCGAAGAACCGATTAGTATGGATTACTGGCACTATTCTCTGCAGAAATGCCAAGCTACTTAATGATAACTTATAATATCAGTCCTGCTGTTGGAATAAATCTGCTGTTCACCAATTAATGTTGTGCAATTCCTATTAAACATATACTATAACTCACAAAACGTATTAATAAGCTTGCTCAAATATAGGACCACAGATGTGGCTCACAGGAGGGCTTTTAAGGTCTGATCTCTGACAAATGCTGAGCCTGCACAGGCCCATTAAAATCACTGGAAAATGTATGTGCCAAGCACTACTTAGAATTAAGTTCTTTCACCACTCTCCTGTATTTAGATAGAAATCAGCCATCTTCTGTGTTTGGACAGGATTAACACTGATAAATCAAGCAGGCTATCTCACCTTTCCCATCATTATGTATATTATGCTTATGCCATGCATGTACACTGTATTCTGCAAGATGTATTTTAACTGGTGTTTATTCCCCAAAATAAGGTCTGTATACCACTGCTGTTCTTTCTCATATTACTGATAAATGTGCACCAAAATTCCTCCAAATCATTCTCCAAGAAATCCATCCAAGAGCAATCGTAAATGCTCAGATTTCCTGTGGTCAGCTTCAGCAATCCACTACAACACAAACCAACTCAACTTCTTTTTATAATGGCAAAATATCTAACATTAGATTTTTTCATGCCTCACTATCTCAGGGAAAAAGATTAGGAAGGTGAAGGCCCAGCTGGAACTTAAACTGGCCACCATCGTTAAAGACAACAAAAAATGTTTTTATAAATACATCAGTGACAAAAGGAGGGCCAGGGAGAATCTCCCTCCTTTGTTGGATGTGGAAGGTAACCTTGCCAGGAAAGATGAGGAGAAGGCTGAGGTACTTAATGCTTTCTTTGCCTCAGTCTTTAATAGTCAGACTGGTCATCCTTGGGGTTGTCAGGCCCCTGTGCTGGGAGATGGAGCTAGTATGCAGAATGAAGTCCCAGTTGTTGAAGAGGTGGCAGTCACCGACCTGCTCCTTCACCTGGATGTCCACAAGTCCGTGGTGCCAGATGGGATCCACCCAAGGATACTGAGGGAGCTGGCAGAGGAGCTCACCAAGCCACTCTCCATCATTTATCAGCAGTCCTGGTCAACCGGGGAGGTCCCAGACGACTGGAAACTAGCGAATGTGACACCCCTCTACAAGAAGGGTTGGAAGCAGGATCCGGGGAACTACAGGCCTGTCAGCCTGACCTTGGTGCCAGGAAAGGTCATGGAGCAGATCATCTTGAATACCATTACACAGTACATGCAGGACAACCAAGGGATCTGGCTCAGCCAGCATGGGTTTATGAAAGGGAGGTCCTGCCTCACTAACCTGGTCTCATTCTATGATAAGGTGACCACTTAGTGGATGAGGGGAAGGCTGTGGACATTGTCTACCTGGACTTTAGTAAGGCCTTTGACACTGTCTCCCACAGCATTCTCCTGGAGAAGCTGGCTGCTCACGGCTTGGACAAGTGCACTCTGCGCTGGGTCAAAAACTGGCTGGACGGCCGAGCCCAGAGAGCAGTAGTGAATGGAGTCAAACCCAGCTGGTGGCCAGTCACGAGTGGTGTTCCCTAGGGCTCAGTGTTGGGGCCGGTCCTGTTCAATATCTTCATTGATGATCTGGATGAGGGGATTGAGTGCACCCTCAGTAGGTTTGCAGATGACACCAAGCTGGGTGGAAGTGTTGATCTGCTGGAGGGCAGGAAGGCCCTACAAATGGACCTGGACAGGCTGGATTGTTTGGCCAGAGCCAACGGTATGAGATTCAACAAGGCCAAGTGCCGGGTCCTGCACTTCCGTCACAACAACTCCATGCAACGCTACAGGCTTGGGCAAGAGTGTCTGGAGAGCTGCCTGGCGGAGAAGGACCTGGGGGTGCTGGTTGACAGGCGCCTGAACACAAGCCAGCATGTGCCCAGGTGGGCAAGAAGGCCAATGGCATCCTGGCTTGTATCAGGAATAGTGTGGCCAGCAGGAGCAGGGAGGTGATCGTGTCCCTGTACTCGGCACTGGTGAGGCCGCACCTCGAGTACTGTGTTCAGTGTTGGGCCCCTCACTACAAGAAGGACATTGAGGTGCTGGAGTGTGTCCAGAGAAGAGCAACGAAGCTGGTGAAGGGTCTAGAGAACAAGTCTTCTGAGGAGCGGCTGAGGGAATTGGGGTTGTTTAGTCTGGAGAAGAGGAGGCTGAGGGGAGACTTTATGGCTCTCTACAACTACCTGAAAGGAGGATGTAGCGAGGCAGGGGTCAGTCTCTTCTCCCTAGTAACAAGCGATAGGACGAGAGGAAGAGAGGAAATGGCCTCAAGCTGCGCCAGGGGAAGTTTTGGTTGGATATTAGGAAAAACTTCACCGAAAGGGTTGTCAGGCATTGGAACAGGCTGCCCAGGGAGGTGGTGGAGTCTCCATCCCTGGAGTTATTTAAAAGAAGGGTAGATGTGGTGCTTGAGGATATGGTTTAGTGGTGGACTTGGCAGTGATAGGTTAGCGGTTGGACTCTATGATCTTAAGGGTCTTTTCCAACCTTAACGATTCTATAATTCTACAATAATTAAGAACAGTCCCATAGAATTATAAAATGGCTGCTCATTCATGTTCTTCATGCTTTACTTTCTGAAGTCCATCATTCAAACAACTTTGAGGACAATTTTGATATTAGATCCCAACAAAATCTTTCTCAGGTCATCAAACATTACCAAAACATATGAAGCACAGTGAAAGAAATAATAGAAGAAAATAACACTAGTTTAAAAGTTGCTAGAGCTAAGCAATTTTGACAAGGCAGAATCAGTGAGTGAGTTTGAAGGAAACTTCTAGATAAGTTCAGTGTATAGTGGAGAACACATCAGTTCCCAATAGGTGTCAAAAGGCACAGCTCTAGAGCCCAAATTTATATATAAAGTAAACACAAACATAACAAGTAAATACAGTCAGTCTAAATTGAGGAGAGAGAAATGCAACATCCAGTCTTAATTAGCACATTTAACAGCTGTGCTTCTGTAAAATTAAACAAAGCCTGTAATTTTGATCTTTCAAAAATAAACCTGTAGGTTTGGGGTGGTGAGGGAGGTTGGGATACAGTAATCAGTTTCAGTGAATTGTGAACTATGCTTTGGGGAGAGAAGGAGCTTCATATGTTGTCCTAGAAGATGAAAAACTGGCCTCCATCATTTTAGGGTGATGAACAAAGGTGATGCCCTCTCTTAGTACAGCACAGTGACAACAACATTGTTCTTGTTTTTACGCCTGCTGCCCAAGATCTGTGGCCAGCTGCACCACTATTACACAGGGTATGTGACCGTTTGGGGAATCTTTTCCCTATACAATTCAGAAATTCTATAGGATTTCATAAGATTGCTACATCAATGAATGTGTGAAATTAATTATCTGCTACGAAGACTGATTTCAAATCCTTTTCAAAACCCACATAAAAGGATCAAATAAACCACATTAAGATGAGTTGTTAAAAGCTAAGTTGTTAAAAGGAAAAAGGAAAGTTTTGCAAACCATTGCTTGCAAAATAATACGTTTTCTGAGATCTAAGAAGGTTTTTTAGACAAAGGAGGAGGAGCCCACACTGAAGGAGCTGAAGAAGGAGAATTCAGAGCAGAAAAAGAAGATTGAGATGGAGCCTGGAACTTTTCAGATTTCTGGAAAGAAGCAAAAAAGAGAAAGAAAAAAAAAAAAGGGGGGGAATTGAAAAGATCCCTGAGCAGAAACGCTACTCAAAGGCTTTTATGCTTTGACTATGAATAAAGAATTTGCATGTATAAGAAGATATTTTGCATGGTCTCCAAATTCCTGTTTCTTTATTGTCATGTAACTGCCAAAGGATTAAGTTGTAAGCTATAGTATTAACAGGGACAGATCTATGGAACAATGTTTGTCTAACATTAGAGTGAATTAAAGCTCCTGCACTAAAATACCACTGCTCCACCACCAGGAATGGGCACCAGATGCAGGACAGCCACCCAAGGACAGTCTGATCACACATTCCACCATCAGCCTAGGTTAGTAGGGGATGCTGTTTTTCTGTCTTTCCTCCTTCCATGTTTACATGCTTTCCTTCCCACATAAACTGTTTTATCACCTTTCTGATATGCCCATTTGGGTTTGGGGGATAGTTTGTTTTGTGGGCCTAGTTCCTAGTTGAATCACAGAAATCATCCCATATTCACAAAATCATTAACGCAAATTAAATGGGAACACACATGGGCATGAAAGGGAATGAATTTTGTCTTAAGCCAATTTGCCTTAAGCCAACTGTGAAACAATAACCTGAGATGTCAGAGTGCCTACAATCCATTTGATCTCAAAGGAGCTCAGAAGCAGTCCTAAGAGAATTTTGTTTTGTGTTTTGTTTTGGTTTTTTTTACTGATATTGAAATGTGTTAATTTTGAGTTGATCCTAAATCAGAATTTTCCACTTTCCCAAATAAAGGAGAAGGAAAGGAAGTATTTGCAATGAATGAAGAAGTTCAAAGCACTTAAAAATGTTGGAACTTTGTAAATACAAACAATTAATAAAATGTAGAAGTTCCAGATTGAAATAGGAAAAATAAGTCCCCTCTTTGTCTTCTCCCCCCAGAAATGTTTGTCAAATTAAAGAATTAGTGGTTTTCTAGAAGCAGCACTTGTCTAAAATAAACTATTTGGTCAATTAGATCATCCAGCTTAGCCAGAAAGCACAGGGACTGTGCAGCAGACTGCTGGAGAGTACGACAGTGAGGTCAGGAAGTCAGAGACTGACAAAGAAAACAGGAAACAAGGGTCCACAACACTTGGGACTTCAAAACCAACTTGAGTGGCTTAATCTTAAAAATATATCCGTATGTGCAGACTACAGAGAAACAGTGCTCTCTGACTAAAATACAAAATTAGAAAGCAGACAGTCACACTCTGTTGTAATATCAGCGTCCAGATGGTCCTACATGTATATAGCTTCTGAAAATACCTACAGAGCAGCAAAGCAAGTCATATTCAGCACATCATTATATAATCATATTCACTTCCATATGACATGCCATCGATCACAATGCAACTTGTTAAAGGAACAAATCTGAGGGATGTTTACAATGTCACCACTGCATTGTTTCACAATATAATCCTGTAAAGTAATCAGTTAAGACTGCAATTGAAATGGAGACTAGCAAGGAAGGGAAAAAAGCAAGCAAAGAAGACACAAGGATTTACAAGTAAAAACATGTCAACTTTTTGTTTTTAATATATTCTTTTCCTCACCTGCAGGAATTAGTGTCTTTCTACAGCATAAGCAAGCCTTAAAGAGTTTCAAGAGGGATAGGTACGCTGAGGAAGGAATAATGGGCAAGAGGGTTTTAGTCATGTAAGTGTAAGCAGTGGAAATTTGATTCAGCAAAACCCATTCTCAAACTATTAAGATAAAACAGTGCCAAGATATGCAGAGGATTGTCTTTTGTTCCTAAGAGCAATGGAAAAAAAGAGTAGCTCATCTTTAATTATCTACAGTTAGCCAAGTCAAAGATGATTTAAAACATTTGTTTGCTCTGTCCTCTCAACAAGTGTCTTGCCACGTATTATGATTATTTGATCCACGGTTTCAGAAACCTCTCACATCAGAGACCAGTGTAAACAGCAGGTTGGCTAAAAGCTTCTTTATATACAGTGATTGGACTAGCAGCTCTGCAGTGTACCACAGTATAGCTGCATGCAATAGGGTGGCATTTTTCCTTACACTTCTACAAGAAGAAAAAAATTCCTTTGCTGCTTCTTTAAATTCAGTCAATGCTTGTTTTGATTAGGGAAAAGGAAAACATCCTCTCCAATATGAATCCTTTCCTGAAGATACATGAGTCTGCTGATAATACAGTCCAGATACTTACCTGAAGATAGAGAGGTAGGCTTTCCTGAATGGCAGACAGCAAAGCCACAGGCAACTCTTTGTCCTGCTGGAGTACTGAGTGTGGCAGCAGTAAGCAATCCACGATGCGGAACAAGAGTTGCTGTGCTTTGGAAGTGGCCAATATCGGTGCCCAGAACTTTACCAGACATCCTGTTGAATAAAAAAAATAATCCCAAAGCAATTTACAGTCACAAAAAAAAATTAAGAAAGCCTAAAGAGGCAATGAAGTTAAATTAGATAATCCAAGAGTAGCAACAGCAAATGAAATGTCTTACTCCCATGTACTCATTCCATGGTCTTCCCTTAGAAAAAGCCCAGGCAAGACAACTCAAAGTCCGTTTACAGTTCAGCAAAATGGAAGTACTAAATTGATTCGATACATTTCACTTTCCTAAAAAATCCTAATTGTAGCTGCTTTAGGAAAAAGTAGAGTAATGCTAAAGAAAAGACAGTCACTCACATCCTTGCAGAAAAATTAACTAAACTTGACATGTAACACTATTGCAATCAGCACACATGCACTTAATCATTTACCTTACCGAATGCATTAGTCAGATTTTACAGAGAGACACTGCCTTTGCCTTCCCTTCACATTTATCTAACGCCACTGTGGCCACATCAGCAACTACTCACACAGCAATTCAATGTAGGGAAAACATTAAATATCTTTCAAATTGTATTTAATGCATGTAATTCAGCAGGTTAAAAAGAATGAGGGGCAACCAACTCCATTAAACCAGCATGGTCTCTCCAGATCGTTGTGGACTCTTAGTTCAAAACATGAGAGCCTCAGAGAACATCCTTCTTGTTTTCAACACATTAATGTGTCACTTGCACTTCTTTGAGCCAGTTTTAAGATCTTCCTTTTGGGGGGCGTGGGGGGGTGGGGATGGCAGGTAAGAAGCTGTTGATGTGTAAATACCCTAACTTTGAGAAACATTTTTATTCCAGGTGAAGTGTAATTTTTCTTGAGAAAATAGCTCTATACTTGTAAGTGTTAAAATACAGATTAAATAAAACAAGATTCCTATGCAGTAGTTCCCACAGACATTCTTAACTTTATATTTAATTAGAAGCAAGGAAAAGTTTGTTGGGTCGAAAATACAGGACTACCCCATGAAAATATGTTAAGACTTTGAAAAAAATGAAAGATCAAAAGTAGGCTGGTACGAGATATTTTTAATCTATAAAAGTCATCCATTATCATCTCTGAAAACAACGCAAAACAACATTAATCTTGTGGAGTGAAAGAAAACACAATGATCAATCATAGAGAAAGAGAACGATCACTTAACAATACTTCTAATAATGTTGTCTAAGCTTCCTGTTTTGAAACAAACATGCTCGTTCCAGCTAAAAGTACTCCTCCTGTCATCACCACTGTAATGGATGGGACAGTAGAAGACACAACCTGACCACAGACAGGAGGTGTTTAGATTTGTTAAGTCCCTTGCTTTGTCCTTATAATTTAACAAGCCTACAGAATGTGAAGAAGTGATTGAAATACACTTAAATATTTTTTTTCTTTTAAACCTTTTTTTACGTTTTCTTAACTAAAAAGAAAGGACAATTTCTCGCACACAGCAGCATGACTGAAGATTAATCATTTCCTACTGCAAAGAACAGAAAGGAAAATATCAATCCAAAATTACAAGGCTCTAGCTCAACATCAGGATTTCTAAAAACATTTAATTTGACATACGTCTTGTATAACAAAATACGCAGAACTTGCAACAGAAAAGTAAAGTATTTTACAAAATTCATATTCCATTACATTTGATGCACCTCCTGCATCATGGTCACACTTTTCATCGTAGTCCTTATAATCATGGTGTACACTGTGTGTACATGCAAATCATTACCTCTGACTTTAAGAGACCTAAGGCATACCCTATTTTTGAAGGTAAGTGGGTCAGACTGGCACATTCAGTCATAATAAACACACACGTCCACCCAGTGGTTCTACACTTTCATGAAAAAATACTAGAATTTGAGCTTTAATAAAGCACAGAGTATATGTAAGAGAAGCAGTTCTAAAAGGAAGCAAGTTACATTCCTGGGCTGACCTGTGCACTGTCAAAACTCTAGTACACCTGACGTAGCACGTCATAACACTGCTTCACTGGCTTGTCACTGTTTCTGGTTTTGTTTAGGTAAAACAGGTGCTCTTCAGTGGTAAAAGACATGAAAACTTCTTACTTTTGAAAACACTGATTTGCAGGGGTAATTTAAAAAAAACCACCAAAACCTCAAAGAGGTTAGGCATCAGGATAAAAAACAAAGAAAATCAGTGGAAGAAAATCAAATATATAAGTGTCACAACTTGGTGACTTTACTTTTTTAAACCATTAAGAGGGACAGGAGAGAGGGGAAAAAAAGTATTAAAAATCACATTTTACTGATTCCTTAAAACTATTTCCTAAACAAAAAGAGTTTGCAAAATAATTACCTATGATCCAGTATGTAAGCTGCAGACCTTCTGGAGGTCCTTTTGCCTTCAGATAAGGTTTTACATACTTTAGTACATCACCTAAATACTCCAGAGTCTTTGCTACCATGGCAGATTTCTCAGGGAGTGTCTGAAGGCCACTGTAACTTCTACCAACAGCCTGAGAAAACAGAAACATTGAATTAAATATAAATAAGCTTATTAAGTCTCTTATGAGGTATGTGTGAGTAATTTCTTTTTGCACACCAAACAAAAGCTGATACACAATTCCTTTTCCTTAAAATTGTCCCATGAAGCTAACACAGAAACGTACAGTACCTTAATGAATTGGACAAGAGCATTTTTAGGGTCTTGCTTGAAAACTGACTCTTCAACATGAGCCTTTGAAAGAATGTTTTCTACTTCTGAGAGTGTGAAAATCAGCCTTGTCATTTCAGTCAGCTGCTCCATATAGGCTTTCCCTGTTTGTTACAAGAGAGCACAGCAGTAAATACAGTACACAGTTATGCTTTTTGATTTACTTTAGTCCCAATTCATAAAATGAAGCATGATTTTAAACTGTCTAGAATACAAGGATTCTGCAACCGACTGCATCTCTCTAGACAAAGAACGTGTGTCTGAACTAGTTAGGTTTCTAATACAAGAATAAGAGCATTAAGTAGGGATAACCAAGCCTTTAATTTTACCAATGACTTTCTTCAAAATCCACAAAATGTGTATGAAAAAGTCACTAGAAGATGTGTTCTACAAATAATTAGAACTGCAGTGTACGATAGAAGAAGTGATGAAGTATTGCTCTAAGAAACCAAATATTCAATATACAAAAGGGGAGAATTACTTACAACTGGATTTTTCCCCCTTTTTTCTTTTAGGGCATTCACAGCATGTTTTCTGACTATTTACTTCAGATTTCCACTTTTTTCAGAGCAGTTTCTCCATGGGGGAAAAATAGCTTGTCTCCTTGGGAGCAAGTTTTTGTTCTTTGCTTCCAAGGAAACAAGCTCTTTTATCTTTATTTGTGATAAATTTGTCATATGCAGAGCAGGCAAACTATCAATAAATAGCACAGGGAGCGTAAAGAAACACATTTTATAATTAGGTAAAAGTAAAGGAATACAAACAAAAATACATTTTATAATTAGCTGAAAATGTTTGCCAGTTTTGCAATATAGAATCATTACTGCAGACATTAGGGAAATGTGAACACTTACCAACTGTTCGCTCAGCATCTGTCTTGGCCAGCATACCAGTCGGTTGATCTACGAACATTTGCAAAATGCATCGAAACCAAGAACGTACTGTCAAAGCTTCATAGGATGTATACCCCATACTAGAAAAAGCTTCACACAGCGCACTGCATAGGTAGAAGAGGAGGAAAATGGTAGAGAGATCTAATAAAAGTATGCAAAAAGGTGGCAGAGTGTCTGTAGACACTCTGTAGACACATAGAAACAGTGCACAGAAACAATTAGAAATAAGATAACAGAAAGGGCAACTGGAATTCCTTTTGTGTACTCTACAGACTTCACTCACAATATCCTGATGCCTAAATACAGAGGACATGATAAATTCGGTAATGCCACACATGGTAGTACAAAAGCATATATATACATATACGTGTTTTCTCTACATAAAACAGAGGGAGAAAAATTCACACAATGGGAAATGCCTTATTCTAACAACGGATAATTTGACAGCGCTATCTAAATTGCCGATGTACAGCACTGGGAACAGTTTACCTGAATCAACCTCGAACTTCATATTGACACTGCTTAAGCTACCCCAGCCTTTCATATAAAGCTAGCTCAGGTGCCCTGCACTACTCTGAAGTCTGCTCAGTCCCAGCTACATAAAAGATGGAGAAGAGAAGGTCTTCTTTAGCAAATAAAGATACGTCACGTTAGAAACAGATCAAAACCAGAAACATAAAAAGGCAGCTTGGAGATGACAAAGGAAACCACTATACTTGATGTACACTTACAAACATATGTACTTATGTATGTATACACACACAAATATATACATTCACACGCAGCGCAAACTTGCTGTATACACTTTCAGTCGAACACTTGCTACAGTTCCACCAGCCAGGTGACAGGCCGGAGTCAATGGTACCTTCAACCCTCAATGCACAATCCCTGTACTCTACTGTCAGCATTCCCAAAGCTTTACTTGCCTTACCACCACGAGCAGCCGCTGTAGTCACTTTTTCCTCAAGCATCATTAATTCTGCAGAAACTCCTTGCTAACAGAGAGCGGGTCTATTCTGCACCCTGTTTGCAATTCCTATCAGATGAGCTCCATGTGTGCTTCAGGTCAGTGAAATTTCTTGAAAATAGTTAACACCTTTTTATTTGAGAGATTTCCTCCTTGGTCAGTCCTGGGTACTTTGACTTTAATGAAAAATGCTTGTACTCTTTTCTTGATATATGTACATATAAATCTACTTATTTTCTACTGAATTTTTACTCATGTTTGCAACAGGAAGTCAACACAGGTCCAGATGGAAACCAAACTGGATTCTGTTTCTCACTGAACAACCTTAATAAAGGTTTTTTTTTCCTGTTTCATTTAGTTAAAACCAATGACAACTGTTTTTTTTTTCCAAACATCCCTGCTGAAGTACTATTGACAAAATAAATAAAGAGGCCAAATGCAAGCAAATAAAATATAAAACACGATCATTAAATTCCAGCACCAAAACAGGAAGAAATCAGGATGCCTTAATGCTTTTTCCAGTAATGTATAAACAGAAAAAAAGTCCAGCCTTATGTACACAGCTAGTCTACTTGGCCACAAAGGCTCCAAAAAACATTTCCTGCTGTAGTCTCATTCTTGTTTCTCTTGCTGGTAGGTAGGCCACTTAAGCATCTTCCTAAAACTGGAGAGGAATATGCTCCAAATCCTTAAGAAAGGAAGCATGGCAAGTGGTCCTTTTAAACCAGTGAGCTTATACACATGCTCAAAGTTAGTTTGAACAGGTTATAATACTACCACGCACTACACAACATGGATCTGCAGAGGAACTTTTATGCACTACTGCAAAAGAAATGTCAAAGCTTGTGCGCATGTTCCTAAGGGCACAGCTTGTCCATCAGAACCTTTTCTATTGATACTGAAATAGCTGACACACAGAATAAGCTTCAATCTTAAAGAGACCAGGCAGAGCTTGCAGGCTATATAACAGCATCAGCAATGAAATCTTTCTACTTTTTAACTGAGAATGTTTGATGTGAAAATTATCACAATGCAGTAACCATGAAGTCTTAAGATCCCAGCAGTTACATACTTCGATGCCATTTGCTCTACAACTGCCTCATGTAAATAAGTACATGGATCATGCTACAAAAAAATGCCATCTTATTAGCATATAATAAAATGGCAGTGTTTAGAGTAGGATACCTCTGTAAAATCCTACCAAAGAAGTCTTACCATAGGCACTCATTGTCCTTTCACGAGGAAATCTGAGCATCTTACAGCTCTGTTGATGAGGCAGGGACATACCTTCGCCTAGTCTCACCTTGTTGGTCTAGAAGCAACTGATAGCAGAAACAGACAACCCTCCTTGAGGCTTGCCAATTGCAACTCCAACAGCTTAGGGGAAAAAATATTTGCCTCTCTGTGAGTGCTTTCTGTCCCATGCTTCCAGCAGGAGGGGAAGATTCAGAAAAGCAGAGTGTGACAGAGAGCAAGAACATATAAGAGAGAACCAGAAAGAGTGAGAACATACACATCTATAAGCAAAAGACAAATACCCATCATCCCTCAACTGCACAGTCATGCTTTTTCCTGCTAGTTCTGTCAGTATGGATCCACAAACCTGACATTTTCAGTTAATCCATGGTACAACCTGCAAGAGGAGGGCAGAGTCCTCTCGTTACTTTCTAAGGCTGTACTTGGAAATAAAGGTTTGAATTCCCTCAGAGTGCAAGAAAACCCAGTTGTGTTTTCCAAATTCTTGCACAAGTGCTCTAACCTCTCAACTAATGTACACCAGGTAAGACTCATCAATGCTAACTGCATTTTTGAATGAAATTATGGCAGCAGCACTGTATGGGGGACTCAGTATTAGCCATGTGTGCGTGTTCTGCACTTGCTAATGCAAGCAGGCTCCCAAACACTTGGGAACAGGAATGCTTCAGCCGTGGTTCCAAATACAGTAAATGTTACCTCAGTCAGCACAGCAATGTATGTGCGACTACATATGTAATAATATGTCAGGTGCTTAATAAATATTGCTAACGCATACTTAAGTGACTCCTTTCAATCACTTAAGTGTTTACTGTGGGAACCAGTAATTAGCCATAAACACCTAAATTATACCAAAATTCCAGTTTAGGCATCAAAATATTTTTCTTGATTCCACCTGAAGAGCAACAAAATTCAAATTATAAATGGGCATTTATGCACTTAACTCCTGTTTCATTCAGCATGTACTAGGTATCTGCAACTTTGCGTGAAACTCACCCTATTAAGATCATAGAAGAGAAAGACAGCAAATCAGGGGACTGAGCGCTCCTCTCCCGAGTTCCAAACTGACACATGAGGAACTAAATTCAACCTCTTTTAACATCTCCCTGCAAGAAGGCCATAGCCTCATCACACTGAAATAGTCTTTACCATATCCTGCTTTACAGCTATGCTCCTTAGTACAATTTGTACCCTAAAGACGTGCAACATTTTTCACTTTCAAATACGGTCCGACATAGAAACACTCCCTCCTTCTCTCTCATCTCTCACCTCCCCTGCTTCCAACGCCTGATTCAGACGCGGGGTGAGGAGTTAAAAAAACCCACACCACAACCACCACCCCCACCACCACCCATCTATATTAAGTTCACAGAGCCCTACTTGAAGCAAATAAAATTTCTCAGGTATATAAAATTCTGACTGGACAGAGTCCTGGGCAATCTGCTTTAGCTGACCCTGCTTGAGCAGAAGCATTGGACAAGTTAAACTACGTGATCTCAAGAGTCCCTTCCAACCTAAACAGTTCTGTGATTCTGTGAAAATTCAACATTGATATGTACAATGTAGAAATGTGATAAATTTTCTAAACCTATTATTTAATTTAAAGCATCCATTTAGCAGGCCTCAGAAACTCGAGCTACATGAACATTAATATGTACTCAGAAAGTGTGCCAAGCTTGTCAAAAGGAAAGTTTTAAGGCATACATTTCCTTACGATCATTTTCCTTACACGTTCAATACTGCCCAATCTATCCTCCTCAGCTGCCTGCAGATGTTCTTTGCTTTGAAGTCAAGATATTTAAACATTGAATACTTAACTACATAACACCTTCAGATTTCTGTGATAATGTTTATCTTCACTTTTTATAAGAAGATTTAAGTTTTTGTGTTAAGTGTGACTCTTGTACTTTTAACTAGAAATTTTAAGATTTACCAGGTTACATTATTCAACTTCAGGTACAGCCAGGGCAGGACGCTATGGCCTGGCCAAAATGTAACAACTTTGCCCAAGTGTAAGAAAAATAGAAGGGGGTGGATAACTATAACTACTCAAATTAAAAATAGGTTATGGGCTCAGGCATTTCCCTTTGATGCAGTATTGCTCTTCATGGAAGTACTTCTCTGAAGATCTTGTCTAGGTCCCCATTTTCCAAAATCTGTTAGTAACAACACTGTTTCCATTGAGAAAAAAATAAGTGGTTTGTTGTTTGTTGTATAAAAGACAAATAACTTCTTCAAAATGCTTACCTATTTTCCTGACAAATTTTTAGTATCTTAAGCTATTTACAAATAAAAACGAACAACCCAACCCAAATAGCATCCATGATCCCCTGTGAAATGTCCCAGATGAGTCCAAGAAACCTAGAACTTTAGCAGCTGCAAAGAAACTGAACCATCTTAATGAAACATTACTGTTTGAAGCAACATTTTGCACAAGTTTAACGAAGGAATGACAAGGTACTGGAAGAACAAGTAGTCACAATTTTTCACCTGTTTTGAATTAGGTGACTTAGATATCTTGACACCAGCTGAGGCCACACCATGTCATCCCATCCAAACAGCTGCATCATTGACAGAACCGGCTGTGGCTGGAGATCTGATAGGGCTTTACTGGGTATATCCAAAGCTAAGAGAGTAAAGCCTGATTTTAAACAGAGAAAAACACAGCACCATGTTAGTATTTTCTCAGTACATTCCCGTTTCACTAAAAAGCACTGAAAATTAATTAAGATTAATAATGTGCAGGCTGGGAGTACCAGAAATCTCAATTAAAACTGTGCAACTATTCTAACAGATAGCATTTGTACACATGTTAAAATGTAGCCTTTGTCCCAAGGAGTTTGTAAGTCAACATGACACACTGCAAAGAAGGGAAAATGGATCTGAACATACGCAATTTTAAATATATTCATGAAACCACAGTTTATAAATCCTGAAGCCACAGCTTTACCACCCATGCAATAAAAAACACGTCTTTGGCCTCCCTTTCTCGCCTCCATCCACCACTTCTTCCCTTGTACACTTAAGTATTACTCTGGTTTACAGGGTTGAGTTTTATTTATTTGCTTTGCTGTTTTTACACACTTCTCACAGTGAAGAACTGTATCTGGAAAGAATTTACTCAGTAAAAGCTGGTACCTTTCTATTTTTAGAATAGACTTTCATGTATCAGAAGTTACTCTGTAAATAAAGCTCTATGGACAAGATTATTCTTGAAAAAAAGGATCTTCATATAACAATTGTAGATCTAGAAACTGGGACAGTACTTTGCACAGAGTTTTTGTTAATGAAGCATAACCATTTGCTTTTTCTATTAGGTTTACTGTGGAATCTATATCTAACACTACCAGAATAAAAAAATAAGGTACATTCTTTATGCCGCAAATGACAAATGCATTTAAACTCAGGGAGAAAATATAATCTGAAATGCTGAGCAGTTATTAGGTTATAGGAAATGAGAGGTATCAAATGAGTCAGGAAAACTGGCTTTGGAGGACAATGAAATAGAGGCTCACTAGTTCCCAAATTCTCCAGTTCAAGCTAAATATAAATCTAATATTAATTTATTAAAGTAATGATTTATAAAACAGCAAGCGTTGAGAAGCTGACCTTGAATTAGACAGAAAAGGCTAGTTTTCAGAAACAATGAAGCTATTCTAATTAATGGTGTAGGGACAGACTACCTTAAGCTATGAAGGACTTCACATTTCCTCATGTGGCTCAGAATAAAAAAGAAGGTCATACAGAGTCTCCACTCTGCCTTAGGTGAGGAAGCAATTTGTGCCAGCCTTCTTCCAGATTATCACATTGTTTCTGCAGCATCAGCCATAACATGGGTGGGGGAGACATGGGAGGCAGAAACGATAATGTGAATCCCGGGCTATTTGCCTGGCAGGGGGAGCAGGAGAGCTGTGACAGCTGCTCTCTCCTCCGGGCTGCAACCTCTAAGGCAAGAAGCTCATACAGCGTGGGAAGGGTTTGCCTTCCTCTGTAGTACTGCCTAATACATCTCTATAAAGCAGGTCACAACTGCACTCCCCTGCTTCTAAGCAGAGTTTATAATAGGTTGTTCTTCTTGCTATTTCACTGTATTAATATAAAATAAAAAGATATGACACTGTAGGAAAGGAAGTTTTGATGTTAACAACCTCTTCCTTTGATTTGTATTGCTGTTTCCCATACATGCTTCAGCAGTGTGAGACCACTACCTTGCACGCTGCCTCCTCCATTAATGTTACCTACTAACTCCTGCAGAGCTGC
Organism: Phalacrocorax carbo; assembly: GCF_963921805.1. Classification (NCBI taxonomy): domain Eukaryota; kingdom Metazoa; phylum Chordata; class Aves; order Suliformes; family Phalacrocoracidae; genus Phalacrocorax; species Phalacrocorax carbo. Next base: position 84,957,001 of record NC_087515.1, on the reverse strand, counting down.
TTCAAATGAAGGGTCTTTTAACTTTTCTATTACTAACTTGGTACTTCTGAGCTTGTACTTTATCTAAGCCATATCATTATAGAAAAAATATTTTATGTTTCACTTCTCTAAATTTCAATTAAATGGATACAAGATTTCATTGTAACTACAGAATACAATGCTAGATACTGATGTTAAAGATCAAACTGGGATTTCTTTCAATACACTGCCATGCTGACTGATTGCAAGTGGAGTTCACGTATACATGGAATGTTGTACTTCAAGATTATAACCCTTCAGTGTAAAGCAAGATAAATAATTAATTATGAAATAGCTTTATGACCATGACCATAAATGGTCAGCAAAAAACAAGTCATGTAACCAAGCTTTTAAAAATTGTCTTCAAATGTAAAATATTTTTTTTTTTAAATTTAGCTTGAATTGCAGCCATAATGAAAAGAATAGTTCAACACAAAATTATAATAAACTTCTACAAAAAGATGTAAATTCTAGGTATAGTGAAAGAAGTTACTCTCATTTATACTGTATAACATTTGCAATGTTACTTATAACCTGTGACTGTAGGGAAAAGGAAGTAAGGCTTGTACAGCTTCAAACCCCTTTGAGTCTGTTGTATCCAATCAAGTAATTAAACACTACAGTATTTGTTCTTGTAAAAATATCTAGAATAGAATCTACTTCTTGCACTTATTCATATTTAAGTTCCTACATGCAAGTAGAAATACCCCAAAATACAAAATTCCTGAAAGTTTGTGACCCTGAAAGTAGCACCAAATCCAGTAGTCACAGGACGGGTCAATGCTAACCTGCAGCTGTATCAGCAAGCTGTGGGGAAGGTGGCATCTGTGACATCCTCTGGCTCTTCAAATAGGGAAAGAAATTTCTCCAGAGAGCGCTGGCGACAGCAAGGTGGTGCTCTTTAGCCACTAATGGAAGCTGTGCGTCTGGGGCCGTGTTCCCTAGTTGAAGTCCCTGGCTTACACGTTTGTGCACACTCCTAGGGAGAAACAAAAACAATGTTTACGTTCAATAAATGAAAAATTCACGTCTTCTAAAAATGCATCTACAACTACTTTAAACCACAGAGAGAACTGAAGGATCATTCTGTGCAATTAAAACCTTTATGCAAAGACATTATGCATACCAGTTATTTGATGGATGATTGATGGCATATTAAGCACCATAAAGTTAATGTTAATTACTAATGTCAACCATTAATTATATGCTTTTTAATATGTCAGATCAAAATGAGAAATAGGCAGCTTTAAAATGAATATCTGCATTTTGCAACTGCTAGCATGACAAGCAAGTCAGCTTACAATGCAAAGCCAGACGCTTTTTTAAAATTTTTGTCAGTAGGGTTTTTAGGATAGGGTGGTGTACAGCAAATAATGGCAAATGATTTTGATCAATTGTAAAGCTTCCTTCTGAAACCTATTTCTCATTTGTAAAAGCTCACCTGGTAGAAGTTTTGATAAGAGGAAAGGTTCATTTTATCCTGATGCGCTGCAGACAATTAGGTTTGACAGCAGTGCCCACAGCTTTGTTAGTACAGTAAGGACAAAAGTTACCACTACACATAACTCCCATCTCTTCCTGAGACAATGTGGCATGAATTCAATAACGCACTCAATTTCCTTTGATTCTTCTAGTACCATTCCTGCTACTTAATCTAATTTGGAAGTTGTGACTTTCTAGAGGTTTAATAGAGATATGTCTGCAGGGAATCGATGTTCTCAGAGAAATGGTGAGGGGGGGGAAGGAAGCATTAATAAATTTGTCTGGTAGAGCAGGATAGGAGGCATTACTGCACTGGGCTGATCAACTAAATAACATGCTTATTAAAAACAATCTGTAGGAACGCACTATCATTCCTGTTCCTATTTATCTTCTGGTCAACTCAATTGAGATTGTGCATTAAAGCACAGGCAGCATTATTACATTTGCTTTATTAAATTCTATAAACAGCACTGTAAAGTCAGAGTCAAGATATTTATAAGATAATGGCAAACAGCGGAGGCATCGAGACTTGCCTTAACACTAACATTTGTAGAATGTAATTTTTTTTTCTTAATTGCCATCCTCACAATAGCAAGTGTTTCACAAAACTCTTCCCCTAGATCTTTATTCTGTGCTCACTCTAATCTGAAATAAATCAAAACAAAAATAGAAAAAAAAAATCCAGCCCCTAGTTCCCTTCTGGGAATGTGGGAAAATTATGAAAGAATTACACAACTCACAGCACTCATTAGGACATCTGAAATGGAATAATTTTAAATAAAGAGTAGGCTGGCTGCAAGGCCTTCCCGTACTAGGGTTGATATTAGAAGTGCATCTCATTATATCAAATTGGTATCCAAAAATTCTGCCTAACACATAATTTAAAACATAAAACACACTGGCTGTCAAAGGTAGTGATACCTTATGCCTGCCTGCAGGCATCCATTAGTTTCAATAGGACAGACAGAGAGAGAATTGAGTACCAGCTACTTTTTCGAATAGCTACATTTAACTGACATGGAACGGTACATAATATTAGGAGGAATCAAGTATTTCTTTGAGAGATGGTGAGAGTCCAAACATGGAACAGAAGCCAGGAATTCTAAACCCAACATTTATTCCCTCTGTGGCTTTACATAAATCATACAGCCTTTGTTAGCCTCAGTTTCCCAGCCATGATATTTGGATAGTAAGACAGCTTACCCTTTAAGGATGCTGTGAAAACAATCAATGGTTAGAAACTGAGGATTATATTCAGTATGTCAGTTGGTATTCTTATTTACAAGGCATATTCTCCAAGTCAACATGAATTGAAATAGAAGCAAGATTAGAATAAAAAGTCAAGCAATACTTCTTTGGGAGTATCCCTTATTGAAAAAAGAACAAAGAAAAGGGTGCAGAAATAGTGAGGTCTAGAGGACAAACCATGAAAAAGTAAAAGCAGGGTTAAAGCAGCAAGTTAAAAATACATTTTTGCCCATTACAAAAAAAAAAGTTTAACAGTAAGAAAAAAGCGGGATTTTTTGTTTGTTTCTTTTGTTAAGTAAGGAAAGCACGGTGCCTCATAGTGCAGAGAATAAAACTTATGGGACCAAATTCTGCCCTACTTACATCCAGACTACACCGTAAAATTGCACAAAGACCTTTTTCTCTCCTCTAAATTGCCTCTCCAAAGAAGGGTGCCTTGCATCTCCTTTAACCATCTATGCAAAGTAGAAGGGTGCACAGACTTCCAAAGTAAGGTAATACATCTCTGTGTCAGTGGAAGGGCAACACGTACAAATCAGTATTTATGTTTATTCATAGTAACCTACACAAACGCTTGCAATATGGTAAATGCTCAGAATCGATGGGGCATCAATATGTGCTGCAGCTGATGTAGCCAGCTACTTTGACCAACACACAGATTTTTTTTTAATTCCATAAAAATATAGATGAATACAATTTTACTTTTATTCGGCTTCTACATTTTTCTAACACTAGACAAGCATGCCATCAAACATCACTCCATTTCTGAAACTATATAGAAGTAGTTTTCCATTGTGTTAAGAGCTCTGAAACCACCAATTGTCTCATTACAATAGTAATAACTTGGTGTTGTTTTTACTTGTTTTAAATTGTGGATTTCCTATTTCTGTAAAAAGAGGTGTGTTTTTTCATTTTGCCATCAGATCAAATAAACCCTGGGTTTATAAATGAAGGGAATATTGTGCTACCTGAATGTAGATTGTGCTGGATGTATAGGTACAGCAGTAGCACGCAGGATTATTTTCTACATCCTACACCTGGGTAAGGAATTGCAGCCATTTATCTGGATGCAGATATTGTTACCATGAACCACGCTTTCGCAAACATAAACCATGCCTTTGCAAACCTGGGTTACTAAAATGGAGTGAAACTTTAAGTCAAGCTGGAAAACTAAGACACATAAATGGGATAGAGTATAACCTCACCAAGTTCACTGATGATACCAAGCTGGGAGGAGTGGCTGATACACCAGAAGGCTGTGCTGCCATCCAACGAGACCTGGGCTGAGGGGAAACCTCATGAAATTCAACAAGAGCAAGTACAAGGTCCTGCACCTGGGGAGGAACAACCCCATGCACCGGTACAGGCTGGGGGCTCAACTACTGGAAAGTGGCTGTTGAGAAGAACTTGGGAGTGCTGGGGGACAGCAAGCTGCCCCTGAGCCAGCATGTGCCCTTGTGGCCAAGGCCAACTGCATCCTGGGCTGCATCAAGAGGAGTGTGGCCAGCAGGTCAAGGGAGGTTATCCTGCCCCTCTGCTCTGCCCTAGTGAGACCACATGTGGAGTGCTGTGTGCAGTTTTGGGCCCCCCGGTTTAAGAATGATGCGGAACTGCTTGAGCAAGTCTAGCGGAGAGCTACCAAGATGATCAGGGGACTGGAGCATCTCCCTCATGAGGAAAGGCTGAGACACCTGGGTTTGTTCAGCCTGGAGAAGAGAAGACTGAGGGGGGATCTCATCAACACCTATAAATATCTAAAGGGTGGGTGTCAGGATGATGGGACTAGGCTCTTTTCAACAGTGCCCAATGACAGGACAAGGGGAAACGGGCACAAGTTGGAACACAGGAAGTTCCACCCGAATCTGAGAAAAAAATTCTTTCCTGTGAGGGTGACGGAGCTCCGGAACAGGCTGCCCAGAGAGGTTGTGGAGTCTCCTTCCCTGCAGACATTCAAAACCCACCTGGATACCTTCCTGTGTCCCCTGCTCTAGGTGTACCTGCTAAAGCAGGGGGGGTTGGACAATAAGATCTCTGGAGGTGCCTTCCAACCCCTACCATTTTGTGAGTCTGTAAATGCAGAAGCCTGCCTATATAATGGAAACTCAAGTCACTACTAGTCCATAACCTACACTGGCTGCATATTGGCATCCAGACTTAATACCATGTCATTTAATTTGATCTACAAGGGTTCAGAGCTCCCCAACATGACAGGAGACCTCTCTCCTCCTAGAAGCATTGCCAGGGACACATAATACCACCTTCAGGGTCCCCAGACTATAAATACAGGCACTGGTTTCTTCACAGACAGTACTTCAGTTCCTCTACTCCCAGACCATGCCAGGCCAGCCATAGTACCCAAGACCTCAGCTGCCCAGTACAGCCAAGATTGAACTCAGTAAAGTGTTTTTAATGGACGGGAATGACCTTTTGATGTTGAAACAAATAAATAATTAAAAAAAACCCACCCACCTGTAGGACCAACACCCTTCAACAAATCTAGGGATATTGGGTAGAGATATGTGAGTATTTCTAAAATGATAAATGGCTTTGATGCTTAGAATTTCAACTACTAACATCAGTTCTTTCAAGGAAAAGTCAGGCCAAGTAAAATGAAATAAAGCATCATCACACTCAGATTCAAAGACAGGTAACAGGGTCTTTGTGCTCTCCTCAGATCAATAGACTTGAACAATACTTGAACTTAGAGATTTCCCTTCCAAATGTTCTGCCTCTTTTTGAATGACTTTAAAATTATTAACACTGTTTCTGATTTTGATATTTTGACAGCAAATGCGCTGTGCCTTCGTCCTATTTTAATGTTGCCATAGAGGTGGTAACTGCAACAGAAATGGTTGGGGGAGGCTGAGGCTTCTTCAGTTTATGGGGTAGCTATGAAGATATCAGCAGAATGAAATGGAGAGATACAGAGATTAGTTGATGCAGGGAACAATAAAGTGAGAGTTTTTATTTCAGTGAAGAAGACCAAAGAGTTTTACATTCTCTCAATAAACCCCAGACACAGAGGTGATGTCAGGTACTTGGAAACATGCACAACAATAAAGCTGTTATCTTGAGGACTCCCCAAAATCAAAAGTCACATTAATACAATGAAAAGCATGTTTGTTTCTGCTGAAAAGGTTAGCAACAAGTTACACAATAAAGATGGCATTAAAATAAAATCCAAAATAGAAGTGCCAACGTTGAAATAACTCCATTTCATATGGAAAGGTGTTTCAGCTTCCCATCCCCTCTTACTTGCCAATGCAAAGAAATTATATAGCACTATTGTATTGCAAAATATGGGCTTTCCTCTAGAGATCTATCCAGTCATATTTTCTGTGTTGTATAAATCTCACTGCAGTGATAGACTCAAACTTTGTGCTACTTCTACAGGTGCAAAACTCCAATATCTCTGCTAGACAGCCATCAGCTCAGCTTCAGTGACCAAACAATACTTACCAAGCAGCATCTCAGAATTTAATTCAAAATTACTATTCCAATTTCACTTTCTTAAAATGCCATAAACCATCAATACTACTTTTAATACCCCTACTCATTACTTCCTTTCATTCCCCCAGAATTGTTGCTTCTTATGGTGACCAGAGCTGGAAGTGAGGTTTCGGCAGAAGCCACACACATTTCTGGTAACTAGTCTTATCCAAGATTAAGCTGAAGATTATCCTTGTATGCCCTCCATATGCCTTTGAAAATAATCCCAGTATATGTTTTCAACTAGTTGACTCATTTACCGTTTAGTTACATGATAGAGAAAACTACAACTATAGCACTTACTTCATTGATCCATACAGTTACCAAGTCCCATGTTGACAAACTCAGCGTTCAACTTCTACTTAGTAATTTGGTCATAAGTGTTTACTTATTTTTATGTCTGTGCTTCAAATATGCAGTTTACACTAAATACATGTAAATTTCTGAAGTCATAACCTGTTAGACTACCATAAAGTATAATACAAAGTGTGAAGGAGAACACATTTTTAGAGTTAATTACTTTTATACAGAATTTTTAGAACATTCAAAAAAGAAAAACTAGTTTAAGTATGGACTAAAATACTGGCATTCACAAAGGCAAAGACAAAACAGTTGCATCTGGGTTCAAGTCTGCTTTCCTGCAGTATCATGGAGCTATGCCAAGATGGAAGTAACAAACTATGTGATCCCACTGCTCTCATACATGCAAATTCATGGAAGTGAAATGGATCTGGATCCACAGAAGCGGCACACTAGCTGCACAGTGATTCCACAATAGCCCAGCTCCTCCAGGAAGAAAGTGCCCAAACTAACCATGCTTAAGAGATTGGTAGAAGGTCGTAGATGTGGGTTTCGGGCATCTCCTGGTAAATGCTTTTGGCTTCCTCATCACTGGTGAATGACGTGACCACTTGACCTAATGTATGAAAAGATGAACCTTCTTTCTCTTGGCCATGGTTTGGCCCGCAAGTAGGCGGGGTTGCAGAGCTCTGCACTGACCTCTCAGTTATCAGTGTGTCAGTGCATCTACTAAACAGCACGCTTACAAGAATTTTAAGTGCTTAAACGTCTGGTTTATGGCCTCAAAGTGTCTAAGCTGGATGCTAAACAGCTAAGGCCTGTGAAAACAGCCTTAGTGTCTCTGGGTGAACAAGTTTAGGTACTTAGTTCAGGTTCAGCGGTTAAAACAGAGTCACCGACAGACTTTGAGACACTTCCACATTCCTGCTGTTTCTGTGAAGCATGCATGAAGGAAGGTGAAAAAATCCTACCTGGGTCTGACTCAAACAACAAAGTTGTTTTAAATCTTTTAAATCTGTTTCTAAGCTCTTTGGGGCACAATTTCTTTTTTCATATCCCTTTATATAGCACCCCATGTATTGAGACTGGTATGACTGCAGTAGTAACTGGACAGAAGAAGTAATGCTACCTCAAATCAGAATCTCTCAACTTAAGTTGTTTCCATGCCTGCAATATACATACAAAGTATCTGTAAAGGTTCTTCATATTTGAGCAACAGCCTTTTCACTCTTTGATAACTCAGAAAAAAACACAACTAAAAACCAAAACCCTGAAAGAGCACAGAATTTTGACCCACCTTTATGGAATTAAAAAACAGATTTCAGAAATATAACTAACATCAGAAACTTACGGCCAAAAATAATTCTTCCCATCCATTAAAAGAAACATTTGAAAAAATCCCACAGTTTATAATGAAAGAGTCAGCACTGTGTAAGCTGCAATGATAGCATTACCACCACCACAGAGCTGTATTGCTGACTGTACAAACAGAACTGGAAAGTCATGATTCAATATTATCAAACATTAACGTGCCCCCATCGGATCAGTATTTATTAAATTATGTTTCAGTGCTCTTCCTTCAGTTTAATTTGCTTCGATAGTCCACAATAAACTTCATGTTTAAATGTTTACTTCAAAAAGGATGTCCGAATAAAATGCCTGGTTATGAATGTGTATGACAATCACTGATTGGTGTGATGACGTAGGGATGGGTAACAAGGGAAGAGGGATGCTTTTCAGAACTCAAACATCCAGGATTTTTAATCAAATGCTGTAATTCATCCATTTGTGCTTAAGATTTTTACAGCACAGACTGGCACAACATCATACATGTCAGTGTTACAGCATGCCTTCATCAGGCGCAACAATGTGAAGCATACACAAAGTGACACGTCTTAGATGTTGGATGAGAACCAAAGGGATGAAAGGATGCAGTGGTTAAAAAGTAGAGCACAAACAGATCTCAGACTCCTGAATTGTAATTCTCACACTGCTCACTTAGCCAGATCACCCATTTTTTGACTGGGAAGTACCCTAGGTGCCTGCAATTCAGCTACGTAAATGCCTTCAGCTAAGCATCTAACCCACAACCTCAGTCTACTGGGGCCCAGAAAGCTGGTCATGACTAACTCACGCCAAGAAAAGCAGGCTACACAAAGTGCAGCAGTAGCTACCTTAATTTTAAAACCTGGAATACACTTTTTTAAATATAGCAACCAATGAGTCACAGCCTCAGGGTGGAGGGCACCTAGGTCCAGTTTTGATACGACTGGTTCCGGGATTAGGTTCTGCTCTTGGACTGTGACTTTTACATTAAGTCAGTCACTTGATAAAAACGCAAAATCCCAGAACAAGGACTGGAGCCCATGGCACTTTTCCTTCCCTATATTACGTCCTACCCACTAGGACAGATATTTAATTGTTCAGACTATCTGTTGTCTGTTATTTAAAACAAAACAAACCAAACACCCAAACACCCCAAACAAACATGTTTCAGTACACATCTTCAGCAGTGGGACTCTACAATGGTTCCAAGCACGCAGATTTCTGTTCTTCATGACAATGAATCAGATGTCTCTGGACCCACCAGACACACAGTAGATCCAATCCTTCACTTCATATTTTCTGTAGGCTAGCAGTAGACAAAGTCTCACACAGGAGGCAAGAATGGTTTGGTTTACAAGACTCACATGCTGTACATGCCAAACAATTTGCTGCTCAGCTGGATCTGTTACTGTAGGCCATCAGGCACACACTGTACTTTGGAAGACCCCGACACCATTTGAGAGTAGGAGTCTTGCAAGTTCTGGTATCCTCCTAGCTCATCTGAATGGAGCTGGCAGGCAGACAGATAGCCCTAGTGCTCAGGAGTAAGAGGTCAAAAAAAGCCTAAATCACCATAATACTCAAGGACTGAGGTGCCTCAGACCACAATTTAAAGGACTTGCTTATATATATATGTGTGTGTAGATACATATATCTACAGAGAGATAAGTAAAAATACCAGGGCATCTAACTTAGGCTGTAAGAGACACATATAGACATTAGGACAGCTCCTCTGTAAAACCCTGGCTAATCATTGCTAAAAGACACTCCACCTTCCTCCACCCAAAAATCCTAATCATACTGTTTTCTGGTTTTTCCACATGCACATCAGGAAAATGTTGCCCCTAAACATCTTAAAACATATTTTGCATTATGTTCCCTTAATTGAAAAAATGGCTACAGATCCTTTCAATTTACCACACATCAATTGCTGCCTGAGTAGAAGCAGATCACATACTCTTTCCCACTGAAGATACAGTAGGTTTAAACAGAGCCATTCCAGTTCTTTCACTGATGGTATAAATCTTCAAATCTCAGTGGAAGAGCCTAGTATATTCCTATTGTTAGTGGATCATTGACAGAACAGACTCAACAGTTAAGCAGCTTCTAATGTGACAATTTATATAAGCAGAGTAATTAAAGTATATTAGAAATCCAGATAATCTCCCCCAATCAAACCAATGAAGGGCAGCCCATGGGCATTCAAATCACACATTGCAATTTAGCTCAGGGTCACCTTCCCAAGTTAAATAATATTAACAGAAAATACCTTAAACTAAATGATCCTTACTTATTACTAAACCTATTCAGGAAATTATATAAAGCTCTTTGAAGATACAAATATTTTAAGAACAGTTAACCGCTGTAAACTACTTTTTTTTCCTTTTAGTGTTTTTAAGACTAAAGCCAGGTTTCATTTCTCAGACATTACTTGGGATATTCACTAAAAGATAGGCAAGAGTGGGGAAAATGTGACAGATCCTCTGAAATGTTATAATGCAAGTACAGCTGCAGCAATACTTTCTTATATTACTAGAGTGTGCATTAGTGCAGATGATGCAAGCTGTCAGTAATTAAATCCTTATACTATCAGCAGCTAGGGAATCTAGCTCTGAGTTTTTAATATTCTCACAAGGCATTATATTTTTTGTCTATTTCTGTTTGGGTTTCTTTTTTTGTTTGTTTTATGTATCTTCTACAAGTAAGGCTATCAATTGCACAATTCAAAACATATGATTACATTACATTTTAACATATAATAAAAAGTAAATCAAAACCAGCACTCTCTATAAAGCTTTCCAAGTTTGTATTAAAAAAAACAACCCAAAACAAAAAACCCCAAAACATAAGCATTGCAACTGACCCCATAATAAGCAAAAATTGGAAAAACCTACACTATTCAAATTTTAAGTTAATGTTCCTAACATTTTTTTTTTTAACAACAGATGCTGTAATACATGGCTTGGCACCTACTTCATTAGAGATGTACGATTCAAGAAATGTGGCTCTTTGTCTGAAACTAATACTGAGGAATTTGGTAGCTCTATGTTCTTCACTAAATTCTTTAGATATACATATAACACTATAAACAGCATGTAGCAGAGAAAAAAAGAGAACTGAAAGTCTTAGGTTTTAAGACAGTCTTCCACAGCAACATGGAAACAATAATACGTTATGTTAGGGTGTATAATCAGCAGAGTTACCTCTCGTTGCTCAATCCATTTTCACAATCAAGGAATCAGTGAAATTTGCAAAAGCAACCATGACCTAATCCACTTCGAAGTTTTCAAACCAAGCATTCAAAGTAAGAGATGTTAGTCTATCAAGCTACAGCATCTCTGAACATGGCCATCCTTTAAAACGTTAAATATATTAATTCTTTGGGAGTTAATCTTCTGGACTTTTAGAAGGCAATAGCACACAGGAGTCAAAAGAAGCCTCGATATCTAGGTATAATTCACATATACTACTTTACTTTTTTCTACTGGAAGGCAAAAGTTGCACAAAGGCCAAAGCAGTACTAGCCTGAACATTCCTGCCCTTTACCGGACGAGCAGTAAAAGTTTCCAGGATATCACCAAGAGACTTAGCAAAGACAAGAGGATAAAAATAGTCTATTTTAAAACTCATGGGGTTGCAGGAAGAAATATGGAAATCCTTCAAATAGGAAAGTGGACAGACAGCAACTGCTGAAAAGTTTAACTCAGAACAACAACAAAAAAACCCCAACAAAACAACCCAGAAATGAAGTGACCTCCAAGCACTGCCAGCTCTCCCTCCTCTATTATACTGCTTCTTTCATCACATTCTTCCTGCAGCGACCTTTCCCCCATGCACTATATGGCAGAAGAGACCTGGAACGTGTTATGATCAGCCTATCCTGTCCTTCTGACTCTTGGGCAACTGTGGATGCAGTGAGACTTGCAATGATCCCGGCCAAAGAGATGCCATAATCGTGAGATGCAAGTGAAAGCTGTCATATAAGCACTTGGAAGAATTTTCCACTGGTTGCTTGATGAAGGGCTTAAATATATGGAAAAATGGGCCAGCAGTCTATCTGAAATAGTTCTTATTAAATTACAAGAAACAGCAAGTATTTGGAAAAGAACTAGCATAAAATAAAATCATGGACAAAGAAAATCAAGCTTGAAATTCTTCTTTACTGGCTAGATTCTCTTTAAAGAGAGGCAAAGCAACTGTCACCAAAATTGTGATTCTACAGTGTGCAATACTGAAGATGGGGCAATTAGTGCCAATGATTTCCTATGCATTTAACTTTACATTTTAGAGGAAAGCTGTTCATTATTAGGTCTGCATTCATGACAGACACAAAACGTCAAGACACCTTATATTGCTCCTTCAGTCTACTGATACGTAGGTAAGACTGTTTATTTTTAGATACGGAACACCAGGAAACATTTTTCTTACTCTGAAATGTTGTTGTGGATTTCTTCTAGAATGCATATGTTTTCCTAAAGCATTCACTATTTCGTAAGCAATCAAACAGCATAACAGTCCCTTAGTTAACCACTAATTCATTAATCAATAGATTGTTTTATCCGCTTTTGAATGGTTAGGCTTGATGAGTATTCCCTCTATACACCCAGGTGAAGAAATGTCCAAGGCAACATCTGCAGGACCACATTAATTAAAAAAAATAAAATTATCTGCGCATCAAAGAGCTCATCTCCTGATGTCAAAGATTCTCATCTTCACTGGGATGGAAAGTGTTAATGCTGTGAATAAAAGGTTTTCAACTGCAGTTGAATCATGTGAAGATTATCAATATAGCAGCAATGTACAAAGGGGCTTCAGCAAGGTTACAGAGTTTAATATAATCCTCTCTATAGCTAAGCACAGTAATAGAGAACCCTGTGTTCACTGTGACAGCACGCTGTGTGTGCTCAGTAATACTTTTAAAATATACAGGGAGAACAAGAAATCCCCAACATCTTCACTATACTCAAAGACAAAGTAAAGATATTAACAAGAACAGACACACAACCCTAAAACATGAAGGTACAGAAAAGCCAAACATTCAGAGCTGCAGAATATTAGTTAGCGTTTTCTCCTTCACCCTTCTCAAAGTGTTTAACTACATCACTGAAAAGACAAGTTGTTATGATCATAATTTAAACATAAGAAGGCTCTAGCCTGCTTTGGATAGGTCTGCTGGGAGGGAATATTACATCTGCTTCAGCCACCCTAGCGAATTTGTACCAGAGAGCTGTGGTCTTTTCTTAACCACATTTAACTAAGATAAGGTTGCAACAGCAGCAAAGACAACTGTCCTGGTCTCAGCTGGGATAGAGTTAAATTTCTTTGTAGTAGCTAGTATGGGACTATGTTTTTGATTTTTGCTGGCAACAGTGGTGATAACGTGGAGATGTTTTAGTTGTTGCCAAATAGCGCTTACACTGGTCAAGGACTTTTTCAGCTCCCGTGCTCTGCCGGGTGCACAAGAAGCTGGGAGGGGACACAGCCAGGACGGCTGACCCCAACTGACCAAAGGGATATCCCACACCATATGACGTCATGCTCAGCATATAAAGCTGGGGAAGAAGAAGGAAGGGGAGACGTTTGGAGTGATGGCGTTTGTCTTCCCAAGTAACCGTTACACGTGATGGAGCCCTGCTTTCCTGGAGATGGCTGAACACCTGCCTGCCCATGGGAAGTGGTGAATGAATTCCTTGTTTTGCTTTGCTTCCACGCGCAGCTTTTGCTTTCCCTATTAAACTGTCTTTATCTCAAACCATGAGTTACCTCACTTCTACTCTTCTGATTCTCTCCCCCGTCCCACCGGGGGGGGAGTGAGCGAGCCACTGCGTGGTGCTTGGTTGCTGACTGGGGCTAAACAACGACAACAACATAACCTGCTCTAATTCAGTGCACCTAGTTCATGTTTCAGCTTGTGGAACCGTTTTGGGAAAAACAGACAGCTAATTTGAGCCCAGCTGCAATTTTCCTTCATTGCTTTCACTGGTATTTGTCCAAGTTAGCTTCTCCACTGTACTATGCAGGCACCCGCTAAGATTGCAGTTTTCTTTGTGTCTTTAATGCAAACTATAAACTGAAACACAACCCCACGACCCTCTGCTGTCCCAAAATCTCAAGTCCCAGGAGAGTCAGCAGGGCTCAGCTGTTCACTGATCTCAGCCAAGCACTCTATACTAGATTCTGCCCTGTTCAAGGCACTGGGAGTCATCTTGTTGCTTTTAACAAGTCAGTCAGTGCTCAGTTCTTTCAAGAAACACACAGAAAGAGACTCTTAGTTTGCCTAAGCAGATTTTCAGCACAGGTCAGATTCAGAATTTTTCAGTCCTCTGAAAGAACACAGAGAAAAATAAAGGAAAAAAAAAACAAAAAAACAGACAGGGTACATTTGAAAATGATACTATCCTAAGCTGTTGTTTTCCTCTTTTTAGTTCACATACACACGAAAAACTCACCTAAGCCAAACTTAATATTTCTAAATCATTCTCATTACACAGAATTTAAAATAGCTGCATTTCAATTCTTAAAAAGCCTTCTTTTGAATAGCAATCTTGGTAACAGACTGACATTACAACTCATTCTGATCTAAGTAAGACAAAATTCCCAATAAATTAGTGTACCACATGCAAAACTTCGGTGTCTCAGCTTCTACTGCACTGTTTCGCAAAGGTCCTCTAAGAGCTGCTGTTGAGCTTTGAGCCGCAATACCTGATCGATAAAAGCTAAGTCTTCCCCACCGTATAATTCTAAGTATGTTCACCACATGACTGAAATATGTTCTTCAGCAGAGGCAGACATTCAGTCATGAGGGCACAGTCTGCAGGCACGTCACCTCACGTGATGAGAGTTTAAAAGAAAAACGTAAAACACGCTTATCCACCACTGATGGGGAGGGTGGGCCTTGCAGGAGTTATTGGGTGCTCTGAGCAGCCCTGATGGAGGGACACTGCACCCTTTGTTTTGAGGGTTTTGTTCACTTATTTGTTTTAAACGGGTCATCCTTTATATAAAAGATTTGTTAGAAAACTACTGAGAAATCTGATTATATTTCTGTAACTTTAAATTATAGGGACATGTTTTAAGTTGTTTTTTTTTTTTAATACAAGACTAAATTTGGTTTCCAAAGTATTTTATATTTGAAAGAACAGGAAATCTAGATCACTTCAGATGATCTTTATTCAAGTTCATAGCCTATTAGGAACATAAATGCATCTATCATATCTATCATATAGGGAACAGACAGTATTAGCTGTTATGTTTTTTGCTGGAAACAGCAAATCACTGCTGGCAAGCAAGACCATTTTTAACAACCTTCCCATGACAGATCTTCCTTCTTGCCATCGGAGCAGGATGGAATTACAACCAGATAGTCGAGGGTCACAGCAAATAAGCTGACTTAGCACCATCTGCTCCCTGTTAAAGACCACCTTTCTTCAAAATATTCAAAAACAAGATCCAATCAACCCTGTCAAGGCCTTCTGACTGCACTCCTTGCTTGCAAAGTTCTAGAAAGATGCCACACATGAAATAATATCCTGGTATTATATGCAACAGTCCTGCCTTGAATCCCTACTGTTAAGTACAAAACCCATGTTCTGCATTCTTACTGAGAAACCAGAGAATCACAGAATGGTTGAGCTTGGAAGGGACCTCTGGAGGTCATCTGGTCCAAAATCCCCTCTGCTCAAGCAGAGACACCTCCAGCTGGTTGCCCAGGACCACATCCAGATGGTTTTTAAATATCTCCAGGGATGGAGACTCCTCAACTTCCCTGGACAACCTGCACCAGTGCTCGGTCACTCTCACAGTGAAAAAGTGTTTCTTTATGTTCAGAGGGAACCCCCTGTGTTTCAGTTAGTGCCCATTGCCTCTGGTCCTGTCACTGGGCACCACTGAAAAGAGCCTGTCTCTGTCTTCTTTGCTTCCTCCCTTCAGGTATTTATATACATTGATAAGAATCTACCCGAGCCTTCTCTGCTCCAGGCTGAACAGTCCCATCTCTCTCAGCCTTTCTTTAAGGGAGAGATTCTTCAGTCCCTCCAGTTTTGTAGCCCTTCACTGGGCTCCCTCCGGTATGTCCACATTTTCTCCTGTACTGGGGAACACAGCACTGGACACAGTACTTCTGCTCAGCACTGGTGAGGCTACACCCGAGGGAAAGGATCACCTCCCTCCACATGCTGGCAACACTCTGCCTAATACATCCCAGGACAACGTCAGCCTTTGTGACAAGGGCATATTGCTGGCTCAAAACGTTGATGAACGTATATGCAAAACTTCCACACCATTATAAAATGAATCATATGTGAATATAATATATAGTGACAATCAGAATGCCAGTTTGTCTGAGAAACGGAAATAAAGTAGAAATATTGAAGTGAAAGAAACGTGCGCTTCTGATTTCCCTCATGTTACTAACACAGAGACAAACTGCAGATTACAAATTACTCTCTTCCAGAGAACTCTTCTGTTAGAAGTTTTGCTCTAAGATTTGTTGTCTTCTAGGAACTGTGTTATATAGGATATCTGTTTAATTGGTTTTTGTACATGGTTTAGTAGGGTTTTTTTGTTTTGGTTTTGAGGGGTTGTTTTTTTGGTGGTTGTTGTTTTTTGGTGTTGTTTTTTTTTTAAATAGTAAGAGCTAGAGTCAGAAAAAATTAAATTGGAAAGAAACTCAAGATGTCACTGGTCCAATCCCTGCTCAAAGCAAGGTCCTGAATAACCCTAAGGAGGGAAATTTTACAAACTGCCTTTGCCTTGGAAACTTATTAAACTTGTTCCAATGTTTGACTAGCCTGTGAAAATTTTATCCGTATATCTAATGAAAACTTCCTTCATCACAATCTCAGTCCATTGCTTCCTACCACTATATACCTCTGCAAATGTCTGATTCCATCTTATCTATAACCACCCCATTAGATTGCCGTACAAAACAATAAAATGCCTTCCCCCATCACCTCCCATCCGAGCCTTCTTATCCTAAGGATGAACAAACTCAGTTTCCTCTGCTTCCCCTCATAGGGCACATGCTCCAGACTCCTAATCAGATTGGTGGTCCACTGCTGGATTTAAATCAGTATTTCAATGTTTTTTTTCTGGTGCTGCTTACTTATACAACATAATTTACTTGAAACACATTCTTCTACAACACCAAGAGAGCAATGAAGTGTAGTTGTCTATGACCCAGACTCTGATACAACAAATTTTCTGAATTTTTACAAGCTAAGCCTTTTTTACCAATTCCCTACTGTCTTATGTTCACAAAAAAATTCTGCGAGAAATGATAACTATGCAGTGTGACTGGAATGCCAATCACCTGGTTCTGAAAGGCCAGTATTGAAAGCCATTTTTAAGTACAATCATTTCCAAAATCCTGCCTTTAGGTCTTCCGTGGGACTCTGACATCGGGATGACACCAGTTGACAGAGAAATATATTGATGGGACAGGCTCATTATCTTCTGTAAGCTATTGTTTACACTTTTTAAAAAGTAATTTTTCACATAGTAAAGATATCTAAGAACAAAATTTAAAGCTTAACAGGTTGACCTTAAACAGACAATTTCGTAAAATTCAGAGCCCAGTAGTTTAATGGACTCCCAGTGCTGATGGATTCCCCACACTGGGGAACAAGACGCTCATGTACTCTACTAAAGCGGATCTCTGTTTAAGTTCACAGAGTTTCATTCAAATGGATCAAAAGTGTACAGATCACTTTGGAAAAGCTTTCAATTTGAGAGATGTGATGGTACATTAATGGCCATGTAAAGGTGATAAAAATTCTTCTTAGCCACACTATGAAAAATGCAAAGTTTGGCAAATTGATTGAGATCAACTTCCCGACATCTCTCAAAGGTTTTCCTTTATTTAACATAGCCTTAGAAATGAAGTTTCTTTCACTCAGCATGTTCTCACCCAGACTCAAGTACCAAGAGGCAGAGAGAAATTGGTAAAATAGCCATTCTGGCTGCAGAAATTCAAATGTTAAGTTGGTGTCATCTCAGTTGAAATTTCCTGATTAGATCAGATGTGAAACAGACTCTGAGGATAACTACGCAAAATCCTGAGGGGAGGTAAAAGAACAGATTCAAAATATAAACGCCAAATACCAAAAACAAACTAGAAGTACCTACTACCCACAATTATCTCCTCAGACATTCTGAATGTAATTTCTAGTAACACACCTGTCTTACCATTACACATGTAATGTTCTGTTATTATCATGCCATTCTTATTTTTCAGGTAGGAACCCTGAGAAAATACTTCAAGTTTTCTGCATTGCTCTTAATTTAAAACAAGACTGTAACAGAGAGAGGAACTGTAGTTCGAATAGAGGTTGGGTTTTTTTTTGTTTTGTTTTGTGTTTTTTTTTTTTTTTAATAAAATAAAACTCTTGCTCCAGCTCTTCTAGCTGCCTTTGCAGAAAATCAAAACCTATATGCATATGGATACTCTCTAGCAACCTGCTGGGAGTCATATACTGTAAGTGGCTTAGGAAAAAATATCTTTCTCTCCAAGAGAGAAAACAGATTTTGGAAGACAGGCAAGCTTGTATTCAAGACAATCAAGTAACATGTTTCCAAATTCCAAAACAGAGTATTTTATTTCCTTCCTGAAAAATCAATTTTGTTCTTTATGGAGTATCTGTTGTATTAAAGGATGCCGTTCATGTAATATATCTTTTTACCGAAGGAGATTACTTTGGGTACCAAACATCCCCTACGAACATCATTCTCAACATTTGGTAATACAGACAGTAGAGCTAATTTTCTGTCATCCAGGAAGAACGGTAGGTTTGCTAAACTTTCATCATCATCATCCCTTCAGAAACACAGTAAAAATCACTGTTAGAACTGGGAGTTTATTAGATCAAAGCTACCATCAACAGTATCAATTCTGCCTGGTCATGTTAACAGGAAAATGTTTTATGAGTTCTACCACTGGGCATCCATTTAACTTCCAGCACCAGCTATGCTGTAAAACCATGCACGTAATTTATTTGGTGACCTGCGTGTGTGGGAAGCATTATCCAGGCGAAACTTCTCACAGTCTGACAAAATGCTTTGATTTGCACTGTTCAGATGATTGAACAAAGAGACTTTAAGCAATCACCAACAATAGCTTTTCTCTCAAAATGTGCTAAAAGTGTAATACTACATGAGAACAACCTATTGCCTTAAGACCAGATTTGACAAAATACAAAATACAAGTGATTGGATAAATACTAAATTTTAAACTTGTACACACCTTGTCCATTAGGCTTAAGTATTAGTAAAGTTCGTGTTTATCTTAAACATCATTTTTAGCACTTTCCCCACACAACACTCACAATGCCTCCATGGTCTTTGCTTATATATAGCTTAAAATACACATTCATTCTCATTAGGTGAAGTAAACAGAAAACCACCATTCACAGTTCCTCAAGTTAACTGGCAACTTTTCTCTCAGCTGGTATTCAACAGTCTTCAAAAGCAGTTCCCAGTTCAAGTCTGCCACATGCAGTCAATGACAGGTAGGTTTGTCACCAAATTCTCTTCCCAGCATCAGAGAACTGATTTAATTACTCCCAGTAATATGCACAGTATACAGATACAGGTATCTAATCAATTCCTACATAATTCCAACAATGCAGTTTCAATAACTATATTTCTTTTCAGTGCAGATGTATTGCTACTACTCTGCATGGCTTCCTAGAGTTTAATCTATTCTTTCTCTATACCATAAAAACCATTTGATTTATAATAATCTGACATGCTGCACTGTCTTCCAAAAAAGACCCACCTCAGACAGGAAACATGTTCAATACAATATTATTATATCTAATATCCCATTGTCCTCTATACGAAACTGGAAAGGGATGTTCTTTAAAAACCTGCAGCACATATTTTTA
Source organism: Phalacrocorax carbo (assembly GCF_963921805.1). Taxonomy (NCBI): domain Eukaryota; kingdom Metazoa; phylum Chordata; class Aves; order Suliformes; family Phalacrocoracidae; genus Phalacrocorax; species Phalacrocorax carbo. The sequence goes on along the minus strand of NC_087515.1, from coordinate 84,937,256 downwards.
AAAAACATTCTGCTTCTGTGAGCCTGTTTGGTACTTTTTAAAAATTCCTCAGGATGCACTCCACTTGCCTAGTTTGTTTGGTTTTGTTTTATTTTTATGTGCGTGGGGGGGTGGGGTGGGGGTGTTTTTTGTTTATTTGGTTTGGTTTTTTAAGAAAGCAACCGATAAAGTCATTTTCTGATGTTTTTATGTAAAAACCACTACAGTGAAAAACCAGCATGAGGCTTGGGACACCTACCAGATCCTACTACTCTGCCTACATTCAGCACGTCAGGTCCTTGCTACACAGCGTCACCTACCACAGATAGATGACACAATGTCAATAATGTCAGAAATAAATGTTTAAAGTTTTCTATGCAGCTGCTGAAAGGATTCAGAAACCTTGCAACACACAGACAGTTACATATTTAACCTGTTTTTCCTATTTCGCTTTTCAAAACCTTAAACTAGAAAATCCCTTGAGTGAAAAGTCAGAGAAAGGCTGCCATCCCTTCTAGGGTTAAAAGATGCTTTTGTAAGATTTTAGGTCAGATTAACCTTTCGCTCACAATAGGGCTGGTTATTGGTTTTATTTTTTACTGTCTTTAACACAGGTAAAAAAATCAATATGAAGCGAGACAAAGGGCTCTGGAGGCCCTGGCTACACCAGCTTTTGGTTTGGCTCATGCACAATCCTACAACATGCTGAGGCTGGGAAGGATTAGCCTGCTTGTGTTGAGTAAACCGATGATACTCAATAAACAGTTTCTGTTGTAAACCCCTTAGGACGTGCAAAGCCACACTAGTTGGCATTAGACCAGATAAGCTGCCGAACCAGCTGTAATCTCATTTAGACCTGAGCTGATCCTCCTGTCCTTTCATTCCACAGGATCAAAGCAAACCACTGAGGAGGCAGCTGTATTATAGCAGCAGTGCTTGCTGGATGCAGCAAACATTTCATAAATTCCTCTCCTTGAAGCAAGCCTGCACATAATCTACCCAGAGCTAGTTCAATCAATGGATTTCTGAATTCATTAGTCTTATTATTACAGGATAACTGTTTCCTCCACATAGTGTGGTAGTTGTTGCAAGCCAACTTTGCAAAGCAGCTCTTATTGCTGACCATTTCTTTCTGGTAATGTGCCTTTGCATTTCTGCTGTGCCACGTGAAAATGATTTAAATCACTTCAATGCAGTATTTTTTTAAAAAGACTGGAAACAAAACCAATTCACAAATATTCAAGCAGGAAGCACTGAAATATAGTAAATTCTTCCAAGCATAATTACTGGCGACCTGCTCACATGCTTCCATGCATCAGTAATAATGACCAATGTTTTCTGAGCTCAATGACAGCAAATGATAATAGCGAAAGCAGAGATTATACCATTGTAGTAGCATAAATACAGACTAAAATTACAGATGTGAAAGAAGTCATTCTAAGAAAAATATTTCTATTTGCCTTTTACTCTGTGTGTTCTCTGGAATTAAAAAGAAGAAATATTTTCATTGTTAAAGAAATGAATAGCACAACTTAAAAAAACCCCAACCAAACAAACAGAAAACCACAAAAGCAACAGGTCTTTTTAAACTAAGCAAAAATGAAATCCAAGACACTGGATCAAATAAGACTTCAGGGTGCAACATTCAATTTCTGTATACCATTTGGAGTTTCCACTCTGCAATTATAGCTAAAACATTTTTATAGTGTAACCTTAACAGCTTTAGAAGAACAAAAAGTGCAATTCAGAAAATGTGGCAACCGCTCCTTTTCCCACCAGTGAAGCCTGCAATAACAGATATTCACAGATGAAGAAAGTAAAATTAGATTTGTAACTTACATTGGAATAGGGAAATAGTATTAAAAATATTTTTCAGTCCTTTGATTTTCTAATTGTATTAATTATTAATGTAAAGACTGAAGTTTTCTGGTGCAGTTGCATTGGCAAAAAAAAAAAGGGATGTAAGAAGAATTATGCAATACAGCAGTGGTTTTGGGGTCACGTACAAGTAACGTTAGTGATTCTTGGATCACTCCTTGAAGAATGAACAGTAGCCACAGAACTAAGTTGGGGCAGAAAAACAGGGGAGGCCAGGTAGCCCTTAAAACTAAGGTAGAAATAGCAGTGTTTGTGACTTACTATTATTTGCAGACAGTATAAATATACAATACTGTCATGCACAGAAACATAAGAGACAGGATTCTTTGTAGAGAACTGCTCTGAGTTTACAGAGCACAGGAGAAAGATCTGTACCATCTTTGCACGCACATCCTAACCTACACTATACAGATCTATTGCACCTCTATATCAGGCCACTAATGTTTTTAATAAGAATATAAGAAAACTCATCCCTGTAATAAAATGCTTCAATGAAGTATAACAGAATTGGATGTTTAACATATGCAAATGTTTTTTAACATATTACAGAGATGAGATGTTTAGTGTGAAACTTTTTTTAAGCAGTAAAGCACAGAGATGCTACAGCATGCCATAAGCAGCTGGCAGAGATGAACAAAATGTATTTGCACCTATCGTCTACAGATGTGTAAAAAAGCCCACCACACATCTCTTCTCCAATCACTTAGAAACCATCTGATGTGTTAGTTAATGATTCCCCTCTCTCCACTTCATTCTTCAGACATAAAGGGGTCCCATTTAACATAATCACTTAATAACAGCAAAGTGATGGGTATCAGAACCCTAATTCTTCTAATATTTGCAAAATCCAGCTCTTTGTAATAATAATAACACCATGATAGCAAACTGTAAAACTGTGTAATTATACTTTAATTGTATTGTGAGGCATGCATTAATCACAAAGTTTAAGTACCAAGGATGGAATTATAATAATTCTGTAAAACAAATTTAAGCTAGCTAAGTAGGTCAGAACCACTAGCATGCAACAGGAGACCTCTGGGAATTTATCAGTTAATGGCTATTTATGTGCAAATGAGTGCCCTCCAACCCTCCCAAATCCTGTGTAGCTGAAGGGTATTTCTGTTAACCAGGAGCATGCTTAACTGCTGAGGCATAAATTAAACCATTTATTGGAATGATTTTAATTCTTCTCTCCCCCCACCCACTCTTACTACTCCCTGCACCCTCCCTAGCAGCACAATTTACAGTATTAATTTACATGGAGATAGGATTGCTGAAGAGTTTTCAGAAATTACTCTATTTCAAGAAAGGGGAAAAGAGAGAGAGAGAGAAGGAAAAAAGAGTGAGAGGAAAACTTTCAGTAAGAGATGGTAGCAATCCTATACTTAATCTTCAAATCTTCCAGAGGGCAGGTTGAGTTATTAGAAATTCCAGAGGTTCAGGATCACAGCAGTGCAGTGGAAACCCTTTCATAATGAACTCTAATGAAATGAAATTCTGTTTTATGTCCTCATGTTCTAAACTTGGAGAAGACAATGAAGCTCAAGGGGGACTGCATCAACTGTATTTTCTGTCGTAATGCTCAGACTGTACACATATCAAAGGTTTTCTTTCGAGAAAGAAAACAACAAAGATTTCTTGGCTGCAGGAAAAAAAACCTTCAATTTTTGAGTTTGACTTGGAAAAAACTAGTCATTTTTGATGTCTTAGGAAAATAGATACCTTTACAAAATATTCAGAATCAAGATGTATTGAATTTTCACTATGATGTAAAATGGGGATGATTTACAGACAATATAAATGATTTCTCAACACTTATAATCATAGCAGTAATTCAGTACAGCAAGGTAATGCACACATAACCTCAAGATTCACTTATAGGCTTATTTTTTCTTATTTTGGGGGTTTGTTCTTTCTAAGCACACACACACATTTTCCTACGCAGCCTAGGGTCCCAGAATAAAACATTAAAAGTTTGATTATCCTAACATCAATTAACCATAGCTCCCTGTTACCCTAAACAGGGTCATGTCTCCCCAATGTCTAATAATTACATTGTAAAATCCCTTGATTGCCTGAATATATTCACTCTCCCTATGACATTTGGATAATCACGGCTGTGCTACAGTTAATTATTATTTAACAGATGATCACAGTACTTTACTTTCTGATGTCATCTTTGCACCTAATACAAAACTCCACGTAAATGTAACACACTGAACACATACACACACTGCATTTCCTCCCCAAATCAAGCTGCTGTAGAATATCATTGAATACATAGGTACAGTGTGAATCAGAGAAATTCCCTAGGAGCAAATCTTTAGCAGCTTTAAAATATTTTAGGCAGATACCCAGAACACTTACAGAAGTATTTTCAAATGCACATCGCCAATAGCTAATCAATATATTCCTGTCCAGGAAAACAAAGAATGCCAATGAAAATATTTGCTTTTATTCTCATGATTGACTTTTTGTAAGGAAAACAAGACTGCGAAAAGCAGTAAAAGAAAACCTCATTGTCCTGGCAAGCGCATATGTACTTGCCTGTTCCTCCCTTCTCTTGCCCCTCAATAAAAGATGACACATCCCCAGCTGCAGCGAACGCTCCTGCTGCGTGCATAATGGCTGCCGTGGCTGCCTGTGTAGTCACTGCATTACCATATAGAGAACCAGAAGGTTTCTGTTTCTTAACATGGATTTGCAAGCACACACGTTAAAACAGACTTCGTGCCGCCCTTTGATAACAGCCAGAAATTAATAAATGAACAGAACTATTTGTCAAAAAAAAGTTCACTCATGTATTTTCAGAAAGAATTAGCACAGCTGTATTATCAGAGCCTGTGACAAGCCCACGGTTACCTCTCCGTTCCCTACAGTGAGGGGCTGCAGCCTTGATTATGCCTGTACCTTCCAGCCATTGGCAGGGTCTCAGCATTGCCCTAAGGCTTTAATTAACCCCAATTAGAGATAAACAGGGCCTTCTGGTTGTGAAAAAGAGGAGAGAATAGACCGTACCTTCAGCTTATCGGAGAACTAAGTGAACCACAAACTGTTTTTATTTTTCCCTTCTTGCTCCTCCCAGTAACAACGTCAGGAAGGGACCTCCACAAGAACATGAGATGATGCACGAAGTACTTGTTTGCAGAGAATGCCCTACTCATTCCATTTTATTTTTATGGAGAATGGCATACTATTTCAGGCTCATTTCACATTAGGCACGTTTTCACTGTCCCTGGTTTAGTACCACTGGAAAGAAAGCAGGAGCACTTAGGCATTGGCAATTAATAGCACTTGGACTTGCTCCAAGCCAAATAAAACATGACAATGCACATGTACATGCCCTGTATCAATTAGCTTTCTTTAGAAAATGTCTAAAAGAAAAAAAAAGCATTTTCAAAGTAGTTTTCTAGACGGATTTCAAGACTTGAACACAAAACCACTGTAAACCCAGCACCCTCTTCAGCGGAGCCACTGTGCTGTGCACACATTACGAGCCACCCTCACACTCCCACCTCAGAAACTCCAAGAACTAGTAGGATACAGAACCCCCGGACAGGTTTGACTTTTTGCCCCCTAATACAGGAGATTAAAGAGAGTGTGGATACTACAAAACAAAATTAATGACAGATTTCCAAAGTTAAATTTTATGGCGGATTACAGTTCCAGGTATAGTTTCTTTACCTTCTGATATCACTGAGATTTTGTTCTGTAAGGAAAGCACAGAATGCTGTTTAGGAAGCATCCTTACTAATCAATCACCACCCACATCAAGTGCTTCTTAATATCAAACCACAGAAACATCACTGAAGGGCTGGGTACCATCTCAAGAGTCATTTCGGGAGTTCATCTCAGCAGTCTGGTAAGCTTACAAAGGCTACCCTCTGGCAAATGTTTGTCTAATGCATTGTCTAAAAAGTAGAAAAAAAAAGAAATTCAGTTCCACAACTGCCTCTTGCAGTCTGCCAGAGTGTTGACATTTGCAGCCTACTCTAAATAACCACACTAAACTTCTGCCCCAAATAAAGCTAATTCCTTCTTTACTGGCATGGAGAATGTGTCTTTCTTTGCCATGTTCTTTTACATACTGAATAACTTTGAGCATGTCTCCTCTCAACCATTCCTAGCTAAAATCAGCTCCATCAAACTTCTACAGATTTCCTACTGTCATCATTCACTTCTGTGACCCTCCCCAATTTATGTTTTGTAAATGGACATGTCCAGAACTGCATACAGAACTGCAGCTAGAGACAGAATAAGCAGCTCTTCTCACCTGCAGAAGCTTTATTAACACACCCCATAATGATATTGAAATTTACTTATTTTTCTTAAGCAGAGTCACATTAAGTCCTGCTTCCTAACATCATACAGGTTGCGTGCATGAGAAAGTCACTATTAAAAGTTAGCCAATAGAAAAATGTCAATCAAATTTCAAACTTTCTTACAGCCACTATAGCCTTACAAATTCATGTAAATAAGCATCCATATAAATAGAGGTGAAAACATAAGTACTGTCCCCACTCCACACTCCCTTAAGATACCAGGGAATCAATTTGAACTACCATTCACAAACAATTTTGATTTTCCTCCCCACGCCAGGCAGAAACTGCTAGTGCAGGGACAAAATACTGGGCCTTGCAGCCACCTGTCCTGAGCGGGTAAAGGTTACAAGCAAGGGCAGGATGGACAGATGGGTAACAGCTACGGTAGCTACCTCACTTTAACCAGCCCCAGATGTGGATATCCCCTCTGTTTCTCTTAGCACATGGTGCATGCTACCTCCACATACTTTGACAGTACAGCTGCCACACCAAGCATTGCAGATGCTGTATTAGCATTTCTCCTTCCTAATTTCAGGACTAGGCCTTCACTATTTCCTCTTGCTAATGATTTTTTTTTCTTTCCAAACTATCAAAGTAATTTTAAATTCTGGTTTTGCTGTCCATTTGAACACAGAGAAATACCCTATACTTTTTTTCCACACACAAACTCAGAGAAAGTCTAATTCATCTTCACCTGCTACAACCAGTTGTGCTAAACAGCTCCTCATTTTCAGTGATCTGAAGTGATACCATTAAACACTGATAATACTAAGATAATACAAGTAATGGTCTAGACTTAAACTAATTATGTTCTTCATGAAAGTATTCTCTTACTCCCATAGACTCACACCATTTTACAGTAAAACTGTTTGTAGTTGTAAGGCTGCTCCCTTCTTTTCTCATCCTTTTTTGTTACAATACCCAGAAACAAGTAAACTGGAAGTTGTTTTATGTCCCAGAAGAAATTTCATCATGAGCAAAAGCATCCCAATGGAAGAAGAATCAAATAGAATATCCAGAAAACAGAAAAATAGAAAACAGTAAACAGAAACCACAGAATATATTTAAATTCATCCCTCTGCTTTGTTTAGTCACTGGTTTCATAAGAGCACCAAATTGGTTTTGCTGATGATGTAGTCCCATAAGTTAGTAGTAAGAGAAGCTAATGCTGGTAGTTTGCAGCTGTCAGTAACAGAATCTGAAACAAATCTGGAAAAAAAAAAAGAAGCAGGTGGCTATTTATCATCATCACTGTAGCTATTACTCAGTTTCCAAAGCACCAGTAATGGAGGTGGAGGGAACAAAACCCAAAAGCTTGTTCTACTGAACCACTGAACTGAATTTTTCAGAACTGCACAAACTACTACAATCTGTGTTGTGTTCAGCACCTGCAAGGTGCTTTGCCTGCTTTTTATTTTCCTCCATTAGAGATAAGTATATTCATGTGTTCAGTTAGCATAAGGATTCTCCTTCAAATTATTTCAGATTTTTCTCCTCTTTAAAGGTAAACTTTCTTTAAAACACTCAGGCACAAATTAATTCTCCACTCCAGAGGTTGCCTCCTTTCACAGGGGCTAGCAATGGAGAGAAGAATACCAAGGGAAATACTTTGTGTGAAGCAGAGACACACATGTATAGTTCAGCCCACGTGGATTGACTCGTCTAACCATCCTTGAAGATGACAGTGGCTTGCTCTTGTCCCAAAATGTACACTCGCTGTTTTATCAAACAGGTTTGCGATTCTCTGCGAAGAGAGGAGACCAGAAACATATGTGAATAGATGGTCAGAGGCACAGAGTGCACTTCTGTACACCAGAGAGCCTGAGAACGTCTTCCGGAGCCGGCTCCCCACCTGCTTTCTCCATCCATCTACGCGGACTGTCAGTAGGAGGCAGCATCGACTCTGACAGCAGCAGCTCTGCGCTGCAAAGTAGTTGGGAGCTAGCTTCATTCTTCTGTCATTATATAAGCAAGATGACACTGTTCTCTAATCCAGCCAAAGCTGATAAGTACCATCAACCTGTCACTTCCTACATTTCAAATTCTAACATTGCAGCATCAAAGAGTTTTTACATTTCGATTTCTTTTGCTGGCAGCGGTCGGTAGCCTCTCATTCTCCCACGGTGTTCTAATGCAGCATTTGCACACCGGGGTTACTCCCAGCCTGAATAGCAGGTCATCCCCTACTCACTGAGCTCATCTGCGGCCCATGTGCTAGGCAATTTAGATCCAATCAGCCCTTATTTAGCTCAAGAGTAATGAGCAGCATAGTGACACAGACTTAAGCCTGACCCTCAGGACACTGCTCATCAAGCAGTAAAACTGTGACAAAATCATTCATCTTCCACCCGCTGGCAAGAAATAATACTCGCACTCACTGTATTACTTTTTCAAGATATAGAAAAAAAAAAAGTCCTGAATTTTCATGATGTGAGACATTAATTTGCAGAAAGCTGAATTCCCTTAAACCCCCCTGTTGCTATGAGCTCACCAGGGGGAAATAGGCCTTAGGAGACTGAAATGGAATAAAGAAAATTGCTTCAGCTTTCTTTTCATTTTAAATAAGCCTTAAATCTGACAAGAGATATATATTTCTTCTCTCTTTAGGATATCTTGTAAGGTAACGAAGAAACAATCAAAATTAAGAGATTAGAAAGCTACTTGCATATAATGGTTTTATGGGCAAAGTATTTCTTTGTTTAACACCCAGAACAAAAAAAAAATATTCCATGTGAAAAGCCATTTTCACACCTTGCATGAAGAATAAAAGAAGGAAAACTGAGAGGAAAGTTAATTTGGGGGAAATAGTTTCAAAAGTGAGACCTTTCCATCAGAAAACAAATCTGCGCTTTGTGTCCTTCAGGGAGCACATATTTCTCTAAACAACTGCAGGGTCCCAACCAGCAGGTTCTCAGTACACCTAGATATGATTTTACTCTCTTTTTTTGCTAGATTTACTCTTTCACAACAGTAAGTCTTGTACTGCTGTCAGGTAGGCCACAGAAAGCTTATGTGGATTAATTTTTTTCATAGAAAAAATGGATACAATCGATGAAAAAGAGAAAGGTGTTTCAATATGTAGCACAGGGGACAGAGCTGTGTACATTCATGATTGATGCCTGAGTACTAGACTTGAGTTTCTTTAGCTTTGGGTATCTACCAAGACTGCCTTTGTCTGGGCATCAAGAATCCCAAACAAAGGTCCTTTGACAGCTTTTGTTGTTTCAGATTGTTCTTAAAGTGATTCTAGAACAGAATAGAATAGAATTTTTCAGCTGGAAGGGACTGACAAAGATCATCTCATACAACTGCCTGACCAATTGAGGGCTGACCAGAAGCTAAAGCATGTTGTTAAGGGCATTGTCCAAATGCCTCTTAAACACTGACAGGCTTGGGGCACTGACCACCTCTCTAGGACACCTGTTCCAGTGTCTGACCACCCTCTCAATAAAGAAATGCTTCCTAATGTCTAAACTTCCCCTGGCGCAGTGTTGAACTGTTCCCACACGCCGTACCGCTGGATACCACAGAGAAGAGCTCAGCACCTCCCCCTCCACTTCCCCTCCTCAGGAAGCTGTAGAGAGCAATGAGTTCACACCTCAGCCTCCTTTTCTCCAAACTAGATGAGCCCGAAGTCCTCAGTCGCTCCTCACAGGACATTTCTTCCAGCCTTTTCACCAGCTTTGTTGCCTTCCTTCTAAAGCAGATGCTCTCTATTACATTTTAAACACCAATATGAAATTTATTTTAATCAATTATTCAGCTGTCACGTGGCCACCTACCAATTCAAGACAACAGACAGTGAGTTGCAAACCTGTACTGTTGCTAAACATACACAGGAACTTTCTATAAGCAAAGCATTAGGTATACAGCTCTAGTGCACTCTGTATCTCATTTCATTTCTCTGTATAGTAATACTCTCAGAGTGGAGGACACACAATCAAAACATGTCAGTTTTAGCTAGTCATCTTTGAAGATCAGAATACAAGTGACAAAGGTATAAAACCCCCATTATTTTAGCCCCCCAAAATATTTGGGGACACACATGACACTCAAATCCCTCATAAAGCAGGAAGAAAAAAGAAATAAAGTTTTAATTACCAGAGCCACACCATAAGGCAACAACTGTAGCTAAGAAGACATCCAGTATTCCCACAGAAGATGGTAATAGATTACTTGTAAGGATTTAGGCACAGCAAACCTGTCAAAATGCTGCTATATTCTAAAGCAGTGCTTGTTTCCCATGCTCTAAAGCATTTAGAGACTAAATTTTCTTTACACTCATTCAAACCTCAGTTTTATTAATGGAATAACTGAACTTTAAAAAAAATCCTAAGAATACTTTGAACCATAGGTCAAGTTAGCACAGCAAGGTGCGCTTGCTCCCCAAGCATAAGATCTGTGAAGTCCAAAAGGAAAGACTTATTTCCTTTTTCCACACAGGTTAACAAAGTTAATAGCAACTTTTAATGACTTTCTAATGATCATTCATTAAGCCTGGCAGATCTTAGTGCCAAACTAAGCCCTTCCGACCCTCAGTTCAGTGGTTTAGTCACAGAGTTGCCCTCTGTGCTTATCATGACATCACAGCTGGTAGCTCTAAATATACTCATGGGATGGTATGGGTAAGAGAAGACTCATGCTCTTCCAAACTCTTCTGGATACAGTTTTCAGAAGTTCAACATCAGAAAATACATTTTACAAAGACTAACACTAAAACCCCCGAGGGGGAAGAAAAGGAGGAGGGAGGGGGGGAGGACCATTCTATTCTCCTCCTGAGCTTATCTGCTGACTTACACAGTAACAGAGAGGGGGAGAGAGGCTTCTGTTGGCCTCGCAAAGCTTCCCGCAGGCTGTTTTGATGGCAAGTATAACGCAAAAAAAAAAAAATTACAAATGTCTATACATTTCCATAGCAAAGATATACTGGATAATCCATTCCTATCGTGATTTCTCTCACAACCTCAAGGCTAGACACACTCTGAACAGATAGAAACATCCAGTTCTGCTGTTATCCATCACCCAATTATTAATGTAACTTTTAATTAGAGACAGGTTTACCTGATCAGTATTCCTGTAGAGCTCATGAAATTTACACACTGAAATTTTCAATAACTTTTCATGTCCTTCAACACTGGCAGAACAGTACAAACAGGCATAAATACATAAGAATTGTTTAAAAAATAAAATTACCATTTACTATGTTATTTGGTTTTTGGCACTTCTCATTTCTCCTGTGGGAATCAGTAGCAAGTCTCCCTGAAACTAGGCAAAGATGTTTGGAGTACAGCAGTTATTTTACACCTGGGCACGTACTTGCATTTTTATAATCCTGTAACTCAGTGCTAATATGCTACAAAAACCAAATGGCAGGATGACGATAATGAGAGAAAGCTCATGTCAGAGCAACACCTGATTACAATATAAGACATTCTAACATGTTTCAAGCACTTCTTTTAAGCACAACAGATTGCGATGCTGAAACCTACTGTTTCCAGGCACTCAGCAGATTTCTCTGAGTCTGTGTCCATTTTACAGTGAGTTCTGTCAAATCCATTAAATGCCTGTGTTTTTATAACCTAGGGTTTCTTTTTGTGTCATCAGGCACTCAGATGACAGGTAGTGCTAGATATTTGGGACAAATGAAAGCACACATGGACAAGCATCCTGCATTTACGTTTCATTAAAGAAGAAAAAAAATCAGGATTCTAAAACACTGCTCAAAACCAGAAACAAAAAAGAAAGGAAAAACTTATGTCTGAGCTAGAAGTTGAATGCTCCAAGTAAACACAGGAATAAAGTGTTTTGCATTTTTATTTGGGGGAGTTTCTTGATTGTTTACTGTTTATTTTACGTATCTTAAAAAGGAGACTGTATTAAAGTACAATCTTACACTTCCTACTGAATCTCGCTTTGAAGATCAAATACTTGGAAGTGCCAGCAAGTAGCATCTTGTTTCCAATTATCCACTCACCACATATCAAAAACTAATAAAAATGAGTTGTCCTGCCAAGTCATAGTTCTATTTAAGTATATGAACGCCAAAATAATCATAGTGATAACCATAAATAAAGTAGTTTTTTTTAAAAAAAGGTTTATTTAAAACAGTCTAAGCATAGGTAAATACAACAATCAAAAGCTACCGGTACTTCTCTAGCAGGCAAGAAAAATACAAGAAAAACCTGGAAAGGGTTATTTTAAAACACAGTAGTGTAAAAATGGTGAAGGTGGGGGTCTCTTTTCAAATTCCTTTTAAGAAAAAAGAAAGGAAGAAAACAACCGCACTTTCAAAACCTTGTATGCCAAGTTCTAGCCCAGAGCAAGATTTCACTGCTATGTTACAAACCCTTGAAAATAAAGGTTTATAATGGAAATGCTGACAGACCCTTAACCATAGCAGCATGAATAGCTATAATTAAAAGAAGAGCTTTTGGCTACTCCTCACTCTGCAGATGAAAGATTGCCATTTTTACAGTATCCTCAAATAAAAGCAACTGGGAAACCAGGATTACGATTCTAGCAATCCAACAACATATGTTAAAGGGGACTGCTAAAAGTAGTTTACATTTTAAGCTTTAAATACTGAGGCATTTAGTTAGCGTAACCAAGTCAGTATTTTCATAATGACTTAATCAGCAATAAAGAACGCTCCTGTGAGCCATCACCTGGGTTAGCAGAAGGTAGCACATGAAGTTATTATTTCCTAACAGGAAGCAGTAATTTTCCTGTTCTATACAGCCTGAACATCAAAGCGTTTCATAAACATTAAGGATTTAAGCCTCTCCCTTGATGGGATAAATAGGCAGGTAACAGTAACCAAACGTATCAATACAGAAGCTGAACTAAACAGTTAAAAACAAGGCTCTAATAATCTCCCTCATACCAATTTGAGCATGTTGGTAATTCAAAAATTTCAGTAGACCTGCTTTTTGTAAGAAAAGGTATGAATACTCTCTTGTCCCTTGCCCCTGTGATGACCTGAGAAGTCCATAATGAACGTCTATGCCCTCCTCTCTGTGTTACAAGAGGACCACATAACCCCCAGTTCTGGAAAGCTTCGGAACAATGCTAAGTTATGAAACAGGCAACTTTTACACCAGTCTCAAATTTCTCTCTGTTTCATCTTTAAAAACCATACAACAAATGCTGTGTATTAGCTAATGGAGAAAATGTCAAAGTATTTTTGAAGTCTCCAATTTATTCCAGTAAATACATTCAGTTGAACTGAAATAATAAATAATAAATCAACTAAACTTAGTTTCCTGCTTCATCTTTTTTTCAAAAGACTGCCTGAAAAAACAGTTGTCTTTGGATGTATAAGCTATTGACAGCTGCAGTCAAACTACTAGACAATAACAAAGAACCTAGTTAAAGAGAGATCTTGCATATGGGCCTGACTATTCCGATTATGCGCTCATCCACTGCTCTTTCCACATATTTCAGTCTTGTGCATTTGAAGTAATCACAGATCAATAGCTGCCTCTTAATATCTTATAAAAAAAAGGCAGTTTGGGCTTCAAACTGGAGGACTACCACTGAAAGGCATCAGTAGACAAAAATATGCTTATTGAAGGGCACTGTGGATGTTGAAAACTGAACTAGTACATCAAAGCAAAACCGCTTGAAAGTCATAAAATATGATTTCCTTCTCTCCTATTGAACCCCAAACAAGTATTTAAATCTCCGTAACTGTAGTATTTGATTGCAACCTTGGTGAAAGAGAAAAAAAATAGAAAGAAGAGCCTAAAAAACAGAACAGATTCACCAAAGGAAAAAAAACACCAAACACCAAAAACCCCTAACTTAAGTAATTTAGTACAGATAATAATTTTGAAACGTCCTGTGCCAAAAGAAAGATGGATGACTTTATACAGAGCCACTAATTCATAACAGAAATACCAGGGATGTCAAACCTAATGTCCTGAAATAGTAAGGAAACACTTCTAAGATTCTAAATGCAGTGAGGTGTTGGTGGATTTTAAAATTTAACACATCATTCGCAGTCCTCCATAGATTTCTTTCCTTTTACTCCATTTCAGTAAGAAATTAATATGAACTACAGCTTAACCCTAAGTACAAAACCAACATGCCAGTCTATAACCACAATTTAACTCAATAACTTACCGAAGTCTGGCGAGAACCACCTGAAGAAAATTCAGGACCACACTCAGTTCAGCTCCTCGACAAGCAGGCAGCAGCATAGTAAAGCCATCATTTAGCAACTTTTCCTCAGAAAGGCTCAAGTAGCAACTGGTCTCAAACACTTCTTGGACACCATCAATGTAAGTTGAAAGTAGAGTCCAGAGATTTTGTTTCTGTGTGTAGTCATTTTTGGTTACTAAAAACTCCTTTGCCTTATCACGGAAAGCATTTGAGAGTTTCTCAGCTAGGACACTAATGTCCATGTTCTTCTCAACATAAATCAAAAGGAAAGCACAAAGGCCTCTCCAGATGAGAGCTCTCCGAGACACAGTGATGGAAGACGGAGTCAGGAAATCCAGAAGATCCAGCACTCGACTCACTATATCTTCTGTCTCTGCAACAGTTGCCAGCATGAGGAACATGTTAAAAAAGTTCTGCAGCCCCACTTCTGTCAGCTCCTGCATTCTTCTCCGATGGAACTTGGAATAAATTCTACATTAAAAACAAACCAAAACAAAACCAAGGAACAGAAAATTTCTTAAAGTATGCAACTTTCTATCTGCTTGATACACTAAAATTGTATTTTCATGGTTTTAGTTTACAGTGATTGTCTTCCAATAACCCTTAATTTTTAAATATCCTCTTTTCCCTCCCCTATTCTATTTTTTTTTGGCTAGTGGAACAAACGTGCCATTTCATCTTCTGCTCCCAATACAAGGTACACGTGAAGGGTTTTCAATCCCAGGTACAGCCTAACCTTTCTCCCTTACCCAACCTCTGGCACAAAGTTGAGCACAATGTTATGAGCAGACTCTGTGATGGGTGTCCTCCATACCATGCCTTCACATCAATCAAATTTAGCCTATGAGGGCCTGCTAGGAAAGGAAGTTGCCAAGTGACATCTCTTAGCAACAGCAAAGAATTCCTGTACCCCAACTTCTTCCCTAGAAACTCCCTTATTTCCATGTGGCACAAAGAAAATTCCAAAAAGACCAGGGACCCTCCTTCCTTTGGCTACCGATTCCTGTTCTTGTATGCCCATGCCTGCTGCGATCAAAGGGTCACCTACATAACCATCACCGCAGTAAAAGGGAGAGGAAAATTTCTGATGGAAAGCTCCTTTTCTCCACAGTGCTTTGCCAAAGTCTGTACTGACCTGTATTGCACACCTACTCTATGGACTGTGGACTACAGGTTGGAGAGAAAACAAGGAAACTGAGGTGTTTGGGAGAGCAACCACTAAGCTTTAAGCTGTATTGCCTATATGACAGTGCTCAAGTCATACATAGCTGATGGTGAGAAGCACTGTTACTTCACAACTTTAAAGTGGCTGATGAAACACAGAAAGCTTTTACATAGGTGTCTTTTCTGTGACCTTTGCTTGGATCTGGACTTTTAAATAAATGTCACCATCCCCACAACAGAGGAATAAAATGAAAAGGCTTGCTTAACTTTTTGATTTGTGTGTTTAAAACCTTGGGTATATCCTTCACCTTTAATTTAAAGTAAGTTCCACATACAGTAGTTAAACATCCATAAATGCTGTTTTCCTAGTCTGTCACCTGGAAAAATAGCTGGAAATGGTGCTGAGGTTATCAAATCTAGCCACCAAAAATTGCAGCAAATCCAATTAATGTTGTTTAGTAGTAAATTACTACTGACAGGCATTTTCGTTCTTCATGCATCAATTAATGCTTGGTTAGCTGCTGAAAACAGAGTTCATCCCAAAATCATAGCTGTAGGCTGTTAAGTTTTGCTACTTGTGTAATTGATTTATTCAAGGTAGAAATGATGAATACTGGTTGAGCAGACTGACACAGTGTATGTTGTGTATTATTATTATTCCCCCTCTTAAATTAGGGAAAGTAACAAGCTATAATAGCACAAAAATGCAAGTATAATTTGTTTTCAGTAAAAACAGAGTAGGCTAATTAAAATTACTAACTAAAGCAAGACACTGATTCAGCATCCAACAACATATTTTTTTGTATGTAGTTGCAGTAATTTTTAAACCTGAACTTTACTGACTGTAACAACTCATGAAGTGTACATAGACATTAGGTATGTTTTCCTTTTCTGACAGCCAAGATAACCCACCCTTCTTTCTTGGAAGAAACATACCACAGAGCTTTGTAAGGTGTGCATACATGTGCATTTTTAACGTATTTATTACTTGCATACAAAAATATTTTCCTAATACTTAATAAAGTTTTAATTTTACTAATGAATAAACAAAATATTTTTTAAAAAATCAAAACAAAAAACCCAAACCAAAACTACTTCTAAGTCTTCTATATCCAATGCAAACAAAAAATTTAAAAAGGAAGCATCTTTATGATCAGTACAATCTCATTTCTATAATAAAAGTTTTAAGGATTTTGATTTAGAGCATATATATTATGGTGTTTTCATACCATGACTGACCATCCCTCTTAATTAGTATGTTTCAAAATGAAAAATTAAAGCCCTCACAAAAAGAAGATTGTGAGAAGTTTTGGAAACTGTGAAAAACAAAATGGAAATATACATGAAATTGCAGGCCTAGCAAGAGCCCGTCTGCACGTTCTTGGACAACACATGGCTTAGAGGCAGCTCAAACAGATTTTCTGTGCTTTAATTGCATTACCTGTCTGGCAGTAGGGTTGTACCACTGCATAGGTTGCCAGTGTACCAAATTCCAAGACCGTGAGATGAAGTAAATCATCACAGGCTATGGATGCCAAGGTGATTCTTGGATCCAGCTCCTCGACCCTGTCACAGCCTCAGCTGGCAACAGGAACTTCACGGAACAACTGCCTTCTTCAAATTGTGAATCATCCTGGATCCCTCATCCCTTTACTTTCTCATGAGCACAGTACCCACCCTGCTTTGATATGTGGCTGAAAGGGCCACGCAATCTGACTGACTAGACATCTTACAACAGGAGATAAACTAATTGCAGCCATACCGTCCTTTAATTTGTTTCCAAGGATGTACGCCGCTCTTCTCTGTCTCTTCTTTCATAATGTGTGCCAAAATGCTGAGAAAAATGAAGTAACTGTTGCTGGACTTGTACAGGGTAGGGATCTGCTGTTCACAGCAGCAACTTTTCACCAACTCAAGCATTGACAAAGAAGTTTTACCAACATTTGCCAGATCCTTCAGACCAAGCCAAGGAACAGTAAAGCAACTGTTCTAAAAAAATAAATGAAACCAGAAAAGATTATAAGTAACAATAAATGTTAATATTCCAAAGGCAATATGATGCAATCCTTCACACAGACAAAAGTACATGTTCCTACCGCAACTCAAAAAATAAAAATGCATTGTAACTATATGCAAAGTGTTTTTACAAGGTCTTAAAATCAGTAGTCCTGATGAAAAACAAGAGTAAAAATATAATTCACTCTATTGTGACAAAATGTAATGGACCATAACGTATATTTAACCGTAACTCCTTAAATAAATACAGCAAATGTAGGGATACTGTCATTGACAAGTCAGTTTTACAGAAGTGTAGCAATCAAGCTTGGCTAGAGGAAAATCAGAATTAATCGCTATAAATTGAGGACTGTCCACTTGCAATTCTACATTTTTATATATTCACCTACTTACCAGGTTCTTGCTGTAATAATCCCAGAGTATGGTCACAATTGATAGGTTCAAGTCCCAGAAACAGCACAAAGCCAAACAGCACTGAAGATGCATTCTTAAGTGTTCCTCTAACACACCAGTCTTGAAAAGGACATAAGAAGTTTATTGTAGAAGGGGAGCATCACCTTGTCTACACATAAACCCAATACTACCAGACCATTAAGAATAATTTCCTAATATAAAAATTATTTTATTTACATAATGTTGAGTAAATTAATCTACTAATATGAGCAATGAACTAGAAGATAAAAGCTGACAATTGCATCCTGCAATCCAGCGGATATAATAGTTCATCACGCACCCTTTCAGGCATCCATAGAGTTACAGACACATTAAGATAACAGCCAACTCAATATTGTGAGCCTAAATTGAAACATGACTGCATGGTACAGAACCTCACAAAAC
This sequence comes from Phalacrocorax carbo, assembly GCF_963921805.1. Classification (NCBI taxonomy): domain Eukaryota; kingdom Metazoa; phylum Chordata; class Aves; order Suliformes; family Phalacrocoracidae; genus Phalacrocorax; species Phalacrocorax carbo. The sequence goes on along the minus strand of NC_087515.1, from coordinate 84,918,897 downwards.
AGTAAATGGGGCATTAGCTATACTGAATGCATGAGTCAGATGAATGCTCAAGCCCTTCTGTCATGTAAGTCTAAAGGAAAGCTCATTCACCACTGATACGGAGAGAAGGTGCAACTATCTGAGAGCTCATGTTTCTTTTTATAATATTCCAAACAGGAGGATCTTCCTGAATCATGTTCCTTCTCTGCAACATAGCTACATTGCTAACATCCCAGACAGCTCTAAATCAAGGGCAAATAAGTCTCCCAACACTGCAGAGAAGCAAAAAAGTTCCCACACCACACTTTTTGTATTCATCAATTCCAAACTTTGCACACAAAAGGAATACGGCTCACAGGAAGGAAAATAAGAAATTCCAAACAATTTGAACACAGTGAAGCACTTGGGTTGTAATTGTGAGATACTGAGAGTGGGATTCACCTCACCTCGTTTTTGATGTCAGCAAAATTGGACTTGCATCAGAGTTAGGATATTAGGAGCTCCATGCTCAGATTGAAATCACATGTTTAAACCAGCCTATTTTAGACATTTACTTTAGGATTATAAATATCAAATTATATGCCCTGGAAGGGCTTTATTGACTCCACTGACTATAAGAGTGGTTTAGTGCACCAGCCTGAGAGTACTTGTTTTAAGGGAAGACTATTAGACATGTAAGTTTAACACATCTTTGGGATAGTAGCGAACCTGTTCTGTGACAAGAGAAAGCCCTGACCTTCTTCTAGATTTCAAATACATCTAGACACTATATAGGCCTGGAATTTCTAAAAGCGTAAAATGAGCTAAAGAGGAATAAAAAGGCTAAGAAAAAAGGTACAGGATGAGTTTTATGACTCAAAACCATAGCCCTAGGAAGGGGAATGAAGAAAACTATGCCTCAGATGAATACTGGGAAGTTATCCTCTTCAGTTCCAATTACAGTGTTAGGTCCTGAATTATGTCCCAAGCTCAGGCAGCTCAGAAAACGCTTGCAAAAAAAAAAAAAAACACCCAACCAAAAACCACTGGTGCCACATGATAGAAAAAAGATAGCATTAGGTTGTGTTGGGTTTTGTTGGTGGTTTTTGTTTGTTTATTTGTTGGGGGGGTTGTTTGTTTGTTTGTTGTTGTTTTTAAATAGTCTTTCATTAAGTACCTGTTAGTAGAAGCCCAGGACTTCTGCTCTTACCTACAATGTTACTTCTTATGGCTTACTATGTCTTAGAGCTGGTTTGTTTCCTGTTTTCAGTGCTACACAAAGGAGTTATTAACTTATCTCAACCTGGCTAGACATTCATGTGGAAAACATTATTTGCTACACTTTATCAGAACACTGTCAACAATTACACTGACCTTCTACAACAACTTCTCATCATGCCTACCTTCACTTCTCATGAACAATTAATGTAGGGCATATGGCTTCTAAAGTGGAATATTTCTAAAACAACTTTAAAATTGAAAAGGCATTTTCAGTTGTCATAGAAAATTATATATTCAAGACATTACATATAACAACATATGAAAAACATTGAAATAAAAAGAAACTTCAAGAGAGGTTCATTAAAACATGTAAAAAACAATAGTTCAAATATAATAAAAATGCCTACAAATGAAAGGTGATCCTCATGTTTTTATATATGACGTCTCTATTAAACCAGTAGTCTTCCCCAAATAATAATCTTATACAAAAATCCAAGGGACAGGCCATTTTCAACAGCTGCTTTTTTTTTTAATGAATAAAAACAAGAGTCTTGACAGAAAACAAAAAACTGCAGCTGAACATCTCCATTTCTCTAGAGAGACCTATCCACTTACAAAAGATGTAAAAAAAATCCCAAACCAAACCATGCATCAAAGCACACACCCTTTAGAAAGAGAACACTTAGTCTTAAAGCTGTAATTCATGCATAGGATTAAGTTTAGGATCTAATTCAACGATGACTGCTTCAGTTAAATTAATTCAACAATAAACATGGTATTGTGTGCGGCTTCAATTTCAACCATTATTTATCTGTCCAACAATAGTTTTGAACAGTTTCCAAAACCAAGACAGTACTGAAGGCTTTATCTCAAATTTAATATTAAAGTCCTCCAGACTTCAAATATCCTGGGATTAATGGATTCTCTCATTGCTCTTTTGCTTAAAATGGGCTCTAGCACGGCTGGAAATACTATCAGAACTCTTGTGGTAGTCAGCTTTTAATTTATCCCAGAAGGGAAGAACACCAGATACTATCAAAATGATAGTACTACCTAAACACAACATTTTTCTCTTATGACCTCCTACTGTAGTAACAAAATTGGTTTCCTAGAACTCCAACCAATACTTCTGTATCTCTTTTAGAGTAGAATTAAACAAAAAATATAGTGAAGGTATAGCAAAATTGAGGCAGAAATGAAACAACATGAAGCATTTATTTTCTAAAATGAGAGAAGGCTACTGAGAGAGATTGCTATTAGTTCTTATGAACAAAAAATCCTTCTGATTCTCACTTACAACAAAACTTTGTAAACACAAATCTTATACTGACAATCCATAAATTTAATCAGTTTGATGTTGCCTAGTATACAAATACAGCTATGTTAATATTCCTAGTAGAATAATTTTCATCTTGTAGTACAAATAGAATTGTAAACCAGCTCTACTTTTGTCATTAGCCCAATAACAGACATCAAATTACAACCCAAGCAGGGAATACTTCATGTAACTAGTTTTCCCATACACGTCCTTTTTTTGGTACAGATGTGAGATCTCTCACACGAGCAGTTGTCTTCAACTCCATCAAGAATTATAAAAAAAAGAGCAGGTTCCAGCTGAGAAACTCAGTCTGTCGATTGTTTGAAGCTGAAAGGATATACCCGAGGAATTAGCACTCTACACTTGTCCAAGTATCATTATTGCTCCTATCTTTATTTACAGCGCAAAAATAAAGTGTTTTTGCTTCCCATCTCCATTGGTCCCCTAACCTGAATAACACTTTCATATCTCTTCCTTGCTCAGAAGCAGGCTGACTATAACCTGATGAAGACTGAGTTCCTACCCAGAGATATGGCACTGCAGCACCCCCTGCCACCTTCACCTGGACATGGGACACCTTCCTCAAAAAGTCTTTATCGCCCCCAAAATCAGGCATATGCTGGATGAAGGTGGCTCAGGCTCTCTGCTGCCCACGAGGACTGCCCCCTCTCTGCTGGGAATCACTAAACTCAACAGTTTTACTGAAACTACCAAAATGCTGCAGGTTTAACACTGTTAGTCATTTTTGCATCCCAGTACTTAGCTGTCTGAAGGATGTTAAAGCTAAGTCCAGGTTCTGCTGATTCATCACCAAAGGTGGACCATTCTTTTCTCTGCTTCCACAATGCTCACTTACCCTCAAAACCCGTGTCTGCAACAGTGCCTATTAAATCATCTTTTCACAACACAGAAATTGAAGCTCACATGAAGAGAAATTATCGTTTTACCAGTAACTGTTAATCTCCTACATTACAAATGTAGGATCTGCACCTTTTTCAGATGCTTTTGAACACACAAAACTATGCACTATCTCTATTTCCCCCCCATCCTTTGTATATTCCCATTCTCCGCCTGAACATGCATAGTCTACAAGCTTTTAATGTTATGGAGCAACACGCATAAGTGGATTACAAGGTTGATGTACCAAACATGTTTAGTTCTTAAGCTCCCATATACTTAAAAATGACGTTTCTAACCACCAACTCCTGCCCTCTCTTGCAAATAAGTGACTTGGCACTATCATCTTTTGTAACTTATTTTGCATAGCTATTACTGTGCATCTCTAGTGTAGATAACAGAGGGTATATGCTGAAAAGGATTGCTTAGGTAGTATTTACTAACAAACTCAAGCCAGGTGTTAGTGGGCAGCATCATCAATACTGTCCTGTTGTTCATTCAAAGAGCACTATTCTCCCTTTTGCTTCTTCTTGCTCCTCCACGTGCCATTTCATTATTGACTTCTTGATATCTTGTGCTCCTCATTCCTACGCTTTCTGGTCTCAAAAATACTCGCTCAGCAGATAGTTCAGAGATACAAAAGGATAAAAGACAAGAGCGGCCACATGAAGCTACAGATCAACAGATGAGATGGACATGTCTACTGGTAAAAGATCTCCTTCCTAGACCCTGTAAAGAAGGCTGGTGTGCAGGGATAGGAAGTAGGATGCACTTTTTAGTAAAAGTATGTCCACGTACCCATGCATGCACATATAGGACTAATGCTCTCCAAGGAGCATTTCCTACAAGGAGCTAACTCCATAATGCAAGAAAAAAAATAAAAAGAAAAAATGAAAAAAAAAAAAAGAAAAAAGGAAATAAACTAGATGGCTCCCTAGATGGTTGGTAATAGTTGGAAACATATCCTTGGCAAATGAGGGTTTGTTTTCATTCCAACAGTGGTTGCCTGGTTGCCTTTGGAAATTAAAGCAGGTATTTGCCTCATATTACTGTGTCATGATTGACTCATTATTTAAATCTTATGAACTTGGCCACCTACCTGCCTTTCTAAACTGTCTACAATTCAATACTTATTAACAGAAGCATCAAAAAGCTGTGTATTTTACAGATATTCAATTTCAGTGTAATCTTTATTCAAAATAATAAACGTTTGCCAAGAAAAGAGGAATATTTTGAAGAAAAACATAACTACAAGTGTCCTCTTCCTGTTTCCCAGGTTGCTGACATACAGCAGATGCAAGACAGGAAGGTGGCTAACAAGCTACTCACAGTTTTTATGCCTCTTATCTCATCTAAGTCTCTCCAGTTTCTCTCACAGAATGGCAAGGATCCAATAAGTGATGTCATCACTGTAGTTTTAACGTATATGCAGAGTGTGGATATCAGTTATATACTGTGAAAATATTCAAAGAGAGCTAACCTTTTAAGCTAAAAGGCTACGTAAACAAATGTTATGGATAGTATGATCTTCCAACTTTTTAATACCCTATCTATTGTTTCAACTATTCTAACAACTACAAAATATCTTGTAAAAACTGTAGTTGTAACAAGTATTGTCGCGTACTTGAGCTTCAACCACAGCTGTTGCTGCTGCATGAGCAAGGCAGTAATAATAATAAAAAACCCGAACTCACTCCTCTTCTGCTTTCTAGAACAGAACTTTGCAGGAATTTTTTTTATTTCACCTGAGACCAAATACAAAAATAAACATGTTTATTCTCATTTTAAGCATACACAAATTAAAGAAACTATTTTTATAGGTGTTGCTGATACACCATTTGCAATTTGTACCATGCAACTTCAGAACAAATTTACAGAGCTGCAACCTAACATATTTAAAAATGTGATGAACAGCATATTTAAACTCATTTTAAAAGGAGGTCAATTCTGACCTCTGGGCCATGAAGCATTGCATTAACAGTTCTGCAAAAAGAAAAATGATAAGGTATGAAATGAGTGCTCAGAAACTAGAACCTTATCAGTAAGAGTTTGATTCAAGCCTGTAAGACAAATTGCTCAGCAAGGCAAGTCACCTTCCCGCTGTGAGGAGGATATAGCTGAATTTTCAATGCAACTGACTATCTTCCTCATCATGTCTCCTCAACTAGATATCCTTGCATTCAGTATCTGGTTTACATTTTCTAAGCATCCAGCTCTTATTCTGAATACATCTTGTCTTAGTAGCCATATGCCTACCCTTCCAGGATAATTATCCTTTTCCTTTATCTGACAATTTAGCATCAAGAACAACCACTTTAAAGCAAGCGTAACTGCTAACAAGGAGGTAACTACACTGCCGTAGTTCAGCTACGTCAAGGATGTTAATTTACCTGTGATAAACACACTAGCATTCCAAAAATACCCTTGTTCGTTGGACTTTCTTTTCCTGAAAGCATCCCTGATGCTTTCCTTGTTTGTTGTTTGTTTCTTTACACACTTACTTGAGCATCAGTGGATTTTTTAAGGAGTTCTTCCACAAATTTCCAATTGGATTCCTTCTGCTTCTGAAAAATAACGATTATCAGCATGAAATAGCATTTGTATTCCTCACAGGAATCATTATGTAATAACATGAAAATAAGCAGGCAAGAGATTTCCAGAAATATTTCATTTCATAACAGCATATTGTAGTCATCACTGAAAACAGCTTTTTTGTTTTACGAATGTAATTGATATCCATCCCAAAAATTAGGCCTCAAAACCAAACAGCCTAAAATAGACTATGCAATTTAAACTGGTTTAAGTGACTCATTTGCAATCCCAACCTTCACTTTTAGTGAAGAAGCAAAACACTAACGCATTTTTGATTAGTACAAGCAGTATGTCTTACAATTTCTTTATTTACATTCTGTAAAAAGGAAGATATAAAGGGTAAGAAGGAGGAAAAGGTACAATCTCACGTTTTCTTGTTTTTTCCTTTTCAATGAAAAGGAACACTTCTAACTTATTTTTCCCATGCTAAACATTAAGGATTGTTTTGGCCAATTCGGTAAGGAACTGGCCTGATAGTAATGGCCTATATAGGTAGAAAAAAAATACAGGGTAGGTCAAATATGGCCCATAATTCATATTCTTCATCTTGGGAAGACAGATAACCATCCATTTGAATCAACTAGACCATGCTAGTGAAGTAAGAGAGTTGCATGGCAAAGTATATTAAAAAGAAAGAGGAAAAAAATAAACAGGCAAAGTGGGAAAGAAAAGTGTAGCAGGTTTTGCAACTAAGGCTATCTCCCAGGAAAAAAAAAAAAAACAAAACCAAAAAAACCCCACAGGCAACCAAGCCAACATACTTACAATTCTAGGAGGTCCAAAAATCACCTCTTACACTCAGCTTTGTAGATAACTAGTTGTGTGAATATGGTACTTTCATCATTATCCTGCCTTACTTACTCCCTCCACTATCACAACTGTTAAGCCTTATAAATTATTCTGCAGGAATCTGTCCTTTAAATGTCTGCATAGAGCTTACAATAAAGAGCATGTAGCATTTTATACTTTGGTAATTGAAATAGAACTACTTTCCAGCAGCAACACCACCGTGCCCCATCGTCCTCTGCTACTGACTATACTACTTAACGCTGTGACTTGGTGACAATTCCACACGAACTCCAAAATTCTCTTGGTGCTCTTTGAAGATGAACTCTCTAAAAAGATGCACTAATACTCATGCAACGCAACTTGACTGCTTGGTGGCTTTACGTTTTTGCATGACAAGAAAATGAGAATCCTGAAAGACTGCCGATGGTAGCAAGTCACAGTCTCTGGACTGTTTGTGGAACAAATATGAATGAAAGGACAGAGCTGCAGAAAATTACGCTAAAGCTGTGATTTCACAATTCAGGAACTTGAGTAGTATCAATTAAGGAGATCCCACTGCTTCTTCTCATCCTGCCAGCTGCTATTCCTGCCCTCACAGCTGCAGCATGCCACTCCTCAGTTGTTCTGGTACTTCTGTTTGTGGGATACAGTGTGAACCAGATCAGTGACCCAACTCAGAGCTTTAGGAGAGAAAAAAAGAATGAAAGAAGAAGGAGGGCCTGACCTAGGTTATAGAATAGGGACACAAATAATTGTACCAGATCAGCAGAGGGTATATCATGGTAAACAGTACTTTTTAAGCTGTTATTGATGACAAAGCCTTTATATCATGAAACCAGAGCTATCATCCTGTCAGACAGAGAGGCCACTGCATCAACAACTAGCCAAGGAGTAAAAGCAGCACTTCAATAATGAGTAAAACCCAGGAAGCGCACAATCAGCATTCCCAGACAGTTCTGGCTAGTATTTACACCAGATTTTTGACTGCCATATTTTAGAGCTTGATGTTATGTGGATGCCTACACACTGGCATGGTCCTACTGCAGACTCCAAGTAAAGTTCATCACCTGCTCAAAAGCCAGATTTATCAGAGAGGAGTTGATGTTAGAGAGTCATGCTAATTGGCTATGAGACCTCTGAACGTCTGCATCAGCCCACTCAGAACACGCTTTTAGCATTCCTATAGTCAAAGGACACGATTTATACAAAAGTGGTTTATTTCCAAACTTCCAGCTCATCTGCAGTATACAGATCACCTTTCAAGATCCTAGAGTAATCTAGGGCAAACTCATGACGCCAACTGGAATTAACTACAACAGTGCACCCAGGTTCAGCCCAAACTCAGGAAAGAATGGCAGAAACAACCTGCTGTCCTCTTTATTTTAGCCTCAATTGTCTCTATCTTTTAACAGACTTGTTTCATTCAAATTCCACTAAATTTACATCCTAACAGTACTGCCTGCTACACTGGCATATGCCATGAAAACTGTTTACCATCCATCCTTGTTAGAGAGTACATAGAATCCACATCTCTTACTCCAAACCTGCTAGCTTACAACATCCTCCCTCAACCCCAGAGAGTCCTAAAATCAACAGAACCTGGAGATCTTAGAGTGCATAGAAGTGCTGCTAAAACAAAAAACTTGAGCTGAGACTCTCTGGGTTCACAGGAAGAAACTTTTGCAAGGACTAACAGCTGACTACCTGGAAGAGCCATAATAGGCTTTTCAGCTGGAAGTCCGTGTTTGCATATCTTGCCATGTAGTCATTTCAGATTATATTATTCAAAGAATTCTTAGCCCCAAGTAATTCAGCCTATATTTCCCTAGCCCAAAGTATATTGAAATTGACCCCTGCAATGTTCAGAAGTAGCAAATTTTCTCATCAGGTCCCATTTGGTTTTCAAATGTACAAATCCTGCTTTTCAGAAGAGTGTAGTGGGACCTGAATGGGGGGCTATGGAAAGAGACGTGTACTGTACATCCCTCAGAACAGAGCCTCCAAGAAACCTGGCCAAAATTTTCTAGTTTTAAAAAAATTGTTTAATGTGTATGAAATTTATATTCAATATATATGAATCATTGCATATTTGAAATTACGTTACATGAGCTAAAGGGGAAAAAATAAAAAGAAAGAAGCCTGAAACCTATTTAGAATTTTAAAAGCTTTCCTAATAACCTCAAGGCCATGCAGACCACATTAAAAAATTGAAAATCTTCCATAGATGACATAGGCTTAGAGGCAATTTTTGCTACAGAGCGCATGAATAACCATCATTATGACACATCACCCTCCCACCTCTGATCATAGTTAATTAAAAGAAAGCATGTGTCATGAAGCTATTGCATCAGATGTTTCACCAACAAAACAGGACTAGACTGAGCCCTGATGTAATTCCACTGACTTCACAAATTTATATCATGGACTACTTTACCTTATAATGTACAAAGAATGTTTGAGGCTGTAATTTGAGGGGTGGGGGGTGGGGGAACAGGAACCTAAAGAAATGTTTACCACTAACAGTCTATGACAGACTACATTCTTGTGGTATGTGAAAAGGCACTGCTGTTACTGATAGATATTTTCTAAGCATCCATGGCACTTAAGAGAACAGGGATCCCTGGACAAACTCACAGCCACGCTCAGAGAAATGCAAAGCACTGCTAACAGTTTGAACATAAAGACTACTGGAAACATCAAGAGGAGCGTGCATAGGATGGTCTCATGATTTACAAATCAAGACTTGGAAATTCTGTTCTCCCAGGTGGGCTCTAAGGAAAAAAATATTTAATCTTAGGCAAGTCACTTCCTGTCACTGTGTCTCAGATTCCTACTTTAAAATAAGAACAACAGGAAACCTTTTTTCCATTCTACATCTGTTTGGCTTATTTAAATAATATAGTGCTTGGGGCAAAAAAATAATCTCTCACGAGGCTAAATACATAGTATGTATCAGTATGAGAGACAGGAAAAAATCCAATGATCAAAGTAAACAGTATCACTGCATTTTGATTAGGGCATAAAATATAAGAAACCCAGGATAAATGTCTGCTTCACACTGGTTTCTGTATTCAACCTGGGATTAACCTTTTCTCTCCATTTAAATTCCTGTAATAAACAGGGAATGCAGTAATTCTATCTTCCCAATGTCCCTCTGAAATACACCATGGACTGTGGTCCTCCCCCACTACTGTAGTAACAGGGCAAAAGCAAGGGAAGTTTGAGACAACCTGTATGAATGTGTAAGAAGTTGCTTCATTCTGCCATGGTATTATTAGAAAGGACTGAATCACATGATAAATGAACAGCCTGCCATGGGATCCTAAAGGATCTGTCAGCCCACAAGCAGCATAAGCATAAGCATCCCACATTCATAGAGTCCTCTAGTCACCAGAAATGGTCATGAGTTTTTCAACTAAGTATTCAATTACTGAGTTACCACACCTTCCCTGTCTGTGCTGGTTTTGGCTGGGATAGTTAATTTTCTTCAGGGTAGCTAGTGTGGGGCTGTGTTTTGGATTTGTGCTGAATACAGTGTTGATAATACAGGGATGTTTTTGTTATTGCTGATCAGTGCTTGCACAGTCAGGGCCTTTTCTGTCTCTCACCCCACCCTACCAGCGAGCAGGCTGGGGGTGCACAAGAAGCGGGGAGGGGACACAGCTGGGACAGCTGACCCCAACTGACCAAAGTGATATCCCACACCATATGACATCATGCTCAGCATATAAAGATGGAGGAAGAAGGAGGAAGGAGGGGATGTCAGGGTTATGGCATTTGTCTTTCCAAGTAACCGTTAGGCATGATGGAGACCTGCTTTCCTGAAGATGGCTGAACAAGAAGCCTGTTGATGGGAAGCAGTGAATCAACTCCTTGTTTTGCTTTGCTTGTGCTCACAGCTTTTACTTTACTTATTAAACTGTCTTTATCTCAGCCCACAAGTTCTCACTTTTACCCTTCCAATTCTGTCCTCCATCCCACTGTGGGGGAGTGAGCAAGCAGCTGGGTGGGGCTTAGTTGCCAGCTGGGGTTAAACCACAACACTTTTTTTTTTTTGACAAATCAGGGAATTTGCAAGATTAAAATCAGTGGAAATAATTCTTAATGTTATTAGAAAGTCTAATTTTACTTAGGAATAAAAGCATTCACAGAAGTTCAACATTTTTAATTCCTTCTGTTTATATACTAACAAAAGATCTAAAGACGAAGGGAGAAGATTTTAAGTTATCAAAACAAATTGATCAATTGGTGTGATCAGACTCTTCCCTCTTTACAGATCTGCCGTTCACAAACATGTTTCAAGGTTTTAACCTTTTATCCTAAGTCAGGAGGGGAAATCACAGTGAAGATTTTAACAGAAAAAGGGTATGACCTTTCCAGTTTTAATACACACTATTAAATTAGAAATAATAGGACACTTCGCAAGAAAGGGCAATTAAGCCCACAGAAGCCATATATAGCTGATGCTTGGCAAACTAGCAAATATAAGCAATCCAGCTGAAATGTTTAAAAAGAAAAAAAAAAAATCAAACAAACGCACACACCAACACACACAAGTACAATGAGACAAAAGATAAAAGAAAAGGACAGATGACAAAAGATGGCATAACCTGATTCTCCCTAGTGCCAAAAAACACTATCAGACAAACAAAACCACAACCAAGCAAACATAAAAACCCCACACAGAAAACCTAGATTTCTGGGTCTTCAGCTATCTCTTTAGCTTTAAGTCAGCTTTCATACCTCTCAAAATGGATGAATTCCCTCAGCAAGTGCCTATTTCCTTCCCAGTTAATGATCAGAAACTTAAAACTACGCAGGATGAATCTCAGACTAAGAGACAGAAAGAAAGGTCAGGGTTTACATGGCCCCAGAACTGCAGAAAACTGTATCAAATTCTTCGTGGACCTCACTGCATCAGTACCAAGTATGGCCCTACATACACCTTACCAGTGTAGGAATGGCATGTGCAGGTCCCACCTAGGCCCCTTACAGAATGCATGGTAACATCAAGTTACAATGAGACTCACAGATAAGAACCTGATTAATCGGGGACTAGCCTGGTCTAGCCAGTAGGAAAATCTAAGGCCGTCTTCTAAAAGCAATCATTTTGCAAGTTACTGTGAGAACTTGCTATGCCAAAGCTTGAATTCAACAGTTATTAGACAGTGTCTATTGGTACCACACCAACACAGAAAATTAAGCCGTATACACAAATATACATGTACCTCATCATGCCATTGCTGTGATGCAAAGGGAATGCAATTAGACAGAGTGGAATTCATCCAGAGCTACTACTTTAAAAAAAAAAAGTGGCATTAACAGTTACATAGTCAATGTCCGAGGTTTATACTTCATATGGTACAATCTAACACGTTCAGTTCCTAAAACAGCAAACCCAGTGGAGCATTTATGCTGCAGGCAGGCAGTCTTAAAACATATGCTACATCATTAAGTATATGTGCTACTAACTAGTTGGGATATTTCAAGTTTCCTTAATACAGTAACCTAGTGAATATCTTGTGTATAACATGAACGTGTCAGGAGCTCCTGGAATGTTTACCAACTTGTACAAAGCACACCTTAAAACCACCAACCTTAAAGGACTTTTTTGTAAGGAGTGCGAAAATTCCTGTATTACAACATTAATTGTTTTCTGTCAACAAAAACAACCAATGTTAGATACCTAAATAAATTATAACAACTTACAGGTATTTAGAAAAAAGCATACCCACCTTTTCATCTACGTTTCCGTTACGGTCAAACTGATAGAGTGATGCCACGTGAGTAATAATCCACCAGCTAAAACTCAATGGGTCTTTACACTGAATTGTTTCACAACCAGATATCCTTTCAGAACTACTTGGCCTTTCAAAGATATTCTTTAGAGTTTTGTTCACCAAGCTCCAGAAACACTGCAGGAAATGCAAAAGTAAATTTGAACTGTGTTGAATAACAAAGCCTGTTTTAAGAGTTTTCTTTACAATACTGTCCTATTGATTAAGTTGCTTTTACAGAGAACAAGCAAGATGACAGTCATTTAAAGAAAATTAAAAAACAGTGTTCAGTATTACCAGAGAAAACCTGGAGCTACTTTAGAACGTCCTCTCTGAAATGCCAGTAGAAAGCAATGTGAAAGGACAAGCTTTAAATCACAAGGAAGAACACGGTGTGTTACTTCACAGGCAAGATTATAAGCTGATGGAATGACAATACGCAGATGGGATGGCACAGCAACGTTCACCTGAGAGAGATTAGAGTTCTTCAATGAAGACTTTTTATTACAAATTTTTAAAAATTTTTAGTGCCACCTAACCTAACCAAGAGGAATATAGTAGTAGATGGTACAGAATCAGTCTGAAAGACAGCAAACCAAGGCTGAAATTCCCCATTTTGTTCCAAGTCTGTTCCAGCACTGACAAATCTGATTAATTCTCTTTGGCTCAGATCCCTGTCTATACCACAATACTACTACTTCTTACAGCCTGTGCCTGTCTTCCTTAATTATACAGAAACTCTCTGGGACTTCTTTGCACCTGTATTGCACCCACCTTAGCTGGGTCCTGAACCTAACCTATGCTTCAAAGTGCTAGTACAAACACTTAACACTAACAAAGTTTCACGTCTGCTGTCCACCTTTACATCTGTTGTCATTAACGTGTAAGTAGCTATTAGTACAAATGCTCTGCTGTGAAGCACTTCACTCTATACTAAGTGAACGGTACGCATTGCGCAGATGGCAGCTTTGATTTTTATAAAGATTATTTCAGAAAACTTTCAAAGGATTTTGACGCTTCTTAATATTCATTCAGAGAAACATCAGCTCAATTCTAACCAGCTGGCAAGAAAAAATTCCAAACCCTAGGAAATATTAGCAAAGGGAAAAAACAAAATAGAAAACATCATTATGCAATGTATGAAATCATATGGCCACCAAATCCATACTTGGAATGCTGCATGCAATCCTGGCACTCTGCCGTTAGAAATGTAGTAGTATGGAAAAAGGTTCAGAGAAGGGTAACAAAGATGGTGGCCACAGGCAGAGAATGGTGCCTGTAAAAAGGCATTGAATACAGTAAGACTCTTCAGCCTAGGAAAGCCAGAAGGTAGGAGATATCAGAAAAAAAAAAAAAAAACCACCCGAAGAGCCAAAGAGCCATGTAAAGTCATTTGGTATAAGGAAGGAGAATAGGTTGTGATTGGGTCTTCCAATAACAGTATAAGGGGGCATCAAAAGAAGACAGCAACTACCAGATTCAAAAACAAAGACCAGATTGTTCTTGTATAGGTAGTTAAGGTATGGGTATCAAAGACAGAAACATGGGCTAGATGTATCATTGGTCTGACTGTACCCGTGTTTAATGCCTGGAGATGAATCATTGCATGACATGACACACAAAGTTTTTTTTTTTAAAACTGGTAGAGATGGTTTCTTTTCCTTTGTTCTACCATACAACTTTCACAGTCCCTTCTTTTGCTTTGCTTTCCCTAGCACAAGGAGCACTCCCTTATCAGTGCCCTAGGTCATAATCAAACAGTACACTGCAAACCTGGAGTCAGGACTTGATGCACATTCAAGACCATGGCCTAAAGCATCACAGTTAGCATGCAGTCCTCCTAAAGTAAATATGAAGTTCAGTTCTATCATCAGATATGTTAACTGGTGCATTCATGGCCACCTGGGAACATTTGGCACCCGTATTGCATATGTAACATGCATGCATAGGTAACAGTATTCATCTATTACCTCTGTGTGAGACCCTTTATTTCTGTGGTCCAGCAGCTGAATAAGTAGAATCCATAATTCTTTAATGCAGGTACAGGGATAATGGTGACTAGTAAGAGCCTCAGAAGGTCTCACCTGAAAACGAATATGCAATACAATTATTCAGAGAAGCGTTATTTTTGAAATTGCATTTTATGTACCAATATTTCCTCGGTTTTCAGTTGTTTGGTTTTTTTTTTTTTGCAGTTAAATAATACAGCTATGATTACATATTGGAAAGTGGATTATTTCATTGACATCTAAAATATCTCATACAACAAAGACTGTTTCCTAAATCTACATAAGTTACAGGTTGTACTATTTCTTAGCTGCTTCTGAGCCACTTTCAGACATTATTTAATCAAATGAAAATGGGGTTCAGAGGCCTAAATGAAAAGGAGCTGCAATAAATACTGATTCATTGTCTGCCAGTAGGGAAAAGAGAAAATGATTGATTATATTTTCGTGATGTTCTTGGGAAGATAAGGAAAACACTTCAAATTATTTAATAGCTATTATTGTTGTTATTGTTAATTGAAAAATCCTTAATGACTACGCATAACGCTAGTAGAATATGTTTTTGTTGGCATGAGGATGTTAATGTTCCCACAACATTTCACAAAATCTGCTTTTCAGTAAATTTACTGCAAGGCATTCTTTTAATATGCAGAAAACAGCATATTTGAAGTCATGTATGTTATTTGATTACTATTCCATATTTAACAAAATTCACTCAGACTGATGCATTTCAAATGCAAAGTAGTCTTCTTGTGATTCTTCTTTCAGTTTTACATTCCCGGAATTGTGAAACAAAATAAGCAAAACAGCAAAAGGAAGTGCTAAATACATAAAAATTCTCTGTATGCTTTGTTGTTTTTAAGACCTACTAGCACTGTATTTGAAATAATCATAGTATAGACAAAACTCTACTTACTCTGTCTTAGGACCTATGAATCCACTGAACTGTATTCAGAGGTGGTAAAAATAGTGAGAAAAGTTTTGCTTAAATAGCATAATTTGGCACATTTTACTTTCAGCAAGGACACAATGGCAGAAACATAGAAAGAAAAGAGGCAAGACGAAGCAGCTCATACTCAGTTTATCCCTAAACAATTAGTAGTCCAAGTTTGAATAATCAACCTACACCCCTCTAAAGCAGAGGGGAACAGGCACCTAGAGAGACTAATTCATCTAACTCACTGCAGGAGAAAGAACTGTTGCTATTCTTCCCCAACAATAAAAAGAACCTAGGGTAACTAGTTTAACCAACTAACTCCTAGACACCTAGATCTGATGAGACGAATCCTAAATTTTTATATCCTCATGCTCTTCCTGATCCATTCATGCACAACTGTTCTTGAATCACACTGGTACGTAAAATCATTTCTGAATTTGGAAACCTAATGGTGCAAATTAAAAAATAAAGCAAAATATGCAATGCCAGTCACAGCACTAGCTGTGTGAAAGAGACAATACAGAAGTGGGAGTGAACGACTGAAAACCACAATAAGAAGAACAAGCATATCACCAACAGTTTCAAATCTGTATAATATTCTATAAGGATACACACATTTTATTTAGCATCCACCTTTAGAATAATACATTTACAACTACTGTTTTCACACAGGTCCAAATCAGGTTTAAATACTGAACACTGAGTTATAAATATGAATTTATATGTATTTATAAGTGTGACACATAATTTGTTTTTCTTTTAGTATATAAAGAACTCTGCTTACCCCATGAAATTGTCAGGATGGACCCTGACAATCGATTTAAGAACTTCATGAGGTCAAGACTGAAATATTTAAAATAATTCTACTATTCATTTGTTCAGCATATGCTGTTGAGAGCTTTTCATGCGCCTATGCCTCCTCTCACTTTTAGTTAAAGATGTTGTAGGAATCTCTCAACAACCTGAATTAATCTTATGTAAACATTATCTTGAGAATAAACAGCAGTGCGACTACTAAAGTCTATTGAAAAATTAATTATTTAACTACTAACTTCCCAAACCTGAAGTGCCTCAAAAATACTCTGGTGATGACTCATCACCAAAGAACAAACCAGATCCCTCAGAAAGGAGCAGTCTACTTATTACAGATGCACTATGACAATGGAGGATTTTATGGAATTATTAGGTACACAAACTATCTTACAAGTGAGAGTTTCAGGCCTTTTACATGGAGTACCAGTTGTGGCAGCAACTGGGTTTCTTCATCTACTGTTTGCATCTACTACTGTACTCTTCTGCAAGATAGCAGGACTTCTGGAGGAGGAGATGTGCAGTATCCGTCCAGGATAGAGTTTGTCTAGTTGTATCAAAGCAAGGCACCATGCAGATATTGGTTAGACTAAGGATAACCGAGACAGTACTTTCTTCAGAGACAGTCTGGATTTCTTCTTGCAATATCCTGAGTTCAGTACCTCGGTGAGAATGGTTATAAACTCAAATTGTGGTACTGTTGGGACAATAGAGCTCTGATGCCAGAGATGTGCTGCAGAAAACAGAAAAAAAAGATATCCAAGGATATATATTTCTCTGCCAAATGTATCTCAGAGCACAAAGGGCTCAGTACCTGATCCAAGTCAAGCATCCTGATATCAGAGCTGCCCAAGAAAGAGATCTGAAAATGAGTCTGGAGGATTAGAGTTTATGTCGCTCCTTTCAAGTATACCCACAAATGTTGAGACTTGCACTTCTGAATATTCTCAGTCAAAAGCTTCATGACATATTTTAGTGATGAGCTGACAGTGTCATCTATTATGGGTATCTGCTGTGTTTTCAACGTTTTGAGGGACCTTATTGCCATTACTGGATCATAGCAATGAATGGATACTGGAGGAAGCACCAACTGAAGAGACATTATCCAGCTCAAGTGCAAGCCCCACTTCAGAAATGAATCTTAGCTAGAGCTAGTTCAAGCTGTGCAGCCCAAGCTTAGGCAGAACTGAAGCAAAAGCAGTGGCAAAATAACCTTTTCTCTTTGTAATGTGGCTCTGTGGAAGTAGCAAGGATCTGTCATTTAACATCTGACATTTCAAAGCCAACCATCAACCACAATGGTCACAGATACTATTGGAATCTTC
Source organism: Phalacrocorax carbo (assembly GCF_963921805.1). Lineage (NCBI taxonomy): Eukaryota > Metazoa > Chordata > Aves > Suliformes > Phalacrocoracidae > Phalacrocorax > Phalacrocorax carbo. Next base: position 84,901,267 of record NC_087515.1, on the reverse strand, counting down.
CTTTTAAAAAAAAAAAATTACTCTCATGTATTTGCCTCTTGATAGGGGAGGAGGTTGCAGTATTATCTGATAATTTAATAGATCAAAACTGATTTTAAAAGGTAACAGAGTTCTCTACAGAAAGATAGATTAAAAGAACAGTTATCAAATGCTAGTACAGCCATTCTCTGCCCCACGACCCACCCCAACAGTAATATGAAAGAAGGAGGACTCAATTTGGAGTAGGAAAACATAAATTATACAGTGGTCACTGCTGCTTAATTCCCAGAGTTCAGGCCTGCACTTGTGGATCACATGTGCCCATCTAAAGCAGGTTTCACAATGACACAGTCAAAGAAGATTACGTAGCTCTTTTACTAGCTGCTATATGGAGCTATTATGACTTTCTAGCTTTGGAGTGCTCAAAAGAAGTGAGAAAAACAGTGCAGCTATAGAAGGAAAGAAAAAGAAAAGAGAAGAGGAGGACAAGTTTTCCCTTGACAAACATAAAAGCACTGTAACAGAAAGATGAGGCTGTGGAAATAGGAGCAGTACAACAATAAACTGTAATATGACATTCTGTAAGTGTCCGGTTAGCTTACTGCCAAGACTACAGTTATTCTCTTTTTGTTCCTGTTGAGAGAGTTTGAAAAGATATTTTTTTTTTTTTGCATCTATAGCTCTAAACCTTTTAGACTGTGCCATGTTTGGCATTAAACCTGGAACACTGAACTTACGAAATGTGGTGCTCACTTCTGCTCTGTACACAGTGCATTTCAATATTACTCTCTCATTCAACTGCCAGATGGTCATGAATAAATATAACACAATTTGATCTCCTAACAAATAACACTCTTTAAAACATGGCGATATAAAGCCATACATAACATTTAAAACTTAGCAGTAAGAAATGATCTATGCATTGGTGAAATATCTAATTCATATAGTTCCCAATACAAGCATCTAACTGCCCATGTCCTGTATAAAGAAAAAAAAGTTACCTTTGTAAACTTGTTGATGGACAAGCTTATTAAATCAGATAGGAGATTTCCACAGTGTGTTTCAAATAAACTGATATTGGTTAAATTCTCTCCAGTTAGATTTATGAAATGGTTAGCATATACAACTTGTCCTAAAACACAAAAGAAAAAATCAGACCTATTTAGTCTTGGGTTTGGCTGTAAGAATACAAGACAGACAGGAAATTTTTTTCTATTCTAGATATTTTAGAATTGGTTTGTTGCACTGTATGTCATTTTAGTTTACCGACTCATTTTGGAAAGTTCACCCACTCTAAGTTCAAGCTAGTCCCTTCGTTATTACACTGAAGACTGGTCTTATTCCGGTTGACAGTAAAATAAGTTTGGCGCTTTACAGCCTTTTATTGGCACAGTTTTTGCAGAGGAATAAAGATTTGTTTATCTGCAGGTTCCTCTTTGTCACATGCCAGTGCGCATGTTCTAAAATCATGACATGTTTTACACATACGCAAGTTGATGACAAACAATTCTGGAGAGGTCTAACACTTTCCTTTGGATGTGTTGATGTAAAAAGCTGGCATGATCATATTCCAACTTGAGCATTTGTAGACATTATCACAGATAAAATGGTAAAGTTAAGAGGCTGTAAGATCTTATCCCACAAGCTTTTCAACAGTATAACTCCCTTGACATCAATGGAACAGAAGATATGTAGAATGAGCCTGTATTTTATTCTTGGAAATGCAGGGTGAAGCCCTGAACCCACTATCCTGCCATTGGTCTCAGCAGCGTGAAGTTTCTAGTCAGCATACTTTACAGAACAAGATGAGAACCTAAGAAATTCTACAAGGCACATAAGAATACAAGACAAGATAATTTACAGTCTCGACTGTAAATTTTGTTGTTATGAAGTACGAGCTTTCTTTCACAAAAATGGATTACTGCATTATTACTCAGAACTTTATCTAGAAATAAATACAGAAATCTGGACAGTAAATTGCCTCCAACAGTTTTCCCACCCTTTCTCCAAAAGGCCCCAAAAAAAAGGATAACAGGTTATCCCACAACAGTTCATAAAAGAAACTCAGAATTATAGAACAGCCTACCCAGCTGTGATATCCAGCAACACAGACATGCAGAAACAGTGAAGATGCATTAATCTGAACAAGGCTGTGTTGTGACAGCACTAAGAGTAGGCAAAAGCTAATCCGAGAGTTCGGATTCACTACCTGTTACCTGGGCTAAACGCACAGTGCATTCTTTCCAGACCTCAATGTTAGTCCAACTGTTGCAATTCCTATATGGAACTTATACTGATAATTTGTAATAACTGGGGGGTGGGGGTGTAAGAAAATACACTTTTGTGATATATTTTTCTAGCGTGGACATAAAAAATAGATGTAATTCTCACAAAGCAAATAAAGTTATTTTCTGTATTTTAACAATTCTTCAGCAAACTGAACTACTTTGAAGTTGGGTTCTTCAATTGCATTCTATGACCTTTTTTATCCAGCTTCTATGAACACCTTACACTTATCAATCTACTTTTTGCCCTTTTAAACCTTCTTTTTTAAAAAAAAAAAAAGACAAAAGGTACTGCCTTGTCCTTTTCTTGCGGTACTTTTACAAGCTCCTCTGACTGAGGCTGCTTCTTTTGCCCAGTATTTTCTTAGTGTAGCATATGCTTAACAGTACAAATTGTCTGTTCTGAGAATCTTTGTTCTGGTTTATTCTTGGACACTTTTCCTACATTGTTTTCATCAAATTGCTGTTCACTTTTATGCATTCTGGATCTCTACAAATGCATTTTTATTTGCAATGACAGAAAGTGTATCGTTATTAAATATTTAGTATGTTGTAAGCACCAGTTGAGAACCACCTTTGTAATCTTGGTCAAGTTTTGATGAACAAATTCCTAAGATGATTTCACTTAATTTGAGCTATGTGAGAATCGACTAAGAACCTGCCTTCACCATATTTGAGTTTACCCCATTAAATATAGCTATGCCTAAAAACTACCCAAAGTAGTAAATGATTTTGGACAAATTAAGATGTGAAATCTAGGTAAGTCATACATACAAGAACAAGTTCAAGAAAAAAACCTGCATACTTACTCATCATTTTTTCACCTAGCACATGAAGAACTTCCAATACTAGCCAATTAATATCCAAGTGGAGGTGGAGTAAATGCCATGATGGGGGAAAGACCTGTTATTAGAAATACACACACTGATTTATTTTTAACATTTCTTTACCGAAGAAAGATGGGCACACATTTTGCCTGCAGTGAACATTATGGATATCTATCAAATACACTGTAGCATACAAACATGCCATTCAGTTAAAAAAAACAAAACCTACAGACAGAATTAATTGTCATGAAGGTTTGTTTGAGGATGTTCATGAAGTCTCTAATCTGATGTAAACTACAATTTAAACACAATGTCTTGATTCACACTTGACAGATTACAACACCCTTTGTTATGCTTTCCAGAAAAGTATTAGGTAGCACACAAACTGCTAAAGCGTGCTCTTAAAGTAATTCCAAAATTTCACTACTCTCTACCTTAAAGTTTACTTGAAATTACTGTTTCCTTCATCAGCTCAAAAGTGGCCCTACCGACAAACTAAGCAAACAGAAAGATGCAGAATGCTTCTTATCTGGATTATTCATCTCTAGATACTAGTTTATACAAGCTAATACTGAAATTCCTATATTATTTCTAAAATATTTGAAAGCACTAGTTATTATATGTATGCATAAATCTTAATGATATATACTTCACTAGTGCTTAATGTTTCAGTACATGTCTGCGCTTTTCTTCTTTATATGCATGATCTTTTCCCATTTTGAGATTTCAGACTATTTTTTTTTTTAAAAAGTGCCCCTCCTACTGGGAAGCTCAGAAACACTATAACCATTAGTAAGGACAAAGACCAAGGCATTTTTTAAACATACTATGCTAAGTCAAGCCTACTTATCTACCTGTAATTCATATTATCATTTGTACAGTGCAGGAAGAAATCTAAAAGCTGTAAAGCATAAAAATAAATAGATAAATAAAAACAACAACAGAAAATCCAGAGCTCATTAGTTGTGTTTGCCAAGTATGGTATGGCATTTAGTTAATAGAGAGAAAAAGAACCAAAATATCTAGTGTAACTTCAGTTTCAGCCTGAAGAAAGATTAATTCTTATTCAGTCAAAATATATCAAGTTGAATATGTACTGTTACACAAAAAACCCTAATATTATAAAATACATTAACCTTTGCCTGCTGTTGAATAGTAAATGCTGCCAGGACGCTACTAGGGAGTTCACAAAGGCGACCAATGTGCATGGCCAAAGCATGAAGCTCTTCCACCAACACTGATGGTAGCTGCGCTTCTAGTTCTTCATATGGATGGAGCATTCCATCATTTTCCACCTTAGGGGGTTCCAGATACCTGAACACACATACACAGACACACAATCAGAAAGTGGATAAAAAGTAGCTACACAAAACTCAGTACACAAGTTAGTAAATTGTGTGCAAATCTCACCTGAAGATGAAAACTTTCACATAATGCAAAAACTCAATACATTGATGCCTGATGCCCTCTGCTTCAGAGTGCAAGCTTGCAGCTTGACCTGAAGTAAAAGAAATCAATAGGTTAAAGCAGGTGTGCCCATACTGTGACTTATGTTACATATGCATTCTCCACAGTAATTAAACCAGACCACTGGAAAGCCACCCTCTTTCCTGAGGACAACTTGGGAAGTGGCTGGTGGCAAACACCCACTTCTAAATGCCATCTTGCCAGAGAGATCCATTCCTTCTCTTATCATCTCAGGTGCATATCCAGATGTAGAGGGAAAATGAAGGCATTCAGTCCCTCAGGAAAGGTGGCAGAGGCAAGCAATCTGTGCTAGAAGCAATCACTCAGCCCTGCTGCCCTGCTCCCTGTCTGCTTCCAGGACACCTTCAGAAAAGACACATGTGAAACAATTTCTCAGCATCCTTTTCTCTTGGGGGACTTAAGCAGGTGGAGTATTTTGGAAACGTGCTTTGTAACTTCCCTTCCTAGGAAGCATCACATTGTGGCACAGTGCCTTAAGAAGTGTCATGCTAAGAGCCATGCATTTACAATCCTGTAGCCTGCCTTTCATTTGCAGCTCTGTATCCTTTCAGCCAGTTATTGCCGCTATGTGTCTCCTTTCCTTTCCTCTCTGAAGCTGTTGTTCTCATGGTGTTTCCCTCCTTATCTCACACCTGCAAGCTCAAACACCATCATTACAGCAGATTCATTAGAAGCTATTGCCACTGATGTGAGATCCACTCCTTATTTATTCCCACACCTTTTGCCTTGTAGCTTTCAGCTTGTATTAGAGAAAGATGACACTTAGTGCATAACAAAGCAGATATACTCATTTAAATACCTAATAACTACTGCCCAATAATATATATACACAAATGCTTAGCAACCAGTCAGCCTGCAACACTTGCACCTGATTAAGCATGTGCCAATCATTATTAAGAGCTTCATAAACAGGAACAGCAAATGAGGAGTTTGAGCAGGCCCCAACAAAAGCGCATCATGCTAGAGGAGGTGCGTGGCAAAAACTCTGGACTGTTCACTCTCTCCCCTTTGTTTCCTCTATCAGATAACCTTGAGGTTCACGTTTGCCACCTGTTATGGACCCCACAAATAAGATTTTGTGGATATAAGCTTATCTCAACATGTTTTGAGCAACAACACTCAGAATGAAGCAAACCAACTTGTACAGGTACCATAACCAGTGGACAGCCTACCCCCACCATATAATAAGCCATACCATCTTCCACAGTAATGAACCATAGGTTTAGAGGCCCAAACCACTCTGTTCTGTAAGAATTATTTATAGATATTACTAGTGCATTGTCGCTATTACAAATATTTTATCCTAAGTTCTCAGAAGTTCTGTTTAATCAAAATTTTATGTTACAGTATTTCCCTACAAAATCTTTTGCATACTATTATAATTCATCTATCAATGAAATAAGTGGAACAAAACAGGAACAGCAGAGTGTTAAGAACAGATCAGGCATTTTCAAAAAAAGGCAAAACATCACAGAGCATAAGAAGAGATTTTATGTGGCTTCCACATTACACAGCTCCCAGTATCAAGTCTCCAAAGCTCATTAAGACTGAGGAAATTAAATTAAATGTATGATATTGATATCTGTATAAACATATATGCACAACAGATTTACTGAGCTAAAACTCTAAACTGGCATTTTGAACAGTGGCAATAGCACATTTATCTAAGACATCAGTAATACCTAACATCACACTGCCTGATCATTTAAAATATTTTAATCCTCCTGACACTCCTCTGCTACTAGCCTGCTTGTATCAAGGGGGAAGCGAGTCCCAGATGTATCACTGACTTAGAGCAAGTCACAAAGAAAGCCTGGTGCAAAGCATAACACTCAACACTTTTTTATTTTTCTAGCTTATGACAAGAGGAACAACAGGATACAGAAAAGTGAACCAAGCAGATGCTTAAATTCACGAACTGCAGAACAGTTTCTTGGTGTCCAGCTACTCTATAAAAGTTCAAATGTAATGTAAAATAAAGCTATTCCCATTTATGTATTAAATGCCAACAAAATTAGACTTTTAAGATAAAATCAACAAAAGTATAGGAAAGAGGCTTGATAAATTCATACCAGTGATTTAAATGGCAGAGCACGACTATATCAAACCAAAAAAATGAGTAAAAATATTCACTTGTACTCTTAGAACTCTAAGAATTCATCTGTATTGATAACATAGTACAGACAGTTTATTTCTGAGTAATTACTGAACTTCTCAACTTGCTAAGTAATTCAGCCTTCAAACTTACAATACGCCCAAGGCTGCAATAATCCTTCAGAAACATACTACTTCTCATACCTTAGTATTTAATTGAAACAAAGCATTTTGTAGTGATTCAATTTTATTGATCCTGCTGCAAAGATAAATTAAGTTTGTAAATAACTCTAAAAGAAGTCAGTTATATTTGCTTAATGTAAGCCAAAAAAAACACTGAAAAAAGTCCCAACCCATTACCTTTGTAACTAAAATAGTTATTGCAAGTTTTGATGCAACTTTCCATTTTTAATTAAAAAAGTTATTAGTTTTAACAAATTCTACCTTAGGGGTGACATCTTAGCTCAAGTCAAATTAATGCAAAATTCCCCGCTAAGGTCAGTAAGGTCAGAATTGCGCTGTGCACCTGCTACACAGGCAGATCTGGTTCCCAACTGACTCACGTTTTCACCATCTATTTTCACACCACCTTACATCATTTGGTTGCCTACATTTGTACCCTTACTGCAGGTTTATGTTAGTTATATGCTGTTCTGTGGCACACTTCACGAGCCCTTGGTCAAGAGTCAAAGCACAAGTGTCATCTGTGGTAATATACTTCTATAATGAAAAGGTAGTCAGATATGTATCCCAATGTCAAATTAAATATGTTAAACTTACCAAAGTCAGATGAACTCATTTGTACTAGATTTTCCAGTCTGTATATCTGTTGCCTAATTAAAGGAATACAAAAGTTTATGGTATTAATACAGGTAAGAGTTCTTTAACTATATTTTAGTAATGTCTAAATAGAACAGAGGGAGGTGAGAGGTGCTCCTTGCTTTGTATTTCTAAAAAAGCTTACAGAAACATAAATTAGGCAAGAGTATTAGTGAAAGGTAACAGACACATCACCTTGTGAAGGGATGACAATGGATAGAATTTTTGCTCGTTTTTAAAACATCAAACACAGCAACAATAAATACAACATCAGTTAAACATCAGGGGAGCAAAAAAATAACCACACACACACAAAAACCCTGAAAGCCATTCCCTGTAAGTGATCTTTCCATAAGTGTAACTCAACTTCATATTTGACCACTAAATAAATCTGAAAGTGTGTCCTCATGGCATATGCTCAGTATACACTAAATTAATTCACTTGTGAATGAATAAGTAGTAAATTCTTTCAGCAGCTTTACCCACCTCCTGCTTAGGGAGATCTGCTGCTTAACTTGAACACAAAAGATAAACAGCAACAAATATAGAATAAAAGGAGAAATTGTCTCAAGAAAAAGTTAAAACTCAGTTCAGCTTTGGAGGGGAGAGAGAGCATTTTTAAAAAGGCTGCTAACTGCCATTGCAAATGAAAATTAAGAAAAGCTGTAACATAGGTAAGTACTCAGCCATATTCTGCAACAACTGTTATTTTCAAGTGGTCTCAAGTATAGTCTCCACAAAGAGACTAACGTGGTACTAAACTGGATACATGAAAAGCGCAATTGTTTAAGACAGACTTTTGAGAGAAAATACTTGTTCTTGTGGAAAAAAAAAAAGAAAAAAACTGAAAACTAGGAAGTGCCCACCAGGATCCAAAACCCCAGGTTGTAGCCTCCATATTAAGGAACCGGCACACATTAGAATTATCTCCCTTAGCTCTTCCTTCCTTGGAAAATCATGTCAGCTGCCCAAGATTACCTTCAGCCATTTAGGTGGCTTGTGGGGTTTTTTTGTTTGTTTTGATTTGAAATCAAAGCTGAATTCCTGCATGAATTTTTCAATTCTTTCAACCATGTAGAAAGGAAGGAAGTCTAAAGCAGGAGGACTTTACGGAGGAGGGCTGTTGAGGCCACACAGGAAGGAGAAAAAAAAAAACAAAAAACAAACAAAACACAAACAAAAAAAAGAGAGATGCTCCCCAGTGAATTAACAAAAGACAGAATACAGTGGGCTGATAAAATAATAGCACAAACCGGGCATGAGAAGCTTTCAGACCGCAAAAGAGATGATATCAGTTAAATAAGTAATTTTAATTTCAATTTGCATTTGTACCTCAAAGATTGATCCTCATGGTTGTTAATCATTAAATTAACTGACAGAATATTTGCAAATCAAATAAACTGGTACTTCTGTTTATTAATTAGAGATACATTGTCTTAATATACCCACTTAAATGTTACATAGCTCTTACTTTCACTCACACATTTTCAATCACATTAAAAAATCGCAGGTAAGAATTCTCTTTACTGTGCAATCACTGTTTTTAACTTGCATTTTTGCTGTATAATATTATTATTACAATATTTAAAAATATTAAATAACAATCTTTAATACTGAAAGGCACATTAAGAAATACTAGGTTTTTGTAAGCATGTATTTAAACATAGTTATTATCTGTACTTTATAAATTGAAATATTTTACATCCACTTTGTCCTCAAGACTCATTATAACTTGTACTTAACAGATATGATTTCTACAACTGAAAAAGGAGTTTTCCTACTTTCAGTTGTCAACCGGTCTATAAATGAAAGTGTTCCATTTTATGACTGAACAAATGAACTGAGAGAATATCTTTGCAGAGGGACTTGTCACACCAAAAGACAGCTTAGCAACCAAACTCTCACAGCCAAGAGTTAGCTGAAATCCATTATTCCTACCAGTTCAGTAGGCTTTAAAACATGTATAGCTCGAATAGCTTAAAAACCACAATAAAATATATTATGCCCTGTATTAATCTCTATTACAGTTACAGAGCAGTTAATATTACTGAAAAAATCTAATTCTGATCAACTACACCACCGTCTTACTGCCCAAAGATTTTATGTTAATAGTTAATAAAGAGATCAGACTAGATTAAAAGAAACACCGTACCCCTTTCAGCATTAAGTTATCCTCCATCTCCTTCATTATCAAAAGTTTTTTGGGGTTTTTCATATTTTTTTTGTTTGGTTTGGGTTTTTTTTTTTAAATCACAGTGAAGTCAAAGCTTGCATCAAAGAAGCAAAGCTAAATAACACTGGATTTAATATGAGTTCCCCCATCTATGCCATCATGTTTCAATAAGCAAGACCCTATTAATGACGTTTCACATCAGGCCCTTGGTCATACCCTAAAGGAATGGAAGAATCCACTACAATCAAAGGAATGATGGAATATATCACATATATTTGTGGAATCATACAAAAGCTCCTCTCCCATCCACTCTCTGTACGTGCTGCACATCCTGAGGATTATCAGTAGCAAAGAGGATTATCAGTGATCTGTGTATTTGCATTGACCAGATTAAACATCTACATTGAATTAGTCAAACACTGAGTAACTGTATCTGAAGAGATTGCTGAAGCTATCCTAATCCAAACAATAGAAGAAAGTGCTGCATCCAGCATTCACAGTATTTGATTTTTAACCTCCACTTTTCTTTATGCACAAAAAAGGACTTAAAAACCTTCAAAAGACAACTTTAATTATGAGTAGCACAATCTCATTCAAGGAAATCTTATATAGTTGATTCATATATTCTGAAGCTAAAGCCTTCTAAATTAATCACAACAGTTCTGTAATAACTATACTTATCAAGTTTTATCTGGTGATGGCTACGATATGCACCACACTGCTTAGAAACTTCTCATTAAGTTCCATAATATTAAAAATCTGTGACACCAAACGTACTTCCCGTAATTCCGTCTGTCTTATCCATCACTTACAGGAGTGTTAGACAGCATAATCTTTTTGAATGCATTGCACAGCCCACAGTCCTTTATGATTTTACTATCAAAAACTTGAAAAGTTTTGTTACATCCTTAAGGTGGATATAATTACAGAAGTGGATTAATTATAAAATACACTAACATTATCATACCTAAGTAATCCAAAGAGAAGTCCACAGGATTCAACTAATGCCATTTCAGTAACCCACTGGAAGCCAAACATTTCTACTACGTCATCTTCATAGTCAGTTGGAGAAGGATCTAGTCTCAGCAAAACCCTGTAAAATAAAGCCAACAATATTAATACATTTCCCAGTAATAGACCTATTGAATACAATATCTACAGCTGCCTTATGTGTCACTGATAATTTATCAATATATCAGCAACATGTATACTAGAGATAGGAAGGTGTTGTAGTGCTCTCAAAAGACAGTCTGTTATACCCTTTATAGCAATATAGTACATAAAATATGACAACTCTAGCTTCAAGAGCATAAAACCACGATATAGTCACAGGGCACAGTATATTTTAGAAACAAATAAAAATTAACAAGCTACCACCTTGAAGCATCTTCATCCTTACAAAGAGGCTGAGACATAGCATACAGACTATTCTTAACAAAAGAGGCTGCTACATCAGACAACGTGCTCCGCTGTAAGTGTATGCATGGAATCTGTCTCAATGTACACTACATGCCTAATAACTAATGTTAGAACATACATTTGCTTCTTTATATGCATATAATAATATGTATATATAAAAGCATGTTAATAAAAGCACACTTTTAGGTAGGTGAACTGAGAAGGGTCACAAAATGTCACTTCATTATTATACCTTAAACTAATACTAGGCCATGACTACCCTTTGCTCTGGCTAAAGAAAAAAAAAAAATCAGAACTACCATTTTACTCAAAGTGAAGAAAATCAGACATCTGTATATATTTTTAATACATTACTAATTGTGCAAATATAAAAATATTTCACTAATGTGCTTTCAAAAAAGAATCACAACAAGCTGTATAATGATAACAATAACAAAGATATCAAAACAAGTTATTTCAGAATTTTCCCACTGATTTTCTTAAGATACTTCAGCATAGATGAAGCTGAAGTCACTTAAATGCAAGAAATATTTCTGGTTTTAAAAATAAAAAAATGTACTGGGCAAGCATTCGGTTTTCATTATATTACGCATGAAATTCAGATCCTTTTTGAACTATGCACTATTACCAATTCATTTCTCAGAGGTAAAAAGAGCATCTGCTGAATAATTGGCTCAGTCTCCCACAACACCTGTAGTTCACTTGGTAACTGCCTAAACATTGGTCTGTTTTGAAGCCTTTAGCAATTAAATCCAGTAACTCCTGTTCTAGGTAATGAAGACAGAGCAGTCCCTCACATGCAGCCTTTTCCAAGAATTTACAATCCAAGTAGACAAGCTGAAAAAACAACAGGAGAACAGCATTATCATGACTGTAGTGATCTGGGAAAGCTGTCTACATTCACTCAGGAGCTTGTGTTTTCACATGAAATTCTTTCTGTTGTGAAATGCTTAATGGTCAGTGTGGAATCCAATACAGATATGTTCATGCAGACACAGGCTCTCTCAATCCTCAACTTGACATCAGTTTGAATCAGTGTGCTCTGATCCAATACAAAAATATGATAAATAAGGTAGGGAATGAGGGAAGTGCAGCGGAACCCCCTCATTAAGCCTTTACAGAGAAGGCTGTGGGAATGAAGGTTAAAAAAACCACAGAGTAACAACACAAAATATGAGGCTTGGCAGGAGAAACCCACAGCAAGTATTCAAGTTCAAAGGTATAAAGAAAGCACTGGGAAAGGCAGATGTACAGACAGAAAGATTATGCTTTTGTAGGAAAAAAGACAACCCCTGCAGGATCAGCAAAGGGCACAGAAAACAAGCTGGATCACAGACTAAACCAAAGTCACATTTTAGAATCTCATGGAAAATACTTACTTGTTATGCATGTGACTTCTGAACTTTAAATCCAGAATGCATGCAGAGATAGAGCTTTCAGAAAGATGGTCTTAAAGCTACAAATGACTGTCCCAATGAGCTGGGGAAGCTGGGCAGAGAAGGTTTGTTTCTATCAGGTGGAAAAGAAAGGGCCAGTATTGAATAGAGCATACAGCTGGAAAAGCAGTGCTGCAACCTCCTCAGAAATTTAAGCAGTCTCAGATGCTGCTGCCCACCAAGCCGGTTTTGAGGTGCCCTATCAGGCATGATACAGACCCATCACATTATCTTAAAGTAAGTCCACAAAGCTAGGAGCTGGATCTAGAACACTGTCGAAAGCAGTGTATCAACACAATTGTCCTTCCTGCTTTGATATATCACCAAGTTGATCTCAGAATCATAAAAGCTGAAGAACAAAACGATTTGGAAACCTGTCAGCGTTTAGAGGCACCAAACACCAGTGGAAAGAACATCTTAGAAGGGTATCATATTTATAACTCCAAAAACCCCCAATACCTCTTAAGAGATCCACTTGCTAAATACGACTCTGCAGAGAAGCTTCTCCCTCCATTTTGGTTGTCAAAAGCACAGGAAAAACAAGGCGGCTTTGAGTTCTCATTGTCCACCTCCATTGCCATCTCCAAGCTTTCAGTGAGAAACAGGGGTGTGGAGGAAGCCCCAAAGTCATCATCCATTGTTTCCACCTGATCCAGAACATAAATAGATAAAGTAAAAAACACCCATAGTGTTTCTTCAAATAATTTTCTCTTTGTTAAAGTTCCCCATAACCCTTCAGCTCAAGTGAGGACACAGATGTGACTAACTGTAACATCAAACTAACAGAGAGATACCACCAAGAAAGACAATCACAGAATCACCGAATGGTAGGGGTTGGAAGGGACCTCTGCAGATCATCTTGTCCAACCCCGCTGCTTCAGCAGGTACACCTAGAGCAGGGGGCACAGGAATGCATCCAAGCAGGAAATGATGGAAATCATGGTCTCATGCCCTGCCACACAATTCTGTTGCTTTGTGCAACTTCATCTTCCCCAACACAACCTGTTCTGGGAATCACATCAGTGAAAAGCTAACCCTACAAAAGAACAAAACAGGTTCCTTTTCTTCTACTTTAGCTCTCTAAATTGCTTAGTCATGAGGTTAGACTAGTACAAGGGTAAAATAAGAGGCAGGAATACATTACAAGGCACAGGAGATCTACTTGCAGCCATGCTTCATTTTGCAACCAGAGTAGCTATGGTATGAAAATACATCATGCATTACAGGCTCCCAGTTGTCCATGACTTTAAGGCAATTAAGAAGCAGTAAACACACCCCACGTGATAATTATGGAACACTGAAATGCTAAAGTTTTAAAGCTCAGAAGATGATTCTGACACAGCTCAAGTTGGAAGTTTCTCATCAAAGAAGTCTGACTTCCCAAGAATCTTGGGGAAAAAAAAAAAAAGCAGAAACAAAAGAAAAAGGAGAACGAAGGCCAGGCCCAAAAGTAGTTCACTGTATACTTAACACTAGTGAATTAATATTTTATACAACATACTGAAAGGGCAGAACTGGGCAATAGGTGCCACAGAGTTCTACGGTAATATGCAAACAAGACAATTAAAACTATTAACTCTAAAGTAAGTTTTCAATTTCACTGCTGGCAGTTTTTGATACTGTTGTTACAGAAAGCAGTTTATGCCGTGACTACAGATTGGCTTGAAGGAAAAAGGAGCTCAAGGCAAAAAAGAGAAAAGTTTCCGTCCTACTTTCACCCATTCATTGCCTTCCTGCGGCGCAGTCGGCCGTGCAGCAGAAGCAGTGGCCACTCTGAAGTGAAAGGATGCCTTCAGTGCTTCAGTTTACGGCAGGACCCTATGTATAGGTGTGTTAGCACAACCGACAAGCAGAAATACGCAGCTAAAGGGAATGCCTTAGGAAGGAAACTTCTTCCAAAATCTGAAGAAAAGTTTCTAGGGGAAGTCTGTTCAATTCAGGCTACCAAAATCGGCCCACACGATAGAAAACACCGAGGGGGGAAAAAGTACAAAACGGCAGCTCTCCACGGTCGCCACTCACGTCAGTTCTGTCAGTCACATCCCTGACCCAGCGGAACCAATTTCGGACATAAAACACCGCAACCTTGGCCAGCCGCGCTGAGAACCACTTCGCAGGGGCTGCAATCGGCGGGCAGGAGCTGCAAACCGGCGACAGAGCCGCCGGCAGCCGCACCACAGCCTCCCGCCGGGGAGCGACCCTGACCCGTAACGCCTGCGGCCCAGCGCCGCTCCCCTCGCACCGGAGGCGCCCCGGCCGGGCTGGGGGGATGCGCCAGCCACGCTAGACCGCGGCGGGCCGCCACCACCGGGACGGGAGGGGGGTGAGGGCGGGTCGGTACCTGCGGGCCGGCGGAGGCGCCGCTCCTCTTCCGCGCCCGGACACAGTTCCGTACGTCCCGCGCGCCGCCGCTTGCCCGCCACTGCGCAAGCGCCGCGGGCCCGATTGGCCGCCGGCCGCCCCTCCCTCCTTCCCCCGCCGCCCGGCCCTCTCCGCCCCGGCAGGGGAGGGCGCCGCCGCTCCGCCCTCCCGCCCCCTTCCTCCATCCCCTCCCACTGTCCCCTCCCTCGGTTCCCTCGGAGGCGCCGCCGCCGCCGCCTCCCTTGCCTGTTCCTCGCTGCCTGCCCGCCTCAAGGCGAAGCGCCGCGCGCGCCCCCAACCGCCTCCCCGCGAGGCGTCCTCGCCGCTGCGGCCCGCCCGCTGGCCCCATCCCGCCCCCGCCTCGCCTCTGCCCGCCGCCTGCGGGGCTTCTCCCGGCCGGCGCGGGCCCGGCTCGGCCCGCCCGCAGGCCCCGCCGTGCTTCCCCCGGGGTGAACTGCCCCGTGCTCCCTGACCTCCCGCCTCCTCTCACCCAGGTTACGGCCACATTCCTCAGCCCCTCTTAGTTCCTAACTTGCTTCCTACTCGCCCACTTCTTGAAATTTAGGTGGGGTTCCGCAGCAGCCACCGCCCCCGCCGCCGCCCCCAGCACTCTCGCAGCTTCCCTCAGCGCGCCCCTCGCCCGGCCAGCCACCACAAGTTGCCGGTGCCCGCGTCTCACCTGAACGGCACCATCTTGCCACTGCTAGTGTCCCAGGTCAGACTGCTTGCTTCCCAATCGTCCTGTGCTTCAGCTGCCCGCTACCTTTCTTTGGGTTCCTTCTCGTCTCACCTGTACCTAAGCTTCATTTTCTGTCTTCTCCTCGGCCACCTCGCTTCACCCCATGCTCCCTCTCAGCCAAGGGGAAGAGGTCCTGGTCTTTTCTGACGCCTTAGAGACCCTGATGCAACCTTCCCGTGTCTGTCAGGTACTGCTCCCATCTCAAGACACAAGCAGTTCTCATCAAGCATGGGAAGTGGTGTTTAATATGTTTGAAATTCAAGCTGCCTATCACTCTTCATTTACCAAAGCACCTTCATTGAGTATGAGTCACCACTGAATAGGGGCCAGGGAGAAAGTCCTAAAACCTGTGCTTGGCGTAACTTAACTTAATACTGTGCACCTAGCATTTTCTGGATCTTTTTAATAATTTTGCATTGCCTTGGTTTGATTTAATTCTAAAACGCTTTCCCAGTTTTGCTTTTTTTTTTTTCTTGGGGTGGTGGTGTAAATTAGCAGCGGTGCATGAAACTTTTGTTTCTAAC
This sequence comes from Phalacrocorax carbo, assembly GCF_963921805.1. NCBI lineage: Eukaryota > Metazoa > Chordata > Aves > Suliformes > Phalacrocoracidae > Phalacrocorax > Phalacrocorax carbo. The sequence goes on along the minus strand of NC_087515.1, from coordinate 84,885,123 downwards.
AAGAAAGTTGCTATAAAAAGTTTTGCTGTTGCTACCACAGCTTACTGTGGAAACTGTCCTGTGATTAAAAATGGTTCGTTTGCTCCTGTGTCTGTAAGAATTCCTCATTTCCTTCTTTAAATTCCTGTCTAATTAAAAAAACAGTACATCATGGTTAAATAAAACTGTACCCAGGATAACCCTGATTTCCATATGCAGATTTATCTGCACTGACAGCCCCCTCTCCCTCTCTTAGTCTTTCCTCTCTCCCTCCCTCTCTCTCCCTCTTTCTCTTCCTCTCTTTCTCTTCCTCTCTGTCTTTTTGTCTCTCTTTACGTCTATTGCATTATGCCTGAATAATTTTCAGCCTTTTTTTTTCCTCCCCTCTTGCACGCACATGCTAAAATAACTAGACAAAGATGCAAGGTGGTTGCTGCAGTCCCTGTCTCTAGGACAAAACCAAGAAAGCTCGAGATGCAATGCCACCTTTCCTTTCCTTTTCTTTTTTTTTTTCCCCACCCATGCTCGGTGATTAAACTTCCCCAGGATGGGGAAGAAAACGGAGCTGGAAATTAAATGGGGTTGAGGAAAAATCCCATTGCAGCAGCTGCAGCCAGTGGTGTCTGCTGCCAGATGTGCTAAGGTTCCTAGGGTCCTTGAGACTAAAAGGCAGTATTAAAATATTTGGAGACAAAAGCTGCATCCTCAGTGATCATTTTCTTTATTTAACATGGCAGCAGGCACCGTGTGGGGGAAAATCAACATGCTGGATGTTGAATTGGACTTTTCTCCTTTCTAGGATGAAAGGATGTTATCTATCCCGTGCCAAGAGGGAACTGAGGTAAGAGAGCTGATCCAGCTCCTGCTTTTTCATAGCATATTTTCTTAGGATCTTTTCTGAAGCAACCTATATATAGGTATGTGGGTGTGTATTTATATATTTCAGTGTTTGTGTATTTGTGTATTTCGTTTCAAGTCAGTAAGTGGTAATGGTTTTCTTCTGCCTTCATATCAACCCAGAGAAAGTTAATTCACAATATATATTCAGAGCTTGTTCAGAAGGGTCGTTTTGTGGTTTTTTTTTGAAATACGTTTTTGTTTCCAGAGAAGACTTCAGCAGTGACATCATGGTTGACTGCTAATATTAAAACCGATTTTTAAAGTCCTAAAAAAAAAAAAAAAGCCAGTAACTTTGCGATAAGAAATTGTGCTGGAGATTCATATGCTCTATTTTTCGGTTGCAATCTAAATATTGGAAGTCATATGAAAGCGATAGTGAGATTTTTTTTATTATTATTATTTCTAGCACAGAAGCGATGAATGCTGCATAATTAAGTACAGTATTTAATTTGGCTGTTGTGAAGCAAAAGAATAAGGTAATAATTTTTATTGTACTAATCAGACTCAAGATGTTCTCTGTGTTAATTGGGTTAAAAAAATTGCAGTACTTATTAGAAATTCTAATTTCACAATGCAGCACTGACAATAAGCTCAGCCAGTGAATTATTCACATCTTTAATTTGCTCTCTTAATGACAGTGTTCTGTAATCAGAGTGCAGAGACTGCTTCCTATGCATTATGTATGATGTTCAGGACTTAAATGCAGGACATTATGAAGCCTCTCAGTGGCTCAGTAATTAGTTTTCCACAAGACAGGGCTTAGATATTCACAGATAAAAGTCTACAGTTGAGATAATGTTAAGGTGGTGACTCATGCTAACAAAAGCAGGGAAGTTCAAATTTAATGCTGAAACTGCTCTCCATTCTCCCTCATTGTGCGTAGGTGCAGGGGGAGGGGAAGAAAGTCTTCAAAACTAGCCCGCCTTGGTGAGTACGCTGCGGACAGCCCGAGGGGGCAAAACGGGGGCTCATTTCGCTTTGGAGCCGTGTTTTTTGGCAACTTTACTGATCGGAGGGTGGAGGTGGAGTTGTGTTTCATGCCTCTTTTTAAAGGTTGTGAAAAGGGCAATAGTCTACACACCATCAGAGAGCAATCATCAGTAGGAGAGACTAAATGTATTTTAATTGATTTTATCTGAAGCACAGGCGTTTGTAACTTTGTCAAATTAGGATGTTTTGAATGGGAGCTACTTGGTTATGTGTGGAAACTTTGAGAGCACCTGACGCTTGCCATATTGCTATTGTACCTATTTCAGCTGTCATGGTCTTTACTGGATACGCATTTTAGAAAACATGCTGTTTTTTCTAACAGATTAGTTCTCACCATCCAAAACGTGAATCATAATGCAGGTCTGTCCTTTTTATCTCTGACGATTTACCTGGTGTTATGTCAGGTGGCTCCAATACAGAGAATATGCATGGTTATGTAATTTTTGTACTTCTCTATTCTGCTTATTATAGAATAAACCCCAAGAATATGGAAATGAAGTTGGAAATGTTACTTTTACCATACTTAGTTGCTAGTCAGTCTGGCAGCTGTACATTTGTCCTGAGTTCTCACATTAGAACAATCATAAATTGTTACTGGAAACAAAATATCTGACTAGAGAAGGTTATTTACTTGTTTTATGTTGTGTCTCCAAAGATTACTCTGAAATAAACATATTCTTGTGCAGTGTTTACAGAATTGCGATTCTAATTATTATAGATTGTCTACAAATATGTTTTATGCTTAAATTTAAAAAAAACCCAAACACTAAAGATCCCAGCTTGATGGACGAGTACAGGTATGGGATTAAGAATTTCAAGTACATCTAGATTTTTGAAGTAAAATATTTTAAAGCTAATTTATTTGAAAAATTTTCACCACAGACTACATCTGGAATTTGGTGTTGCTAATTAGCAGCTGTGGCTAGTGTTACCTGGCCCTAAGGCCATAGGACAAGTTACTAAGTTATTGCTCTTAGCAAACAAAGTGCTATATACTATGATCAGATTAGACATTGTGTTTATGTATAGTCCAGTCCTGAAGGTAATTATTGTTAAGCTGTTGAATAAAGAAGCTGCGGATTAGTTCAATGTCGCTAGCTGATCCGTAGCTAGGAAGATTGTGTCAGAATCCAAGTGATTGCCTACATGAAGAAATTGAGTCTTTTGCAGAATCTGACTTTCATTCCAAGTCACAATCCCACAGCAAGTGGTACTGTAATATGGTGTCACTGTCACCACATAGCTACATTTCTTCGGTCACTTCAGCATGGAATCATACAGTTGGAAAGGACTCCAAGAAGGCGTTGTGCCCACCCCTCACCCTTCAAAGCCAGGATCAAGAAAATGTCTTTCTAAATGCCTGTCTTCGTAAAGATTTGTTCTGATTACTTACCCAAGTAATCTATTCCAGCATTTCACTACTCTTCCCATTAGAAAGTTTTTCCTGGTTTCTGATCTTAAACTTAACTTGTTGAAAGTAAATTACTTGAACCTATTACTTTTTGCACAGTGGTTCTAGGGCATTTATTTCCCTCTTTGCAGCAGTCTTTTACATACTTGAGATTCTTAGTCATGTTTTCACTGTGTTCTTCTCTCAGCCAATCCCAACTGGTTGTTTTCTTCTTTATAGGGAAAAAAAAAAGGAGCTTATTTTTATCCTTGTACTTCAAATCATTAATTCTTGTTGCTCTCTTCTGGCCTCTTCCTGTTTGTTCTTTCTTGAAATGCACTATTCCAGACTAAGGCATGTTATTCCAACTCCCATGTAAGTTCTACATTTTCATTTAATGAAAGGTAGTTTGTCACTTCTGTTATTTTCTTAAGAAAATCTTAACAATATGACTTGCACATTGTGGTGCAATGACATCTGTTCTGTTAATCCAGGATACCATCTAGTACAATGTGAAAAAGTGCAACGTGTTTGAATACGTTTTTAATTCAGAGGTTTATGCTCCTAGGAAGAGTCTTCATGGATGTATTATCCAATAGCCATAACTCTCATGGTAAGTGCCTGTGACTGACCTGATTATTGACTTCCAGAGATGAGCCACCGTACTGAAAAGAATATCTGAAGTGTTCAGTCCTCGGAGGGTTGTTTCAAGAAGCACTAACACAGGGTCAAAATTTTAGCCTGTGCCTCTGTTGTAAAGCAGCTTGGGTGGCCGTAAATTGTTAAAATCTGAACTTTTCCACATCACCCCAGCCAGAATGGACAGTCTGCCTTTGAGGCACTACAAGAGTCAGGTGAGAAAACTTTTTTGTGAAAGTGGCAAGGGTGTTAGTGGCAACCAGAAAATAAGGGTTAACTTCAGCAAAGATGAACAGTATGGTTTAGTAAAAGAAAAAAAGAAAAAGGTTAGAAAGTTAGCCCATTCTAACTAGCTAAGCAGATTCATTTTACATCTGAGCTATGTAGCTGGGAAAGAGTAAATTGTTGTCTACCCAGCCTGTTAAAGTGGAGGTCAATTAATTTTTAGGTCTGAAGAAGGAGGAACACACTATCATTCCTAGGTCAGAGAAAGACAGTTCATCCTGGAGTTGTCATGGCATGGGAGGAGAACAATATTTCCGAAACCAAAATGGAAGAGTCATGTCTCTGAAGAATTAAAGATGACTTGCGTATTTCCAGGGGATCAGGGTTAATATAATCTGGTCAGGAAGACACAGTGGCTCCCAAAGAAAAATTTAAGGACCTTTTTATGTGATTTTGCAGGCATGTATTTCATATATTTGGAATGTAATCCTTTTACTGTCTTCTTACTGGCTTGTAACTTCCCATGTTCAGGAATATTGCAAGTTTTCTGGAGTGATCTGATTCATATTCCTGTATTTGTTCTTATGTCAACAGGCTAAGAAAATAGTTTTAACTCAGTGCAATTTTTAGTGGTATCTCTAATAAAAAGTTAAGAAAAATCTACCAATATTATATATCCAGGAGTAGTATTTTGTGCTTTTATTTATATTGCTCCAGGCTCAAGTACCATTATAAATATTAGTTTCTGAAGTGGTGTGATGAGTTAAGTATTTCCAAACGTCTTCTCTTAATCTAGTCTAATAATGCAGTCCTTTCATATACATAATTCCCATGAAAACCAGTGGGAGTACTACATTGTAGAAGGAATAATGAATACATACGCCAGTGTATCTCCCTTTTGAGTCATTATTTTAACTTGATTGACAAAGAATAAGGTTAACCAAAAGAAACAAATATTGAGAGTGGAGAGAGAGTTATTTATAGTATTTTGAATTCCAAATTTATCTCTTTCTCCACTGAAAGATATATGCCAATGGAATAACAGTAATCAGAATATCTGATAGAAATCTCAAATGCATTTACATTCACTAATGCTTTCCAGAAAATATTTCACAAGTAGATCATATGCATTCTACTCAGTAAAATTCCATATAATTGACTCAATATTAAGAATTTCAACCTATATATACACCTATGTATATATTATATGAAGTAGAATAGTGATAAATATTCATAACATAAACTCAGTTTGGGCTTTTTTGCAAAATCAAACTAGAAATAGCATAATGTACTGTATGAGTTCACATACTCAGTCTTACATAAAATGTAAATCTCTAAAGCTTTGCAGTTCCTATCTGCATCCATAGTAGGCCAGAAAAAAGAGTAGTAAGAATACTTAATTCTGCACAAAAGTATCTTGCTGCTTCCAACTGGCTTCTCTTCTGTCTCGTCTTCTATACATACTTACTGTACCTGTGCTTATGCTAGGAGCTACTTCGTATCCTCATTAAACTCCAGCTTTCATGGCTCACTTGCTAATTTTTCAGCCATTCTTTTTAAACTTTTTCCCACGTTTGGTGTGAAGCTCAGGAGACTTTAACTATTCCCAAAACATGCCTCCTTAAAACTCTTTTTGCTGCATGAGTTGACAACAGTTAGACTGCTGACGTCCTTGAGATCTCCTCCTATCACACTGTCTTGGGTGAGTAGTTGGCTGACAGGTCAGGCTCAAAGGGTCAAAATAAATGGGGTTACATCGGGCTGGCAGCCAGTCACTAGTGGGGTTCCACAGGGATCCATCTTGGGGCCAGTACTCTTAATCTCTTTGTAAATGACTTGGATGCAGGACTTGAAGGAACACTAATTAAGTTTGCCAACGACACAAAACTGGGAGGAGCTGTTGGCACTCTCGAGGGCAGAGAGGCCCTGCAGACAGACCTAGACAAATTAGCTGGGCAATCATCAACTGCATGGAGTTTAACAAAAGCTAGTGCCAGACTTTGTATTTGGGGCATGGCAACCCTGGATGTACATACAGACTGGGGAACAAGAGGCTGGAGAGCAGCTCTGCAGAGAGGGACCTGGGGGTTCTGGTCGATGGCAAGGTGAACATGAGCCAACAGTGTGCCCTGGCAGCCCAGAGGGCCAACTGTGTCCTGGGATGCACCAAGCACTGCACTGCAGCCATTTGAGGGAGGGGATTGTCTCGCTCTGCTCTGTGCTGGTGCAGCCTTGCCTCCAGTACTGTGTGCAGTTTTGGGTGCCACAGTACATTAAGGATATAAAGGTACTAGGGAGTGTTGGGGGAGGGCCACAAAGTCAGTGAAGGATTTAGAGGGGCAGCCGTATGAGGAGTGGCTAAAGTGACTTGGTTTGTTCAGCCTGGAGAAGAGGAGGCTGAGGGGGGACCTCATCAGAGTCTGCAGCTTTGCCACAGGGGGAGGAGGAGGGGCAGGCGCTGATCTCTTCTCTCTGGTGACCAATGATATGACCAGAGGGAATGGCAGGAAGATGTGCCAGGGGAGGTTTAGGTTGGGTATTAGGAAAAGGTTCTTCACCCAGAGGGTGGAGGAACACTGGAACAGGCTCCCTGGGGAGGTAGTCATAGTGCCAAGCCTAAAGATATTCAAGAAGCACTTGGACAACGCCCTCAGACACACGGTATGAATTTTGGGGTTTTCTTGCGTGGGGACAGGATTTGGACTTGATGATTCTTGTGGGTCCCTTCCAACTCAGAACATTCTATGATTCTATCTTGTTTTCATTGTTTTCTTGTAGTACCTCATTTCTTGCCTCTAAGTTTAGATTGCAAGGTCTCTGGTAAAACCACTGTTGTGTTTTTCTGTGCTTGTAGAGACCACCAAACAGAGGGCTTTTAGGTCTTAATGCAATGAAGAATCATAACAGTAGTAATACAAATAATGTGTGCAGTTAATAATTTAAACTGCTACCTTTTTAATTCCTAGTAACACAGACAGCCTTTTCAACCCCTGACAACTACTTTGCAATAGAATTCCATCTGGATCCCGGGAAGTTGACAGGTGAGGGTATTGGGAAACTGAAAATAAAAAAAGGGCCCAAATACAAGCAAAGTAGAACTGATCCTCAAAATATTTCTGTTCAGTGCTCTCTATTTATTATCTTTGCTTCTTCCATGTAATACTTCATCAAAAAGACCCTAGGTCCAATAACTGTGCTGAAAGCTTTTTGGCTCTTGGGTACCTAAGTAGTTTCTGGGGTGTGGTACACAGTGGTAATACAGGCCCTGTAGGTATGGCTGAAGGATTGTATCAGTCCAGCTGCAAACTAAGGGTATTTTTACTAGAAGAAAGAGATTTGGCTGAGAGTAGCTGTGGTGGAGCAAAAAATTTATGTGGAGAAGAGAGTTTATAAAGCTGCGGTGGGGGCACCGCAATGCAAAGAGGGGTTGGGATGTTGAAAGGCAATGCAAGTTGCCGGCACAGGGACTGGCAAGTAGATCCATGAAGGGTTGCTGGACAAAGAGGGGCATAGAAATGTGGCTGAAATAAGTAGTACTCTAAGAGCTATGAGTTCTTGACGATAAATGTGTATAGGGTTTAGAATCAAAGCCAGTCTGGGAGAAGACTACAGAGACTAGGCAACATCAAGGAGGAATTTGTTCAAAGTATGACAGGGAAAAGATGATGCACAATCCTGGAAAGAACCAGTGCTTTTAAGATGTTGTGATACACACATAGTCTAGATTTTGGAGGAAGGGTTTCTGTCTATCAGCATTTGGTGTACTCTGTGTTACTAGTATCAAACGTGAAGAGATACTCAGGGAAGCGGAAGGCACAACTCTGCAATCCAATATGAAGCGTAGCAGGAACCTCTGGCTAAAACATATCACAAACTTTTTGGTGCAGAAGTTTTAAAAACAGAATACCTGCTTTACCACCACTGCTTGGATTTGTAGTTGACAGTATTTGAATGAAGGCGGTTAATTAGAAAAGAATATAATACTGTAAGGCCAGCTACCATTCTCCAACTCATGCTGTCTAATGCTGGGAAACAAGACTGTGCTCCTGCTTTGCTGGTTAGCAAAGCTCTTTTTCTCATGGCTTGTCCAGAGGCTATAAATTTAAAAAGCATATCGATGATCTCTGTGGATATGAATGTGGACATCACACAGAGGCACTCTGAGTGTAAACCACATTTTCAAATAGGTGTCTAAGAAGCAAAATAGCTGGCTTTAACCAGTGTAATTTGAGAATTACAATAACCATTCGAGAAAGTATGTCTCCAATAAACTTCATCTGTGGTTTCCACAAGCATATTTTTTGTCCATTCTTCTCTCATCTCAGTAATATTTCCTTTTCATTTTCTCAATGTTTTGTGCTCTTTGCCTCAGTGTAACCTGCCAAAAAGAAAATTTTGTATGACTGTTGGATGCTTAGCATGACTTGAAAGATTTTGAATTTAAAAATCTGTTGATTTTCTTCCCCCTCTGTATTTTGTAGTAATACTTATGTAGTGGAAGAAAAAAGTGCCCTGTGTATCTCAGGTCCTCATTTAGCAACTAATTTCAGTAACTCAGTTCATCCTTGTATCTCCATTCCTCAACTGTGTAATAGAGAAGGAAAAAGTACTACTTTTTGCAGAATCTAAAGTTCAAATCTCTTTGGACCATATTGCTTTTAATGCAGGTTTTCTCTTTTAGTATGTCATTAAAGCACACCAGGGACATCATACTCTCATTTAAAGTATCTGGGAGGCTCCTAGATACTCCAGGACTTGAGCAAAAGTATAAAAACAAGTTGTTATGAACAAGTGTGGTGATTAACAAATGTTTCCAATGGTCAATGAAAAGGAGTTCTGTTGAGCGTCTGTCTAGTGAGATTCCTGAAAGGAGGTGGGGAAAGAGCTGATTTGTAAAATGAAACAGGAACAGTCTGTGGAAGGGGTCATTTAGTATACTGCCTGAGAAACATCTTTTACACGCAACATCTTTTTATAATTGGAGTGTATTTCTAGATTTGCAGGGGAAATTTTTCAAAATACTCATTCTTAAAAGGAGCTCTGCATTGAGGTCTTCAAATTTGAATTGAATTTTTTATTTTCCTTTTATTTATTATTTATTTTAGGTCATCACTGCTCTGTTCATCTTTTGCACACACCTTTATCGTGATTTCGCATTGCTCTGTTTCTTAGAACTTGGTAACAACACAATCATATAGCCCTGAAGCTTTTCTTCATCCATTTAAATTTCATCAAACACGATATCTACTTCAGTGTGTGGCACGAGCTTGTCTGAACTGTGTGTCACAGAGCTACATTTTAGGTCACTACTAAAAACGTATTTATAAAACTGTTTTCTATTAGGTTTGTTGGGTTTGTTTTGGGTTTTTTCCCCCCTAGGGAAGAGTGAATAGTGAAGAAAGAAAGACATTTCTCTTTAAAGGGATTCCAAAACCCAATAGGAACCAGTAAAAACAAATGCTTTTAAAAATACATATAGAAATCAGTACAGGTTGTCTGAAGACGAGCTGTTAGCCAGTACATTAAGACAAATGTATACAGATGCCACTTTTCATCAGCTGATCTCAAAGCCTTTGCCAAATTCAATGAGCTTAACCTTCCTTTTACAGATGCCCTGGCTACCTAATTTGTAAAACACGGGTGTAAAATGATGTAATTTTTGTTTTGACAACAACCACTTAAATAAATATGGCTGAAACTGACATTCTGTCTGAAGAGTTTGTAATAGTAAACTTTAACATGACTGTAAAAAGGAACTATTCTGAAATTTCTATCATGGAGAAAAATGGAGGAGTTCTATTCCCAGTATCTGGTATCTAGTCTTCAAAGGGCTAGGTGTGTATGATAACTGAAAAGTAATGCTACTGTTGTGATCCTATCTAGATGTCCATACTATGGTCTGAATATGAGTTGTACTATCCTTTCTGCAGGGAAAGGTTTTATGAGATAGGAAGGTGATGATGGTGTCTGATGACTAGATCTGAAATCTCCAGAGGCAAATTTCTTCCTGGGAAGAGAGGAAAGGAGGTTTGTCTGTCTGTCACTGGAGTAATTTTCCACTTTGCAAAGTGCTTTATACTTCATTCTGTCTATAGTATTTTTAGTAAACACACACGCACACTCAGAAGCTGCAAGGAACTGTAATTTTGTTTTATATTTCCCAGGTTTCCTGATTAGAGTTTTGTACTGTAGTTTGCCAGGTGTGCTTATATGACTTAGAAGTACATTGAACTTTCCTCGTTGTCAGTCTCATATGTGAAGTTTAAGCTTGGAACGATGGAAGTAGAGAGCCGTGAGGGTAAATTGACAGCCATCTCATGTCAAACTTAAACTACAGAAATGAAAATACATTATAATGAAAACTGTGTTGGAAAATGTATCTCTAACTAGTGGGCATAAGTAATAAATCATATCAAATTGCATGATGTATACGCTAATAGTTTTAACAGTAGTTACCAAAATACGGAAACTGCTATTTTTGAAAAATGAAAATTGTGCAATGGTATATAACAGATTAGATCTAATAATTTCAAGTAGGTTGATAAAAGCTATAAAATTGTACTATAATTATATTTGGAGCTAACCACTTTTAGACAACCTTATCCAGTAAAACTATACTCCAAAGATATTTTAATTTATCCGCTGCTCAGTTTGATGTGGTTTTCAGTATATGGCTATCCTTTGTGGACTAAATTAGAAAAATAACCTCTCCCAGTTCAACACTGAGTGCAAATACGAGCTGAATGTTCCAGGGGATTGTGGCAGCCCATCTTAGAGAAAGGACTGAGGCAATGGTCCTCTCTTATCACTATTCCTTTTGGAAAAAATGCATTTTCAAAAGTGCGTTGAATGAATGGTATTTGTGTTTCACCAACGGACAAACTATACGTAGCCTTTGCAACTCTGAGCGTGTAGGCCTCACCCTTCCACTTTGATGGGAAAAGCTCTTGCACAGGTCCTTGTCCTGGTGAGTGAACAAATACTGTTCTTAGCAAAAACCCCAAACAAACCCTAAGATCTGATCATTTCAATTTGTGATGAAAGTTTGTAGTTTTATTCCAGTGTGCTAGACAGCTGCTCAGTGGAGCAGATATTTGAATAATCAGATATATGAGAGTAGATTCTTCCTAACAGAAGGAAAGAGATCTTTTTTTGGTTTGAGCATAATGAACACCAGAAACAGTACTGTTGGTTGAAATGATGAAAATTGTTTAGATTTAAATTTTAATTTTTTAATGGAAGGTATGACATCATAAATCATGTAGAAACAATGAAAAAAAAGAGGCAGCAGGAAACTTATTGAGAGACTTGGAAAGGAGAATAAATGTCAATGCTCAACTGTCATTCAACTTTCTGGTATTTACCAATAGAGAACGCGTCTATATTGCTGAGTAAAGCAGGTGGACTACAAAAATTTACCAAGTTAGTGGATTGGAGAATTTATAGTAAAAATCTGGCAGATTATTTTAAAATACGTTTATTTTAGAGGTTTTAAAAAGTAACACCTGATTTTTTTTTTCTGTCTTCAAGTTATGAATATGCAGTTTGAGATACTTAATGTGACTGAGGTTTCTGAACCTTTATTCTCTGGAAACTGTTTCTTGTTTCTAAAGTTTTAGAATTCATGTTTCTGATTACTTTTAAATATTCTGATCTTGATTTTTAGTATTTAGCTAAGTCATACTTTACATATTCACAGGAAAGCAGGGAGCATTTTTAGATAAATGTTGCCACTCATCTTTGCTAATTGAATCTCTTGTATATTAGCACAGTGATATAGTCCTTCTGAAATCAATACTGTATCTTAATACTTCTTAGAGCAAGCTATTATTAGCACTGGAATCAGCTAGATATACCAGATAATCATAGCTACACAAAAGCCACCTAGCCATTTTAAGTACACAGTATGATAATTAACCCACAAGATTTATCCTGACCCTAAAACGAGGGTCAATCAAGCTGATTATGTCATATTTGAAGTACAAAGACACTGGCTAGGGTCTCAAAAATAATATCACTGAATTAGCATACTGTTTTGTCTGAACTGATATATTGTACATCTTAACACACAAGTTAAATTGGACACAGCTTTGTGCTGACGCAATACTGCTGTCTGCTTCCGCTTCAGGAGCTACCTTGATCTGAACAAATTTGTGCGATATCTTCCCAGTACTCTGCTGCAAACACGAACTGCAGTCTCTCACCGTATTAGTTTTGCATAGTAGATTTTGGAAACCCATGGTTCAAAATGTTAATGCTTCTCAAACTACTATTAGTTGGGGAGGCAAAGTAGTCTTCTGTTTCACTGGTGTTATCAATGTTGATGAACTTACTCTTATTCCAGCTCAAATGTAAAGATTGTTAATAAAGTTAAGTGAATTGTCGTGCAAGCCTTAGGATCATACAATAGTCTGGCAGAATTTTTTTTTTCCCCACAGAAATAACTAAGTGGAAAATAAATTGAAAAATGTCTGACCTCTTTCCTAATAGCTAAGCTTGGACTTCTGTGTCTTTCATCTTTCACAGCTGTTGTAGTTAACATCTTAACACAGCTTTGTTCATGAACACGTTTTGGTGCATCTGCTCATCTGTTCTTTCCTTTAGATAGTACAGAGGGTTCACTTTTGTAAGTAAGAGCATAGGACTACCATCTTTCTAGACCCTGTATGAGTCACCAGCAGGATAAACCTTTTATGAAAAATATTATGAAGACAACTTCAAGTTCAGGAGCTGAGCACAGTCTCAGCCTTGCACAAATACAAAATGCTGACTGTTGGGAGAATACACCAGGGAAAGAATTATGGTATGCTTGTTATGTTCTTCTTTTCCTTCCCTTGGACTGCTCTCAGACATGCTGTCAGAGGCAGGATATTGAACTAGTTGGGCTTCTGATCTGTCCCCATTCAAATGTTCTTAAAGCAACTGCCTGTTACGCCTAACATCTGATCCAAAGGATAGATAATTAACTTCCTAATACAAAGAAAACTGTTGCATGGTAGCAAAATGCACATTTCCTTACACACTGTACATTTCTCTAGCCATCTGCAGCACTTTTTGGCAGAATGTTAGCAAGAGCAGAAGATGGATAAAATACTTCTATTCCATACCATCTTTTGGACATTGTTTATGTGCATGATTCCTGATGATCAAGAACAGCAAGAAGTAGATTACCTGTCTTGGTGATTAAAATGAGACTTGTGGAAGTTTGGTGCCTAAAACCTAGAAAATAAGCCAGGAAATCAGTGCTCTCACAGCTACCTAAATCTGCATGTGCCTAAAACTCAGCACATATATATTACTATGATCTTAATTTTCATGAACACTTAAAGGTTCCTGCATGTAGTTACCCAATGTGCACACTACATGCTTGCTTCTCCTTAATATCTGTTAAAATCTAGAGATAAAGAAAGGTGGCACTGAAATGCTGCCTTCATCTTTGGGGTGTCTGATACGTTTTGGGAGAGGTATTCGGTACACTCCCAGTGCAGCTGGGCAGCACTAAGCTCTACGTAAATCCTTAAGTGTGGTCACCTCTCTGTTTTCCTGTAGCCAGTTTTAACTACGGGGTTGTTCAATAGTGTGAGGGGGATGATTGGAGAAGGGGAGCTGGTGGGTATGGGGCTATTTGGTACTGAGCCACTGTGCAGTCAAGAATGCCAGATTCATAGGGTAAGGGAGAACAAGAAAAAGTGGCTGGCTGCATGCCAGAGAGACAGAGGGAAGGGAAGGAGCAGCAAACTGGTCTGTTTGTATACTTTGAATTAGAGGTTTTTGGTTTAAGAAATAGTTCTGTAAGAATAAAAGCATCCTTATTTCCTACGGGTTTGTATTTGCGAATTGATATTTTAATTGAGTAATACCCAGCCTGCAGTATAAACTCACCCTTTAGACAAGAGAGAATCAAATTGAAGGAGAGGCCTTGACTGAGAAGTAGATGGTGCACTGCTAAGTAAAAGTTGCGTTTGCTTCATTTGTTTTTAGCTAGCGGACACCCTATCCAGCTGCCTGCTTTCACAAAATTTGTAGGAATGTTGTATCTTTGAGACCTTTTCCCATGTCTTAGACTTAGATGGAATTGGTTACTGGAAGTGATCAGGAAGAGCTGAGCAAGGCAACAGTACTCATTTTTCAGGAAGCTATGTAAAAAGGAACAATAGTCTGTGGTCCAAGGAGCTTTTTGTTCTCTCAGAGTCTACCAAAAATGCAGCTAAGCTTGGTGTCTTAGTAAAAATATGACGTTTCTTTCATTTAAACTCATTTAAATATACTCATTATTTCTTATTCATAGAAATCTGATCCATATCCTGAAGAATCAGGTCAGATGCCAGACTTCTAGGAGTAACAGCTTCTGATGGAAAGCTATTACTGCTGCTTCTCTCTAGTCTTACCCTAGAAAACTGCACCACACACTCTGCATTCTTATTTCCCTACTCCCCTCTGCTCTTCATATCTCTATTTTATGGTTTATAGTATTCCCTGTTTTATCCTTTTCTCAGATGATTGTTTTACAATGGATTATTCACTTTCCTAGCTCCAAATAATCCATTCCTTTCCCTCAATACTTCATAATCAATGGCAAAAGAAATTCAGAAATTATTGCCAGGTAGACATTTTGTGTGCTTTTTAAAAGCATCAGGTTTATTTTTTAATGGTTTAGAAATCTTTAGAATTTTTGGTTAAAATTAAGTCATTTCACATTATCTCTGTGTCATTAATTTTCTTAATCTAGGAAAAGAAAACAAACTGGAATATGTCTAGGAACATGACGTGATAAATAGTAAAAAGTTGACAGTTGGTAGTAGTATTTTATTGGAATAATCTTTGATAACAACTCCTCTGGTACCTGCTATATGTGCTCATGAATAGCCACTGAACTAACACAAAACATCTGCTGCTTCGACTGAATTTAAATACCCCAAGCTGATCACCTTGTAGTGAAATTTACCAGTCGCCTAGGATTGAAATTCAGTCCTGATCCACTGAAGAGAATGAGACTCCACACTGCCAGAAATACATGTCAGTAGATCATAATGCAGGAGCAGATCTTAAGTGTTAAACATTGATCATTTTGCACTGTTATGTTTTACACAGAAGTTTATGGTTCAGAGGTAAAGAATACCTGTAATTATATGTGTAAATATGCAGGCACTGCCTACAGTGTAGCCCTCAAAAAAAAGGGCAGAAAAATTTGTTTATTTAAAATTGGATTCACTGATACATCACAGACAGTATGTGTAGATTTTCCAGTGAGTAATAAAATATTACATACAAGACCTGTTCATATTCCAGACTCTTCACGTTTTCTAGAATTCTTCAACTAAGCAACAATTAAGCAAAGGTTCTTTTTACAGTATCACAGGTAGTTGCAATTTGTTTAGGGGAAGTATTTTATATGGTATATGTTGAAAATAATTTTCCAAGATAAAATAGCACTCTTACATACTTACACATTTTCTGTGATTATTCTTGCAGTATCTTTTCTTCTGATTATTGTCAGTTGTGTTTGACTGAAGCTTTTACCCTGATTCTGTTTATTCTGTAAAAAAAATACTATAATCTTTCTAGTTAGAAAACAAAATAACTGAAGTTCAAGCTCTTGGCCCATATGCATTTGAAAAATACTTCTCTTATTTCTTCTGTCAGTGAAAGTGAGTGACTTATAAATGTTTTCTTCTCTGGAAATCATTGAGTGGACTTAGAGTTTTTCACTGCTTTTTTAAAACTAAGTGTAATTTAGACTTTAATGAAGAGTCTGTTTTAATTAATGAAATCTAAGCTTTCTGTTATTTTTCATCTTATGCTTTTAACTTTTCCAGTTTCTTATTAAAAATAATTTTGACATTATGATTTAAGAAATAAGGTTGTATACTTGCTACAATTACTCTTTTTGCTCTTCCAGCGTTTCTTTTTCTAGCTCTTCCAGCCTGACTTCTTGCTGTGGGCTTGAAGATCAGATATATTGAAAAGTGATAACCATAAATCTTTTCATCTGTATTGGGATTTTATCTGTTTTAGATGCTTCAACACTTAGAACCAAATAACCACTATACTCTGTCAAAGTCTGTATTTTTTGAATCAGAAAGAAGAGTGGAAAAAAAAAGTTTGCAAAGTTTGTTCTAATGGGAAATATTTAAATCCAGTTTGAGCTTTCATTCTTGAATATCATTAGCCCATGTGTGTGACATGGTTCTGTAAATCCAGACAATGAAATCTTTTGCAGAAAAGTAAATAGCTCCTATTGAATCATGGCTTATTAAATTCTCAGTTGTCTTAATACCATAACAGCTGGAGCAGACTTCAGACCTGACATAGGAGTTCCTGGGGCTTCTTACTGAAGGTGCTTCATTATTTTTATGGGAAATCTACATGGGAAACTTCAGACCCAAGTTTCTGCATTTGATAGAGTTGTCACGAAGGAGAAACTGTTTAAAGAGCAATTTGCAAGTTACTTGTTGTAACAGTTTTAGGGACTGACCCAGACTTATTGCTATTCTTGGAAAAAAATTAGCAAGACTTCATTTTTTTCAAGTGTGTATATATGCAGGAATATATGCTAAGTATACATATTTGTAAGTCTGTGTATGTGTTTGTGTATGGTTGATTGCCTTGTTATTTTCTAGAGAGCTCTGCTTCCATTCAGTACCACCCTCTTCTTGATTAATTTGCCTGAATTATAATGTTATTCCATGAGTAAGATTGTCTTCAGTCCTTTATATATACTTTATATTTTTGTATACTTTAAATTTTTTTTCTGGATGTGCTTGTGTGTTTGTTTCCTTTCCTTGTCATAAGAATTGTTCTTCTGTAATAAGTTTATATTTTTTCCTGTTGATTTTATTATTTTCAATGCTTTATAAGAATCTCAGGTTATGATCCTGTGATCCATGAAAAACTTGTTGATCATATGTGCAGTTTATTCTCAAGCCCTCATCTTTTAGGAGAAGAGTTACGTACTGAAAATTTCTCAGGTATATGGCTTGCTGTTTATGTAAAAGATGTAGAAGTCTGTTAACTGATAATTAGTGAGAAATACAGTATTCTGTGCAAATACTGAAAACGAAGAATGGTATGCATACCCATGAGGGGAAAATAGGTAGTACCCAGGACAATAACCACATGAAATCTGAGTTTTGTGCATTTTTTTATTAATTGCATTGGTGGCTATTTTGGTGCTTTCCTTTTTCAGATCAGAAGTTCTAAGGGGCTGAGGAATCTGTCATATCGAATATGCCATTTTCTGACATTAAGTGGTTTGTCAAAATTCCCAGCAAGCTTAAGAGTTTGGTTTTTCCTTATCCATTAGGTGTCTCCCTTTAGCATATCATTAGGAGGTTTTGGTACTGTAATTTATTTTAGTATGTGAAAGATGTTTTAGCTTTTTTTTCTTTCCATTTTAAACACACTGACTGTTTACATATACAACAGGGTTTTTTCCCCTCCTAGAAGCTGTTTTGTAGGTGTCCATACTCTGTCCATTTGCACATTCTTTCAGATCTGTTAAAATAGTATCTCTGAGTTTCAGGTTTGATGACAGCAAGGTTGCATCATCTTTCTTCTTTACTAAGTACTCTGTGCCATAGATGTTCTGAAATTGAAAGATGAAAAACTTACAACTTTCCCTGGCAAAGTGTTTCATTTTAAATTCAGACTGAAAGTTTGAGGTTTTATTTTTTTTTTGTTATACAGTGGCTGGCATAGCTCCAGTACTTATCTGTAAATTATTTTTATTATTTTTTTTAATTTGTTTGTTATGCTAGTAACTCCTTCCTTATATGTGAGTTGTTGCAACCAACCAGTCAGACTTGCTTCATTTAGTAACCAGAAAAAGTATTTATAGAAGAGTACTATCTCCCTGTTCAATGGTAGATTTCATCCTGTATATTTAGGAATAACAGATCAGGTGTCTCAAAGAATGTGATCTGAACTACAGTTTACAAGTGCATTTATAAAAGTTTATTTATAATTATTCTTTAAATTACATGAAGTTATTTAATAGAATAGTATAATAAAAATATGGATCTTGTTAACACTGAATAATTACATTTGGTGGGTTTGAGTCTGGATTCACTTCTTAAAAGTTTGCTTTTGTTTAAGCCAGGAAAACTACAGCTGCTTTTTTTTTCTAAATTTTTTTTTGTGATTAGTCTGTTTAATTTCTGCTTGATCTCTGGTTGTGACAGGTGAGGAGAAGAACTAGAACACCTTTCAAGGTCTGTTTTAGTATTTAGGGTTTCAGTCTGTTATTGTGTTTAACTGTTTTATCTATGTTTGTGTCTGGTGTTTCATTCTAAGTAATGCTAGTTTTTTCAGTTGCATAATAAATGAGTAACTAAGACTTTTTTCACCTATGTCCAGTTTGTTAATTGCTCTTCTTTTACCTTTACTTTATCATTTTTGAGTTCAGGTGACCAAAAATCAGAAGAATTTTCAAAGACAGGGTTATAATTCATATTATAATGGCATCTGTTTTTCATTCTGTTATCTGCACATCTTTCTCCATTCTCAAATGCTAGGAAGTTTTAAGGTAGGCCCTCTAAGCTAATTGTGGCATTAATTAATAATTCTAATAAAAACAAAGTAATTAAAGAATTTTTATAGATATCTCCTCTTCTCACATATTTAATATCATGTAAAACCTACAAGTAAAAACTAAAATAATCTTACGAGTTTCTTGATCAAGAGAGAATTCTCTTAATTAAAGAAAAATTGGAGAGCCAATCTACAAGTGTAGAATAAAACCTGTTACTTTTTGCTGAAGAGGTACATAAAAAGAGGAGTATTCTAAAGAGGCTATATTGAAAGATGCGCTAAACTTCCTTCAGTATTTTATCTGTAACTATATCTCTAAAGTTCACAAAATTATGCAGAAGCAAAACAGTGCAACTCTGGACAAAATGGCAGATCTTCATAGAAGAACTTAAAAGAAGGGAAATAAGAATATGAAGAGGAGTTTGTTTGCTTTTTTTTTTCTTCAGCTGTGCAATTAAAAACTGGAGTTGTCACCAAGCAAAAGACTTTTAAGTCCCACAACTGGGAGGTCACAAAATACAGAGCTCTTTGCACACAAGAGCAATGAATTCAGTCTGATTCTATTGCTTATAACTTTATTATTTTGATCAATGCCAGGACTTCCTATACTTAAATATTTTTTGTCATCCCACATCAAGAGAAGTCAGAAAATGTTCAGTATTCCTATAGCCATACTACTTCTAGAAATCATTCTTTATTTTTCTGTCTGCCTTCAAGGGAGGCAGCTGCCATACAGATTACACTTGCTATTGCCTGCTGAGATGTGGAATGTGCATGTGAAGAAGCAGCAGCCTAAAATTTGGAGGATGTTCCCACACTGGTCTGTGTGAGAGATGAAGTTTTGTGTGACCTAACTTTGCATTAAACTGACACAAAACAAAAATCAGCAGGTACTATTAAAAACTGTAATAAAATCCTGATGTGCTTTAAATTCTGCATTAGACTAGAACATCTAAAAGAAAAAAAAGAAAGCACAAAAAGCCCTACCTTATGAATAAAATTGTAATATATGTAAAGAGGAACAGAAAGTACAAAACTGAGGTCAGTACTATTTTCATTTATCTCTTCTATTTTGACGTTTTTGTTACTGCGCTAGGAAATCAATAATGGCTAATTTCATTGGCAAGGGTTACAGAGTACATAGGGAGGAACACTCAGGATGTGTGTAGTTGCTTTCAAGGGCACTTTGAGTAAAATATATTTATTATAAAGTGAATGAATGGTTCTTTTTGTCTAATTGGCTCATATATCAAGCATTAATTCTTTAGAATACCCAATGTGCAAAACAAAGTTTGTGATATTGGATATACAAAAAGTATTTTGTTTATTTCAGTTATTTTCACACCCTCATAATGAATGCCTGTCTAGTAATCTAACCCCTTTCATAAAAATCATAAATCATAATAAATTTAACTCAAAGTGTCAGTATAATACAGGAAGTGTCCTAATAACTCCTTGCTAATCAATAATGTTTTAGAATTGAATATATTCTATGTGCATCATCTGTGATGTAGTTTCTCTGAAAGAAAACTGCAGGAGTTTGTACTTGCTATAGGAGATGAACTAAGCATCTGGAAAGTTAGATGTATTAACTCTGGAGTTAAGAATGTGGTTGAACACTGAATACCCAGCAACAGAAAACACTCAGACATTGGCAGAAGAAGAAAAATTCTTCAAAGCAGAGGAGGAGCCAGATGTGCTTTCAAGCAAAGCATCTGGGTCAAATGACCCTGAGCTATGCAAGACCACCAGGAGGAAATGGTGAGTGATAGTAGTAGGTGACTACTATTTGGGGGCAACCATGTGCCAACCTGACCTGTCATCTAGAGAAGTTTCCTGCTTGCCTGGGATCTGGATTGGGGAAGTTGTGGAGAGACTGCCAAAGCTTGTCCAGACCTATGACTGTTACCTCCTGCTGTTCTTCCATGTGGACACCAATGATACAGCCAGGGGCAACCTGGAGAGTATCAAAACTGACTACAGAGCTCTGGAGGTGATAGTTAGGGATATGGGGGCCCAGGTGTCATTCTTGGTCTTGCGGGAAGAGGTCTAAGGATACTACATGTCAACACTTGTTTGTGGAGCTGTTGGTTGCAACAGGGTTTGCTTGAGGATCAGAATCTGCTATGAATAGATGGGGATCCACCATCCTAAGCAGGGCAGCAGTATCTTTGCCAGCAGGATGTCTGACCTGGTAAGGAGGGCTTTCAGTTAACCACAGGAGGGGAGGGCAGGAGTTACCAGCAGACCTGAAAGGCAGTGATAGTCAGGGTTGATGAGCAAAATGCCTGGGGTGATGTGAATGAAAGGGAGCACAAAATCAAAAAAACCCAAGCCTAAGTGGGGTCATCTCAAGCATTTGTGTGTAAACAAGGAAGTGCTTACAAGGCACCATTATGGAAAAAAAACCCAACAGACCCCTTCTGAGAAATCAGCATGCTGAGGTGCCTTTCTGATGTGCCTGTACACTAGTGTGGAAAATAAACCCAAGAAGCTAAGAGATCTCTGTGCAGTTGCAGGACTATGATCTCGTTGGGATCACTGAGATGTGATGGGATGGCCTGCATGATTGCAACGGAAGGATACAGGCTCTTTAGGAAAGACAGGCTGGGAAGATGGGAAGGTGGAGTTGCACTTTTTGTGAGAAAACAGCTGGAATGCATGGACGTCTTCTAGGGATGAATGATGAGCCAACTGAGAGATTATGCGTAAGGATTAAAGAGCAGACCAGTATGGGTGACAGTGTAGTGGGAATCTGCTACAGGCTGCCTGACCAGAAAGAACAAGTGGATGAGGCCTTCTACAGACAGATATTCCCAGGCCCTGGTCCTCATGGGAGACTTACCCTGATACCTGCTGAAGGAAAAGCACAGTGGGACATAAGCAAATCCAGGAGGTTCCTGGAGAGCATCAGTGACAACTTCATCACCCAAGTGACAGAGGAGCCAATGAGGAGAGGTGCTTTGCTGGCCCTCACACTCACAAAACGGGAAGAGCTCATTGGGGATGTGAAGGCTGAAGGCATCCTTGGCTGCATTGACCATGAGATGGTGGAATTCAGGATCCTGAGAGGAGGGAGCAGGGGAAAAAGCAAGGTTGCAACCTTGAACTTCAGGAGAGCTGACTTCAGCCTCTTTAAGGATCTTCTTGGAGGAGTCCTGTAGGATAAGGCTCTGGAGGGAAGTGGGGCCCAAGAAAGCTGGTTAATATTCAAGGAACACATCCTCCAAGCCCAAGAGCAGTCCATCCTAACGAACAGAAAGTCAGACAAAAATTCTAGGAGGCCTGCATGGATCAATAAATTGCTCCTGGAAAAACTCACACTCATAAAGGAAGTGTACGGAAGGTGGAAGCAGGGACAGATAACCTGGGAGGAATAGAGAGACATTGATCATGCAGAGACACAGT
The DNA here is from genome assembly GCF_963921805.1 of Phalacrocorax carbo. Lineage (NCBI taxonomy): Eukaryota > Metazoa > Chordata > Aves > Suliformes > Phalacrocoracidae > Phalacrocorax > Phalacrocorax carbo. The sequence continues at coordinate 84,863,063 of NC_087515.1, read as the reverse complement.
TAGGAAAGCCGAAGCCCAGCTGAAACTGAAGCTGATAAGGGATACCAAAGGTAGGAAGAAGGACTTCTATGAGTACATAAGTATCAAAAGGAAGACTAGGGAAAATGTGGGCCTACTGCTGAATGGGGCAGGGGCCATGGTAACACAGGACATGAAAAAGGCACAAATACTGAATGCCTTTGCCTCTGTCTTTTACTAGCAAGACTAGCCTTCAGAAATGGCAGACCCCAGAGACCACAGGGAAAGTGGAGAAAGGAAGACATACCCTTGTTGGAAGAGGATCAGGTCAGGGAATACTTAAGCAAACTGGACATACACAAGTCTATGGACCCTGATGGGATGCATCCATGAGCACTGAGGGAGCTGGCAGATGTCACTGTGAGGTCACTCAATGATCTTTGAACAGCCATGGTGAACTGGGATAAGTGCCTAAGGAGTGGAGGAAAGCCAACACCACTTCTGTCTTCAAGAAAGCCAAGAAGGAGGGCCTAGGGGACTACAGACCAGTCAGCCTCACCTTGATCCCTGGGAAACTGATGGAATAGCTAATCCTGGATATCATTTCCAGGTGCATGAAGGACAAAAGGTGATCAAGAGTAGCCAGCATGGCTTCAACAAGGGGAAGTTATACTTGACCAACTTCATAACCATCAATGAAGAAATTACTGGCTTGATAGTTGAGGGGAGAGCAGGGGACATTGCCTACCTATACTGCAGTAAGGCTTTTGACTTTGTCTCGCATAAGATACTCATAGAGAAGCTGTTGAAGTATGGGCTGGCTGAGCAGACAGTGAGGTGGATTCAAAATTGGCTGAATGAACAGGCCCAGAGGGTATTGATCAGTGGTAGTGTGTCTAATTAGAGGACAGTAACAAGTGGTGGCCTGGGGTCAGTACTGGGTCCAGTCCTGTTTAACGTCTTTGTGAATAATCTGGATGATGGGGCAGAGTGTGCCTTAGCAGGTTTGCTGATGGTACAAAACTGGGAGGAGTGGCTGATATAATACAGGATTGTGTTGCCGTCCAGAGGGACATAAACAGGCTAGAGTACAGGCAGACAGGAATCTCATGCAATTCAACAAGGACAAGTGATATGTTCTGCATCTGGGGATGAATAGGCCCATGCATGAGTACATACTGGGGGCCAACTGGCTGGAAAGCAGCTCTGCAGATCTGGGGATCCTGGCTTCAAATAAGTTGAACACAAGCTAGCAATGTGCCCTGGCCGTAATGAGATCTTGTGGTACCCTGGCTTGCATTAGGAGTGTTGCCAGCAAGTTGAGTGAGGTGATCCTTCCCCTCTACTCAGCAATGGTGAGGCCACACCTGGAGTACTGTGTCCATGTCTGGGTTCCCCAGTACACAAGAGCTGTGGAGCTGCAGGAGAAAGTCCAGTGAAGGGCCACTGGGATGATGAAGGGACCAGAGCACTTCTGTGAGGAGAGACTGAGAGAGCTGGGACTGTTTAGCCCGGAGAAGGCTCAGGGGGTCTTATCAACATGTACTATTATCTGAAGTGAGGGAATGAAAAAGAGGGAGCCAGGCTTTTTTCAGTGGTGCCCAGTGACGGGACCAGAGGACGTGGGCACAAACTGAAACACAAGAAGGTCCCCCCTGAACATAAAGAAACACTTTTTTCACTGTGAGGGTGACCAAGCCCTGGCACAGGTTATCCAAAGAGGTTGTGGAGTCTCTATGCTTGGAGATACTCAAAAGCTGTCTGGATGTGGTCCTGGGCAACTGGCTATAGGTGTCTCTGCTTGAGCAGAGGGGATTGGACCAGATGACCTCCAGGGGTCCCTTCCAACCTCAGCCATTCTGTGATTCTGTAAATTCAGCTGAAGTTAATACATGTTCCATTTAACTCACTGTTTCTGATCATATATTTCTAAATAATTTTAGAAAACAAGCACTGGCAATAAAGGGCTACGTGACTTGTTTTTTGTAGTGTAGTAATGTTGTTTAGGTTATAGAAAAAGTATCTTTTAATGGTTTCTTTTGGAGTAAATAAGCAGAGGAAAACTATCTTGTGTCAGGCATACCAAAAGCTTGATGCAATGTATTCCAAGGTATGTTTGTTCTCTACCTACTGTCTTAGCTTAGCATTGCTGAGACGAGAATTGAGTTCTTCACATCCACTTTGAAAAGAATCTTGTAGAAGCAGTAAATTAACTTCATACTTCTGGTCAGGTGCAGTTTAACTCCAATGCATACTTCCCATAAAAAACCAAAAATATTTAATCACTTCTATAACTCAGTAGCTTTATTTGTGATGTTACTACATGATTGGGTTAAATTCATTGTTACTTCTGTAGCATTCCCACATCTTAAAAACAGACTAAGAATTATCTAATGTTTTAATGTGATAAAAGGAATACATATTTGGGAACCTAAAACTTTTACATTATTTTATTTTTCATTCAGTGTCTCAAAAAAACACTGACAATTTAAATAATGAGAGATATACAGCTGTACATTTTTTAAGCACATGATAATTATATATTCTATCATTAATAAAATCACGAGTACTTAATTCATTGTTGTTTTCTTTGTTGGTGCCCAGCTGATGTACAAGACAATCAGAGCACCAGGATGTTTTGGGGGATGATTATGTATCTTTCAGGTGGCCTCTTAGCCTAACTGTAGAATAAATTTGTACATGCAAAACATTTGGAGATGAAAGATGTAACCCTGTAGTTTTCAGTGTGCCATGATTAATGCTGTAATGGTGAACGAGTAGTCAAGGAAAGAATTCTGGTACATCCTCAGCGTGTTTAACAAATTACAAGGGAGACTAGAGAGGACTTTAAACCTTCTTATCAGCACTTACGAATGCAATACATGCCCCTACATCACATGACTAAATCACACTGTTGGGACCTGGGGGTGTTGGTTGACAGCTGGCTGAACATGAGCCAGCAGTGTGCCCACGTGGCAAAGGCGGCCAACAGCATCCTGGCTTGTATCAGGAATAGTGTGGCCAGCAGGATTAGGGCAGTGATTGTGCCCCTGTACTTGGCACTGGTGAGGCCGCACCTCGAGTACTGTGTTCAGTTTTGGGCCCCTCACTACAAGAAGGACATCAAGTTGCTGGAGAGTGTCCAGAGGAGTGCAATGAAGCTGGTGAAGAGTCTGGAGAGCAAGCCTTCTGAGGAGAGGTTGAGGGAGCTGTTGTTGTTTAGCCTGGAGAAGAGGAGGCTGAGGAGAGACCTTATCGCTCTCTACAACTACCTGAAAGGAGGTTGCAGCAAAGTGGGTGTTGGTCTCTTCTACCAAGTAACTTGTGGTAAGACGAGAGGAAACAGCCTCAAGTTGTGTCAGGGGAGGTTTAGATTGGATTTTAGGAAAAATGCGTTTACTGCAAGAGGTAACGTTGTTTCAGTCATTGTTCTGTCTAGATCTTTTCCTCTCTTGTTTGTCTTGTCATCTTTTTGATTATTCCTATTTTGTGCTTATCTGTATTCTCTTGCACGTAACACTAAGACCTTTAGTAATTATGTGATCAAATAGCTCTGGACAATGGGATTCTGTTAGGCATATGGTCACTTCACAGTAAATTATATATATGTATATATAATATACATATACATATATATACATATATGTGTATATATATGTATAACAAACATATTTTATATGTTACACATTTATTGTGCTACATTATTAAATAGATCATTATCATTATAGATACCTTGACATCTAGGTGTTACCCAATCAGAATTTCTTTTTTTCATATACATGGAACAGGTTGGGAGCTGAGAGTTAATCTGTCTGTTAATTATATACTGAATTATTATCATGGCAAGACTTAAAACCTGTTGTATGGAGTCCAAACAATATTGGTTAATGCACATCATAATTCTAAACCTGGAACTTGGAATGAGCAGAGCTTGTACACTTATCACTTAAACAATCTCTGTAAAACTTCATAGGATATTTATAATAATGTGTTTAGCATGGTGTCAGGTTTCATTAGTTGATGTCCTGCTGTTGAGAAATGTATCTTTGTAACTGATAGTTCTTTAGCTAAAAAAAAACAGAGACATTTTTACATGTCTTAAGATTAATCAGTCTGCATGGCATTTAGCAACAGAGAGGCAACATTGCTCAATTTTTATGAGTAACAGTAGGTTCATGTTGAACAATTTTTTGAGGAAAATTCCACCAGCATAGTCCGCTGCTGTCATGAGATTGATGGTGTTGAAGCTGCCATTTTTTTGCCCTAAAATCTGCTGCCACCAGAATTTATTTTCTTAATGTCAAGGACTGCTTTGGCAGTGAGACAGGGGTCATATTGTGGATCTGAAAAAAACAGTTTTGGTGCCAAAAGAGATGAAACAATTGGTGCATAAGGTCAACTGATGTTCTTGCCAATTGCTTCATGGCATTAGACCCTTCTAAATCTTTCTTTAAAACTCTTCCATGAAAATATTGAAATACATTAATCTTGTCCTTTACTACCAACAGAAAGGATGAGCAGTTCAGTATGAATCTGAAACTATTTTTCTCAAGAAAAACAATCTAAAGATTTTTTTAAATGGTGTTTCTGTCTTTGAACAAAGCTATGTTCAACTTTTATGCCTTTCTAACCTGAGCTGAAAGCTATTTCATGGGTTCATTTAAATTTTCCCTATAAAAATTGAAAATTAGTTATTTTCTGTTAAAACATACCTAATTATGAAGAATTACTAAAATCCCATTGCCTTTAGTATAAGAGAAATCAAACTATAGAATACTTTCTTTCCTACAATTTTATCTAGTATGTGGTGAAAATGGCATATGGTAATTCCTATTTGGGAATTTGGGGGGGTTAGACTAGATGACCTCTAAAGGTCCCTTCCAACCTAAACCATTCTATGATTCTATTTACTTCCCTAAGTTATATTATTGCTGTCTTTGTGGTTGGTGATATCTGGCTACTTTCTTTGCAAAACAGTCTCTAAATTGGTTTCCTCCTGGTTCTGTTTCTTTCACGTGCACCTCTACTAACACAATACCTACCTAAATTCTTCAGTCCTTATGTGCTTAGTAAGGGTCTTATACCAAATCTGTAACACCACCTTATTTAATCTACTTTTAGCTTAATATTGGTGTCAGTGGTGAATTCAGTAAGATTGAAGGTGGAAAATTGGTGATAATGTAATTTTATATATTTTAATACACTCTAGAAACTGGTAGAGAATTGCCTTCATATAAACATCCTCTAGAACACTATTAAGGTCAGGTTTTTAGGGAAGGCCATCTCAGGACAGTAGTTTAATTCTCTGTATTAAACTACTGTGCAAACACACAGAGTTGACTATGCATGTATAAAAGGGGAAAATACTACTAGTGATATTTTCCGTTGCTTTGATTGCCAGTTTATACTGCCAGAATATTCTCAGTGGCTTCGCTTTCTTTAGTCATGGGCACAAAACTGAGCCAGAATCAAGCACTCATCTGGAAGTTGGCAATGGATTTTGTTGGCTTGCCCATTTCTTTTGATAAGAAGGGGTTTGTCCCTTAGCTTAAGATATAGTTGACCTTGAGTTGTCTGGAATGTTGTTAATGCTGAAGAAATGACTGACAAACAGCAATTATGGAGAAACATGTGGTTGTTGCTATTCTTATGCTCTCATCAGGTATCGTTACACATTTGAGGTCAGACTGTGAAAGGTAACATTGTGGATGAAACAATGAAAAAGAAAGAGCATTATTTTCAAACTCTTTATTCATGACTGCAGATATTTTCTATATGATTTGCCCTTTCTATTACAGTGACCTCTACAGACATGATGATGAAAAATATTAACAAAAAGGTAACAACTGATAGCTGGTATAAGAAGTTATTCACAAACGCTAAGCTAAAAGCAGACAAATAATTGCATGAGCCGTTGTTGGCATCACAGCAAGTATAAAGTCAGATCTGGTTTTCAAATTTACTAGTATAAGGACTCCCTGCTGAAAGCATGTACCAGATGCAGGATTTTCTCAAGGTTAAATGTGATTATAACACACACATACAAATTGCAGTCAGGGATTAAATCACAAAATAATGAGATCTTTTCAAAAGGTAGTATACTACTCTGATTATCCTCTCTACCTTTAAGATATGCTTGTGTTTTAAGTCTTGATACACTATATTCATTGGGAAACTGCATTTAAGCTGATGTTATGTCATTGAATTTGAAGGTCTGTCCATTTTATTGTATTACCCGCAGAAAAATTAATTTCATGTAAAGGATCTACAGTTCTACTTCTGTGTGTCAGCAGTCAGAATTATTTTTTTTTTTTTTTTTGACTGACTCCTTACACACCTGAAATGAGATAATAAAAATCACAGGAAGATATTAATGAAATGGAAACTACTGTAAGAGAATGAAATAGATATGAATAAGTAACATTCTGTTCTCCATACTGAAAACATGTTAGTTTGAATTTATTGCTAACTGTCAAAATCAGTGACTTCAGAACTTCAAAATCCTATAGTGAGGGGGATTTTTAAAAAACATCTCATTATCTCTGTAATATAGAGCAATGGTTTAACACAGATGGAAAATAGTGGACTGGTTAGATTGCCATACCCAGAATGTCTCTGAAGGCTGTGTCTACCCTAGTGATTTGTCTTGGTGCATAAGAAATATTTGATGTGAATTGCCCAATGGTATCCATTTGTCTTATGTTCTTTCAGGTCTTCAAGTAGTTTGATGCACAAAGATAAAATTCCTTTTTGAGGAAATTAAATCAGCAGTCCTGGTTGAAAAGTGTTCCTGTGCTAAGACTTTTACATCAGACTCCCTTTTCTGTAGTGACTTAAGAGAAAGTATCTGGTAAACAAAATCAAGTTAAAACTAAGTTATGCCAAGCCAGTGTCAAATTAATGAAATGATGACGGAACTGAGTGCATAAACTGATTCAGGGTGATGCTGCAAAGAGTTAATTTTCAAATCAATATGTTAAACAAAGCAGATTCTACCGTATACTGCACTTGGTCCCAGCTTCGGCTCAGAAAAGACTGAATGCTTTCTCCATTCAGAGTAACACCATATTGTGCTATCCAGAAGTTTTTCACAAGCATCCCCCAAAACAGTGCTATGCCTTCAAGGCATAACTACAGCTCACTGGAAAGCTGTTCCTTTAAAAAATGCTCATTGAAAGATGCAGTTTCATTGAAATGGAAATGTACGGAGTTTCATGGATTAAAAAGCCAGAAGGGAGTACTGTGATCATCTAGCCTGGCATACTGTACAACAGAGACCTCATGGCTGTCTTAGTTTCTTCCCATTTGAACTAGATCATGTCTTTCTAAAGATAAAAAAACCTTCTACCTTGCTTTTTAAGAATACTTCAAGGATGGTATTATCTACCACCATTTTCTATGAGGTACTCCTCATGGTTAATTATGCTGTTAATTCTAAGTTCATCTGTCTTCAGTTTCTAGTTCCTGGGTCTTGTTATGCCTCTGTCTGTGAGATTGAAATGAAATTATCTTCCTTTGTATGTATTTAGAGACTGTAATCTATTTATCCATTATACTAAAGAGGTGACATTTCTTCATTCTCTTATTTCAGGTCATGTTTTTGAGTATCTCTGAGTACTGATGGTTATATGGTGAATACTTAGCTACTTACCAACATTATTTTTGACTTGTGGATGCAGAAATTGGATGCATTATTTGAATACTGAAGTAGCTGATGCTAAGTAGTGTCTCTGTTCCTGCTTGAGATTCCGCTGTTTATACATCCATGTTCACATTCTTTTTTGACTGAGATGAAGAAAAGTTTGGAGCTATCCAGATGGTTGAAAACTGCAGGGAGTTCTTTGCCTGACAGCTCGTATTGTAAGCATGTAGGTGTTGTAGTTTACAGCTCTATTGTCACCTCTGGTGACACTAAATCAGACATTGTTGTATCCTTCCTTGATGTTAAGTCCTTTTTAGGCCACTAATTCTGGGAGAAGTTTTCTTTTCAAAAAGCAGAGAGCTAAGACTGTATTTTTGGTTTACTTAAATGCAGTCATCTTGTTTCTCTGCTTTTGGTTTACTTAAAGCAAATCAGAGTTTGGGATTGGCTTATCCAAACAGCAGATTTCAGGAAAAATATAAAAAATGAGGAAGAAAAGGAAGGACTAGTCTGGTGATGTAAACCATAGTTGTGTTAAAATATCTATTCTGTGTGAGAGTTCAGTGGTTAGAGTTTTCAGCCCAGATGTGGGAGATCTTAGCTCACTTTCTTCCTTTGTCTCAGGAGAGAAAAACTTACATTTCCTGCTCTCTGTGAGAATAGTTTTACCACATGGACAGAAAACGATTTTGCTGTCTGCCAGCACAAGTATTTAAGGGCTTCATGTAAAGCTGAATAGATGCATGAGTTCAGCAGTGTACTCCAGCATATCTCCTTTTACTCCTTATCTTAACTAGGGCAAAGAATCACTTTGACCTAGGATGTCTCACCTCTCTTTGGAGTATCTTGGCCACCAAGACAATTATGATGCAAGTTTTTTTCAGTTTTCCTGATTACTATTAAAAAATCTAGAATTTCCTATTTCTTGAAAAAATATTCTCATATTTGTGCTCTTTCACATGGTGAACAGTGAATATTTAAGCATTTTTGAAAAGGTAGACCTTAAATAATTTTTGGAATATGATTAATGACTTTTAAACTTATTTTGAAGTACAAATATGCCATCTCTGAGAACTTCCCTTGTAGCTTATGCCAATAGTACAGGCAGGCATTGAAGTGAAGTTAGAAAATGGATGGTGTTTAAGATAAAGTTATTATGTATGTTGTGGCAAAATATTACCTTTCGAAAAGACAGAATGATACGCCAATTACAAATAGTTCAGTCTTTGCAAAGGAAGAATGTTTCCCAAGGAAGAATGTGACAGGTATGTATATTGAACCAGTGGTATTATGGGCCTATTTTCAGTTGTTTACAACTTGCCTAAGTCTGAGAATCCGAAGCAAATTTTATATGCTGGTGTCTGCCTCAGCTAGCTTGTTATGGTCATTACATCTAAAAAGGCTCAGCCATTTCAGAGAATGGAGAAAAGAAATAAAAAAAAAAAAAGTTGTTGCTATTTTCCATTTAAATATTTCATTGCCTTTGTGCTTTGACATGGGACTAGCTTCTATGTCAGGAATATGACTTGGCTGCCCAGGTGAAAAGGTCTCTACCCAAAGCTTCCACATGTAGCTCTTCCTTCCCCATTCCCCTCCTTCAATGGTGGTTTGTGGGCTCAGTGTATGTATAGTCAGCAGCAGTGACTTCCTGCAACTTAATTGCTAATACTCTGTCATCACTAAGTGTGCTTGACCCTCTCATAGGTTGTAATTGTAACAGATGGCAACTGAATATACTTCCTCCCTTTGCATCTCCTACATCCAACAAGAGCTTGTGCATCAACCCCAGGCATTCAGTTGTCTTGTCACTGCTAGCTACCGAGCTACTGAACATGCTCCAGACTCAGAATAAATTCCCTTCTGAGTGCAGTTCTGAGCCAGGATAGCAACGGGGCATTGGAATTGTGAGTTGCCATTGCTAGCCCTAGCCTGGCTGCTGGTGCTTGGGTAGGCCTGAGGATGAAAACGAAGTGTCTACTGAGACTGAGACTTAATAGAGAGAGAGAAACTGACTGGAAACTGGAAGATGAAACTGAAAGTTAATTGTGAATAAACCTCTTTTTGGAAGTTGGTTTTAGGCTGAGAAGCTGAAACTGAGAGATGAGAGTGATAAGAGTTTTATTTGCCTATGCATTCACTGCAGAGATGAATGTGGGAGAGGAACATGGTTTCCAGCAGGGTTTCACAGATACTTATGGACAGCAAAGGACAAAACATCCAGAACCTTGGTTTTGCTTTCAGGCTTTGGAGGAAAGTGCATCAGTGCAGTATGGACTTTTCCACCCCGTCCGCCTCAGATTTCCTGGCATCTTCTGTTCCACCCACATCACCTTGGCCAAGGTTCTCTGTCCTAGTGTCATCCAGACTTTTTATATCACTCACTCAGTCCTGTGGCTTCCCATTATGGCCTATTTCTCATCGTGACCCACGGACCTGATCTCTTCAGGCATGCAAGCTTCCTGTTTTAGTCAAATCTCCTTTTTGCTTTGCGTACACTGTTGCAGATTTCCTGTGTAGCCACTCCAGTTCTTACTCCAAAGTCCTCTCCGAGTTCCCAGTCTCATTCATAATCAAGTCCAGTCTCACTTTTTATGACCTCTCAGCATTTATTTCCCTCCCCTCCATGTGGCAGAGGCTTTCTGATCTAGTATGGGTACAAAAATAGGATGAGTGTTTATCTCAGTCCTTTTCTTGTTTCTCTTTTCCAGTGTTTGCCCAGCTAGTCTTAGGTTTCTCCACATCCCTTGCCTCTTTGTCAGAATGCTCTTTCCAAACTCCTTTTCCTATCCATCCACTACATTTTTCCTTGGCTAGACAGTCATTAACGCTTCACTCCCTGACAGTTAAGCAAATTCCAGTGCTTATTCCCAGACCACAATCTATGCAATTTAGATTAAATACGTATATATTAAATACAGGTCTCAGTTACAACTGTATTTCAGCTTTGTTGGCCTGTTGTTTGAGACATAACCTGCTTTCTGTGTTGCTCATTTTTACTCTGAAGACTGAATTACTGCATTTTCATGCCTCTCACCATCAAAGTCTTCATAATCTTAACTATCTTATTTTTACAGTCCTGTAGAGAAATGAAGGAGGAAAGAGAGTGGTGTTATCCATATAAAATAACTCAGGGTATGCAAACTGAAAAAACTTAGTCACCTAGTTTATCAGAGTACTTAACATTGCTGTATATTAATTTCTGTACGTTGAAAACAGAACTCCTATGGATTACATTTGCAGCTATGTTATCAGCATTTCTGCAAAAGATATTTAAGAAACAAGTTGGGACAGGATATGTGGGGGCACCATTAATGATGCCTCAGAAAAACTTGGTTTAAGTGCCTTATCAATGTTATTAAGGCATGCAGCAGGAGGACACAATCCAAGTCTTCCAGGGAAGCTATCACCTGTTTTGATCATGATACCTTCTTTCCAATTGTGGAGTTGTTTATTACACAATTTCCAGGTGCTGCAGCAAATGAAATAAAAATTCTACTTACAAACATTGTTTCCTATCAAAGCAGATTCATCCTGAGCATTAAATTAAATTAATCTGGAGTTTCCTGGGAAAGAATAGTGGATGTTCATGAAGTACCACAGTGTTGTTACTGAAATGTATAGGGAGGCAGAATTACTTCTGGATTGGTGGATATAAATCTATTTTGAACGTTTGTTATGAAATCCTACTAGCATTCTATTAATTTATCAAGGTAACTGTGATATTTCAAGTAGAAATGTTCATCTATGGCAAATAACAACTACTCTGTCCTAAACATAAACTTTGCAAAAGTATTAAATGCTAATAGGACTTTAAAAAAAATATAGTAAGTGGTACACAGTGGAGCTGGATGGTTCAGTATGGATGTAATTTGGATGTAACTGTTATAAAAAATTAGCTGCTATAGTTGTCTGATAGGCAGGGCTTTGACAATAAACATTAAGTACCTGAGGTTCTTTGACTCACTATGGCACCAACAAGCATGCTTTGACAGACAAAGTAAGTGTGTTTACTGGCTACCAAACTCCTATAAATGGAAATGGGTTTAACTGACATTTGGGCCTCTATAGACCTGAGCCACCTCTTCCAACATAAAAGCAGGGATTTAATAACCCAAATATAGGTGTCTAGTGCTATTTGAAATGCTCTACCACGTTTAACCTAGCTTCTAGCTGTTACTCCAGAAGGACTCAGATTTTCTCTAGTCTCATGTCTGTCAGCCCCAGGTCTCAGATACCCTAGGTGTCTGAAATGTCACTGGCTATGTTTGAGCCACGGAGTCATGGTTCTGTATTCAAGATGTACATTTTTAAATCTAATTTGTACAGATTTTGGTCTGGGAGTCAGACTTTCCCAGAATACACTTCAAGGCTTAAATGATTTGGAGCTCAAAGATCTCCTGAATTAGGGAGACTTTTTTTTTTAATTAGAGATTTTTATTTTTAGTGTCCCTTGGTAAATTTTTTTTTTCCCCATGGATTTTTGATAAGTTTTTGAGTGAAATTTGGGATCCATGATTCTGTAGCCAGATGTATAATTTAATGACATGTTTGAAGGATTATCTTCCTTTTGTTTGTTTTGAATTGTCTGTTAGCTATTTTCCTTTTTTTCCTACTGCTTCTATTGGAAGAGACAGTAAAAAATACTTTCCTGTTCACTTTCTTAATGCCACTTATAATATATGGACTTTGGTATGTCTCCACCTCTTTTCTAGGCTAAAGAATCCTGGTCATTCTTGGTACAGAAATTGTGTCAACTTTGATCCATTCTTTGTCCTTTTCTGTACCTTTTCCAATTTTATTGTATTCTTTTTGAGAAAGAAGGACCACCAGAATTATCCACATGCTCAGACTGGAGCTGTGCTGTTAATTTATTCTGTGGTATTGTTTTTTGTATTCTTTTCATAGTAATTTACATTTTTCTCTTTGCTTTTTTTGACTATTATTAAGCATATTCCTGATATTTCCAGGGAGTGATCTGTTATAACTCCAAGGTCTTACTATGGAGTTATAATACTTCAGAGTCTATCACTGTGTTTGTAAAGCCAGAATTATTATTCTTCTGGTCGGTCAATTTATATCTCTCTATGCTGAATTTTTGTCTGCCTCAATTGCCAGGTCACACAGTATCATGATATTTGAAACAACCATTACTTGTACTATCAAAGTGAGCGAACTTTGTAATCTTTCAGCCTTCTTTCAGATCATTTATGAATCTGTTGAACAGCACAGGTCACAATATAGATCCCAGTGGGACTCTACAGTTTTCACAGAAGTTTCACTGTGAAATATATTCCTACACAGCTGTTTTTACTGGGCTCTGCAATGGACCCACAGCTGGCCAAAGCTGAGTCCCTCGGACAAGCTGGTGGCACCTCTGTGATAACATATTTAAGAAAGGGCAGAAAATACCAGGCAGAGAGAGGAGAAGGGGGCAAAAAGAGTGAGAGAAACATCAGAGGCAGCGTCAAGGTCAAAAGAGGAGGAGGAGGAGATGCTGCTCCAGGTGCTGGAGCAGATATTCCCTGCAGCTTGTGGAGGATCCACACCAGAGGTGATTTTCCTGACAGGGACTGCAGCTCATGGAGAACCCACACTAGAGCAGAGAAAAAGTGTGAGAAAGAAGTAGTGATAGAGAGGAACTGCTGTGTACTGACTGCAACCCCCACCCTGCCCCTCCCTGTGCTGCTCAGCGGTGCAGAGAAGTCTGGAGGGCACGAATGAAGTTGAGCCTGAGAATGCAGGAAGGAAAGGTGGTTTTTTAACGTTTGTCTTTTTCTTTCCCACTACCTGAATTAGTAATTACATTTTTGTTTTAATGGACAATAAATTAAGTTAATTTTCCCCAAGTTGAGTCTGTTTTCCCTGCAACACTCATTAGTAAGCAATCTCACTGTCTTTATCTCAACCCACATGCTTTTTCATTCCTGGGTTATCTTCCTGTTTTCACCCCAGTTCTGTTGAGGAGGGAGAGTGAGTGACTGTCTGGATGGGATTTTGGCAGTTAGCCAAGGTTAACCTACCTCACTACCTTTCCTTTCTTATTATTATTCATTATTAATACATGCAGGTATTTTTCTGAAGAGAATTGCATGTCAATTAATTTATTTTTTTTCAAAAGGTGTTCCGATAAGCAACCTTGTTGCATGCAGACTGGACCTTAAAAAAGAAGAAAACACCTCTCTGGTCTATATACACTTTTACTCCTCTAGAAAAAGTTAATAGATTTGTGAGGCACAAGTTTCTGTAAAAACAAGTTATTCTCTATTATTTCATAGTTACTAATATGTCCACTGGTCCTGTTTTTTTATAATATTAACACTTTATTTAGTATGGACATTGTTCTTGCTTGTCTGCTTTTCTGCTGGGCTCCTATGGAATACCCTTTCAAAAATCCATGTCATGTTAGTTATTTTTCAGTCCTCTAGGGCCAAAGCAATTCAGAATGAGGTTTCAGAACATGCTTAGTTGTGTTATTCTTTAATCTTTTAGAAACTTTTGGTAAATATGAATTAGTAGACAGGAGGTTTGTTACTTTCTGTCTTGGTTGTTTGGGGAACTAAAAATTAAGTGTTATAATCATGCACTAATGTGACAGCCAGTTATCTACTGGAGATTAGATGACCTGTTCCCATTTTTATTTTCTGCCTTTGGATTCTCAGTTCATGTGTAGATTCCTGATTCACATAACTTATCTGATTTAACTCTAAACCTTCTGTAACTTTTAACAATAAAACTCCAACACAACCAGTCTTTCCTATGTAATTTGGTGGTAGAGTTCACTGATTTATCTTCTTCCATCAAGTTTCTCATATAGCTGTCAAGCCAATTTCTTATTTGAATCTGAGTGTTTTAAATCCATTATTTTTACTCTTTCAGCATTTGTATAGAAACATAGATGTTGTTTCACTTTTATATTCTTCTGTACTCTGTTGTGATGGTTCTTCACTTTTTTTTTAATTTGGATTTTACTCTTCTATCTCAGATTTTAAGATTTTGTGAAGAAGTAGAGGTTTGTGCAGGTTTTTTTTATGAAGCAACTCTTAAAAGATCTGTTGTCCTGGATGCTTCCCTTGCAAGGGGTGCAACCCTTCTTGACTTTCCTGGAACTAGTAGGTTTTTAAAGGGCAAGCAGTCTCATACTTTTTTGACTTTAGAAAAAGTTCTCTTGTACAGGTTCTGTCTGCCATGAGTTCTTAATATATCTTTAAACCTGATGTCATTTATTCAGGCATGTGTGGAGACTTCCACTCTGTCTGAGCCAGTAGCCAGTACCAAGAACATCTCAGGGAATGCTGCGGTGGAGCTTCTGATATTTAGTTTCCCCCAGAACTGCAGGCATTTTCCCTTTGGACTGTTCTCTTGCTCTTTTGCTCTTTTCTGAGTCACTGTGGGTCTCTCAGCCTGCTAGTGCTGGCTCCTCCCTGGTGTTGGCCCTGACCAGTCACTGCCCTCCTGCACCCAACAGCCAGACCATCAAGTGGCACCTTTGGATGTCACAGGCTTATTATCAAACTGCAAGCTGGTTTTAACATCACTGTAATATGCCATTTCTTCCACTAAAAAATAATAATAATCTGCCTTCAGATTTCAGTTTAGGAGGCCTGCTTTTTATCTCACAACCTGTATTTCTACAGCTCACTAGTTATATGAAAGCATATTTTCCCGGTGTGGGGATAATTTATATCAAATATATATATACAAAAATGTAGATGATTGTCAATAGGTGCTGTTGTTTGAACTATGGTAAAATTTATATTTTGAGCAAATGCTATTACAAAAACATGCCCAAACTGTGCTAATTTTAACTATATAAAATCTTGGATAGATACTCCCATCCTGGTTCTTTGATCAAAAAACTCTCACATAGTATGCAGTTTTCTGGAATGAACCAGTGCCCATCCCTCAGTTTCCTATACCTGTGCAAAGCTGAAACAGATTGGGGCTCCCTAGTTATTCTCTGCTTCACCTAGCTTCTGGGAAGCTGTATATGAATGAAGGCAGTCATGCAGCTATTCTAAGGAATACTGGAAATTTGTAGGAGCCATCAGATGTAGGGTACACAAATGGCTTAAACCCATCTTCTTTCCCCTATTTCCCTTTCCGTCCCTCTGCTGAGATATTTATAGTTATGGGTAACACAGCAATATCCAGAATATTTCATGTAGTTCCTGCTGTTGTGTGATTTATGGTGACGTTCATCCCCATCAAGCTCACATTTATATGCACTGTTCTTCATAATTAACTTGTTTAACAACAATAGCTTGGTTTCTGGGTTAATATAAAAGTATCATCCCTTGATAATGTAAGTAAAATCTCCTAATTATATAGATTAACATTTTGTCTGACCAAATCTGTATCATGAAGGATGATCACACATGACTGCTGGTATTCCAAACATGACTGCTGGTAATCCATCAATAATTTTTCCCTTGATTGTCATGTAGTAGAATCCTCTTAAATTAAAGTATTATGCATGGAAATTAAACAGTATTCTTGATGATCAAAACATTACAGGAAGTGACAACATTTTAACAAAAAGCATTAATAGAAATCTAACACTCTCCATACTCTTAGATATATAATTGTAGGGATAGGGTGAAGATAATTCACACACTGTGATGCTGATAGCGAATACCAGTTAATACCTGTCATCTATGGGAAACAGGCATCAAGTGTATAATTTAAACGGAAGTTTTACCATTGTACACTCTTATTACTTTACTTCAAAATGTACTGCACTGATTCTTCTATGGCAATCATCCCAGGGAACAAGGACATGCATGTGAATTTCTGGTGTATATTATACCTCCAGTGCCATATAACGGAGTGTGTATGGTGCCAGTGAGATGACAATATTTGGAAGAAAAGTTCATGTATACAGTCATAATAACAAAGTGGTTTAGCGGGGGAAATGGACTAAGCTAAAAGGACAGATGTTTTTATAAAATCCTGTGAACTGAGGTCTATGACAGTACTTCAGTCTCCATTTTATACATTATTCGAGATGGTACATATTGTTTTGTAGGTAAAAATAGAAATGTGATTGTACTGTCACTGAGATACCATTTAATTTTGTTGTTGTTGCTATATGCTACTGTAGTGCAAAAATACTGCATTACCTGAGAAGGAAGGGTGACAGTGTTACTTCTTAGAAGATAATACTACTAAAGTAATTATATTTAAGCATCTTTCTCTTATCTTTTCTTTCAGTTAAAACCATAGACTTAGACTATTAGTTGACAAGTTCAATTATACTTTCCTCAGAGTGTTGTTCCATGAAACATAAAGATAGTTTTATTTGACGTAACATACAGCCTGCCTGTTTCTTTAATGCTTGTTCCCTTTTTGTGTATCTGTTGTTTGGGCTATGATACAGTAAGCATTAGGAAAAACATGCCCAAAATATCTGCTTTTATTTTGTTCCTTTTTTTTTCTTTTTTAAGATATAAGAGTCTGAAAGTGAAAAGTATTCCAAAGCGAGTGTAAACATTTTATTATTTATTTAACAGCATCATTATTGCTAGCATTCTCACAGTGACTTTGAAATATATGCATATACATTTAAATGCACCAATCAATAAACACAGTATGCACAGAGTAAAAAAAAATAATTTCACTCTAAAAGACTCTCCTCATTATATTATCATGTCTTTAAAGTAAGTCACATTAGATCTAAACTATTTGACAGGTAGCCATTTTAAAGACATTTATTAATATAATCAATGTAATTCGCAATAGTTATATTTCTAATAACCAATTTGCTGACTTCATGTTCTTGTCAAGATAATTTATACATATGCACCATATGTTCTGTGAAATTTTTCTTTGCCCAGGTGAGCATTTAATCTTCCTTTCTCCCTAAAGGAATTATCCACATCCCTGAAATCAGACGATCCTCCACTTATTTTTCCCTTCTGTCAGACCTTCCAGCCTTAAGACCTCCAGTCATAATGATCATCTTTTCAGCAGAGGGCAGCATATGGCATTCTCAGAGTCCATCAATTCCACTGTTTAATTGGCTGTAGAAATCACTATGGAGCTAAAGGTGGTTTTGAAGCACTTCCAACTCTTCTTGAATCTTAGGCAAGATTCAGATTTTGGTATTCTTTGTGATTGTATAGAATATTTCTCAGGGGAATGATCTGTAGTAAGGAATATATTAAATAAGTTTAAAAAGTTGTTTTCCTTTTTTTTGTTGTTGTTGTTACAAGAAAGCAATACTTTTCTTACTAATGATAGTGAAGTTTGTAGTTTGCTCCAACGAACTGAATAGATGCTAAGAAGTTGCATATCAGATAATTTTCATTTTTGGTAATTTTAGGCCCATTTCTTCATAATAATGGTTAACCTATGAGGGGAGGAAGGGCTTGGCAAACCATTTGCTGCTGGGTCTCAGACAGCCTAATACTCTGAGCTACTAATTCTGTTTTACAATCATTTCAAAAAGGAAGTAGTTTATTTTCTAATACACTTTTTTTCACTTACAGTTTGTATAGAAAGGAGTTTACATCCCTGTTTTATTATTCACATTCTGATATTTTTATTATATCATGTAGTTAATTTTCTGAATTATAGACAAATGATACAGCTCATGCACTAAGTAGTCACCTAATACCCTGCAGAAGCTTCAGGATGATCATCACCTTTCTGATTTTTTACAATTACATTTTCAACTATTCTGTACATAAAATCCTTGTTTATTGATCAGACCAGGTGCAAGTTATGCTTCTAGTACAATGTGTTTAAGTATCTTTGGTTTTGAGCAACTAGTTAGAACAGGTTCTTTATTAGCCTTAGGATATTACTTTATTGCCTTGCTCACTAGAGGTAAAAAAGGGTCTTCCATGGGATGTCCAATGAGATGACATTCCTCATACTGATGGTGAAGCTAACATGAATTTGCTTATTTCCTTTCCTTTTTTTTTAACTAACAATTAATGCTTTCTGGTTTACATAAATTCAAGAGTTCTCAGAATGACAATTGATTCTTTTTGTATACTGCAGAGGCTTCTCAATAGATTAAGATTATCACAGATTTTACAACATCACACAGCCTCTGTTTTCTGCGAGCTATAGAACTGTAGAATCATAAAATGGTCTGGGTTGGAAGGGACCTTTAAAAAGGTCATCTAGTCCAACCCCCCTGCAAATGAGCAGGGACATTTTGAATTAGATCAGGTTGCTCAGAGCCCCGTCCAACCTGACCTTGAATGTTTCCAGGGATGGGGCATCTACGCAGAACTGTATAGAATGATTTTTTCACACTGGTGGTGGAATAAACTAAGAGGTATAGAAGTTTTAATAACTGCCCCAGATTTTTTGTTTTGCAACTTTGGGAGAATATATTACTTTGTAAGTCTTCTGGAGCTCTCTTTTGGTGTTAATTGAAGTGTCTGTTGTTTTTCAAAGAAGGGAAGAAAATTTGTAGATGGACTGTCTTTTAATAAAACTTAATGCCATCAAGTAGCTTGGCAGTGACACTGATTGCCCAAAACTCAAATGTAGAAATTGTTTATAGCTCTTAGGTATCATACTACCATGAGCATTAACACGAAAGAGGTATTTCTGAGTTGCTTAAAAAAAAAAAAAAGTCATTTGGAACTCTGACTAGTTAAGCTGGCCCTGAATTAATTGAGTCTTATTATAAAGAAGACCAAAAATATGTTGCTTCTGAGGTAAGGGAAAGATATTCTAGAAACACATGGTTGACATTTGAGACAAAATCTTGAAAGAAGCTTGGATTAGCTCACACTGTTTAGAGGGCTGGGTAGGTGTTTGTTGGTCTAATAGCAAAAGGATATTGTTCTAAGTGCTGAAGTTGTAAATGATAGACTGGGTATTACATCTGCAGGGTTT
Organism: Phalacrocorax carbo; assembly: GCF_963921805.1. Lineage (NCBI taxonomy): Eukaryota > Metazoa > Chordata > Aves > Suliformes > Phalacrocoracidae > Phalacrocorax > Phalacrocorax carbo. Next base: position 84,843,607 of record NC_087515.1, on the reverse strand, counting down.
CATGAAAATATACTCTTTGGATATGATGGTTAAGTCTCTCATGAAGCTTCATTCTAGCCCCTTAAAAACACCTAAAGCATGATTCAGTCGTTTAAGTGTTTTCTCATTGTTAATGTAATCCTTGTTTGTGCAGTTCCACTATGTCTCTGGCATTTGTATCCCTTTCATAAGAATTTTTGCAGCCTTATAAGTGACTAGCTATGAAGCACACAGGAAGTGAGCATGGCAGCCTATGTAATTTAGAACACTTAATCTATCTATTATGTCATCCATTGAGTGATAGCATAATTTGGGCAATTTTAAGTGCAGGTTAACCACCCAGTGAGTGGTTAAACCTCTACAGTATAGCACGTCTGAAATATAGTTTGACAGCGGGAATTTACTCTCTAAAAAAACCCAAAAGATCTCTTGGAGGACTTCACCTTGGAATGCTTCCTGAGCACAACCAGTGTTTGTGGTACTTCAGTAAAGAAATCTTGGAGCCTTCAAACTATTGTTTCAACATGTTTGAAGTAGTTATGCCTCTGCTTACACTGGGGAAATGTTCTCCTAAACCAAGAGTTCTGGAAGCCATTCCTCATCTTTCCTGACCCTGAGGTTAATATGGATTCCGGAAGTCCTTTAGAACAAGCTCAGGAGTTCATTGAAATTATACTGGGTAAAAGATTGTCTCAAGACTTTTTCTGTTTTTTTTCTCAATTTCATCAGAGCAGAGAGAAGCAAGTGCTTAATACCAGGTATAGGTTTTCCATTTTCTGTAATGGTTCTATCACCATCAGAGATAAATAATTTTTGGCTATCATTTAAGACTGGTTTAAGGCTATTTCAAGGCTAACAGTTGAAAATGGCTTAAGTGGGGGCTTTGCATTAGTTTTGTTTCTGTGAGTGAACACTCTTGGCAATTAAAAAGAAACTTGAAGTAGGATAGCTGTATGAGCTTTACTGAATTTTGAATTCCAGCTTTCATAGCATTTGCTTTAATCCAGAACAGCCACTTCATCTCTGACCTCTCAGCCCTGCTGCTCAAGGGAAACATACACAATACCTTCAAAAGATAATTCTGGAACTAAAATTCATAACTCCACTGGGCACTAAAAACCATGGACTCAACAGAGACATTGGTTTTATGGCACATTATATTTTTTGCCACCCCAGGATAACCTTCCCATGTTGCACAGACAATAAATTACTTGTGTCTCTCTTGCTCATTCTCTCTCTCTCTGTCCCATAGGAGCAAACAAATGTATTGTCTTTTCCTTTCTAATATTTCTCTGTCCCAGATTTATGAACTATCTTATCTTTTAGTTAATTGAATTGGCAGGTTTGATTAAATTAGAGCAATTGTTCTCAACTTTTATTTAGTTTGGAAGATTGCTAATTCTGCTTCAGAGTAGTGGAAAGTCTTGCATGCCTGAAAGCTTGTCGTTTTCCCCTCAAATATTTAATTTAGTCTAACAGAAGATAGTAACAATTCTTATAAACTGTACATATTTATACTTTAGAACACATGGCTAGAGTAGTACCACTTAATTCTCAGCAAATTGCCAGTTAGATACAACTAATTCATCGTTTTCCATTCCAGAAGTTTTATAGTAGTTCAGATTTTTAATAAACAGTTTGGCCAGTCCAAAGTCCTAGGTAGCTGTGTTTTTGTATTTTTAATATTTTCTATTTATTATTTGCTTGTTGTTGTGCATGTGGTTTGTAAAACATTTTAAGATCGATCCGGCTGAGGAGTGGTGTGTAATTGATCTGTTTCTTATTTTTCAACAAAAAATGCACTTGATCATAATTGTCCCTGTTTTCAGGATTAATCACTATCTACAGAATTTGCTGATTTCTAAAGTTTCTTGGCACTCAGTGATGTCCTCTGAAACTGTGGTAAACTTCAAGCTGTACCAGTAACTGAACTCTATTCGGTTTCTAGTGCAGCTGATAGTGCTTTGATAAAGCTGGAAAATGCTGAAATGCTGACAGTTTCTAAGAAAATCCTTTAAAAAGTGGTTGCCAGTACCAATACATTTTAAAATAAAAAAATAATATTGCTCAGAAAAAATGCAGTAAAAGGATGTCTACATTATTTCATACTCTTCACTTCAGTGATTCTTCAGTGAAAAAACCAAAATCAACAGCACACACTGTCTCTGCAGGTCTAAGACATCACAGGAGATGCTTCTGAATACACCCTCATGGTTTGGTGCTTATTCTTATCTGGGAGAAACAATGCCATAAATTTGGATCTTGCCTCTGTCTCTGGCTTTATAAAAACTTCAGTAAAATAAATGAAAGAAAACAAAGAAGGTATAGTATCTGGACTCATGGCATTATGACACACCATCTGAGTAGACAACACGAATAGCCTGTGGCATAGATCAACTTTAACTGCAGTCCTGTCACATTTCATAAACTGGAGCAAAACTGGGCTTGGTCAGCATATGATACAAAGCCTGTAAGAAACTGTTCATAATTCAGGAAGTGGTGCATGTAGTTCAGCTGTTTGCAGTGTTTTCTCAAAAACCAAAGAATGTCTCACTACAATTAAAAGGGATCATTTTTTTTCTCAGTGGAAGATGATACAGGAAGAAAGCCAATTCTCTTCATTAAAAGCAAAAACCACCCTCAGTGTTTCTTCTCTTTTTTTTTTTTTTCTAGGTAGATTTTGTTATTTTATAAAACAGCAGACGATTCTGATAAGAAGTGGAAATTTACTGTTGTTTCACAAGTAATTGGTTTCTTTCAACATTTTTGCAAATATTTCTGGTGGTAAATCATTGCTTTTTATTATTAAATATGATTGAACCGTATTTAGCTTCAATCGCCTTAAGAAATTTAGGTTCATATCTGGCTATTTCTCTGTGTGTGAGTGTAAGCACCAATATAGTCTTTTTTTTGGTATGTATGGGCCTATCTAGCAAAATTACAATTCAGAAACATAAAGGTGCATTGTATAATAACTTCAGGAAGCTACTAATTTGTTGTGGGATTTATTATTCACATCTAGAATTTAAATTGAAGTCTCTGATATAACAAACACAGAACACTCTCAAGACTAGTAATTGTAAACCATGATGCTCATCTGCTACTGACCCTGTAGAAAAGATTCAGTGTTATTTCAAAATAGTCTTTGTTGTGACAAGCGCTTCATGTTAGAAACACTACTGCCATAGCTTTAGTCGTACTTGGTGTACTGAGTAAAGACCTGTTACAAATCCAGTATTAATCCTCTACCCTTTTGATTAATACAGAGACTGTGTATTTTTGTATTATATTACAGTGTCTTATACTCCTAACCTAAACCAGAATAATGTAGTTGTTTGGTTTTTTAGTTCTTTGTTTGGGGGTGTTTTGTTTCTTTTTTTTAAAATTAGATTCAGTTAATGGAACCAGTATGCAGTTTGCAGCATGCTGTGGGATAAATTCAGCTGCATTTAAAAAAAAGAACAAAACCTGACAACATTGTTTTGTAGTAGCTGTTGACTATCCAGAGAGATGTGTCTACAATGTATTGTGTGTTTAATTGATATTGTGTATTTAATTTATATTTTATTTGATCATAATTATATCACCCATTATTAAAAATAAGCCTATTCTGTTCTTGCATATGTGTAGTTTGGAAAATTTTGAGGTTTTAATTCATTGTGTGGAATTTCAGTTGCACAATACTACTGTATTTGTCACACCAGGAGGAAAAACTTAAATCTGGCCTTTTCCTCCCCCCAGTAGAATTTAATAAAATTCTGAATCTACTTTCTTGATAGGTTAGTGTGCTGGTTTTGGCTGAGAAGGGGTTAATTCTCCTCACTGTGGGGGTCGGCTACCTTTCCAGCTTCCCGCGCTCTGCCGCGCGGCGGGGGCTGGGAGGGGCGGGGCCATGGTGGGGGCGGTGGCCCCGACTGGCCAATGGCAGGTTCATTCCATACCACGTGACACCATGACCAGTATATTGAGGGGGGGGCAGTGGCAGCGCGGAGGCGGCGTGGTGTCGGGTCAGTGGGTGGCGGGCGGCTGCGGCACGTGCGGTTTGTTTCGGCGGTTCGTTCCCCCTCTCCCCTCCCTTCCCCCCTCCCCCGGGGCTTTGCGCCTCTCGTTGTTCTCCTTTACATTGCATTTCTACTGTTGTTTCTTTTAATTTTAATTATTAAACTGCTCTTATCCCAACCCACGAGCGTTACCCTTCTGATTCCCTCCCCCATCTCCCGGTGGGGGAGTGAGCGAGCGACTGCGTGGGGCTGAGCTGCCGCTAAACCACGACAGTTAGGTGAAATCCTGCGTTCTGAAATTAAATTGCTTTCCAGTGTATATAAGTAAAGTTTAATTTTTACTGTTGAAACTAAAGCATTTTCTTCAAAATTCATTGTTGAAGAAACAGAAGATTAGGACAGGTTGAAGCACTGACCTGTATAGGATCTGTCCCCTCATATAACATTAATCATGGATGTCACTAGTTACCGGCCCTCAAAAGCCCACTTTAAGATATAGTGTATTTACTGTGAATGCTGAATAAAGGTAGATAGTGAAGATGTGTTGTATGCATCAACCATATGTGAGTTTATTATGATAAGTTATGAATCCTGACTTTCATGACTTCAAATGCCCTCCTTCTTAGCCTCTAAAAATACCTTTCACCCTCCATTTAAAATTTACACCAGTAGTCGTAATCTGAAATTTTAAAATGTTGGATTTAGCAAGATTTTGTTAATGTAATATGTTGTGTGTATGATTAATTCATGTTTGTTTTTTTCTTAGCAGGGTGATTAGAGTAGAAATGTCATCCTTTGGCAACTTGCTCATATCCTCATGGAGGAATAAATGGGGTTCGAGTCCTTACATCCACAGCAGAGAACATTGCTCTTTGAAGGAGCGCACTCACACACTTCAAAGTCCCAGGCTTTAACTATTCCTGTGGCTGAGTAGGTGGAATTAAGACACTTGGTTCCTTTGTGTTTTCCAGTTTCAGTGGAACAGCAAAGTTTGGAAGTTAGGATTTGGTTCCAGGCTATGGAGAAGAGCTAGTCTGAAGGTTATAGAGTCTTCTGGTTTGTTCTTTACAGCCTGGTTAAATTTTCCATGTTCTTTCTCCTCCTTTCCTCTTTCAGAGCTAATATCATTGCCCCAGGTCTCTTTGCCCAGATAATCTTTGTTGCATGCTGGTGGTTCCTTGCTGCATTTGTTTCTCCACAATCAGCTGTTCCTCAGCACCCTGGTATTTCTTTCACTTCTCCCCTTCTCTAATCTGTCCCTCCCTAAATGAGTTGGATATCTTCATCCCATGTTGGGCCTTTCCAGACTCACTCCTGACTCTTTTTTCTAGTTCTGTTTAACCAATTGTGCTTCAGGCCACTTGAACTAACTAACTTCATATCAGCTGAGGTCCCAGTTAGTCAAGGTATGCAAATAATTTATTTCAGTCTCTCAGTCCCCAGTATTGTGGTTCTTCTGTACCCTCTTTTACTTTCAAGCAATAGTCCCACTGCCCTGGCACTCTGTTCTCAGTCCTAGTCATCCTAATCAGTCAATCCAAGGCCTCTAACCTAAAACACCAGTTTCACTCACTGCCCAAGAGCAGCCCCTTGCTGCCCCTTCTCCCATCCTACTGCCACAAAGATCCTCCTCTGTCCAACTTACCCTCCATTAGTACTGCCTATGGAGAGTATAGGTGAGACAGTCTCTGTTCTCCCAATTTATGGATTGGAACATAGGGAAAAACTGCATTTTGGGAGAAATATAGGATCAGTCTTGGGATGGGGCTTACTTTGTGCAAGTAGAATTTTCATTATTTCAATTTTCAGTTCTTCCATGTCTCTGCTGAACTTGTTGTGTTTGAAGTTCTCACAGCCTTATTATCTTGTCCAAGTTTGGGTAAATTTTAATCTCATGCTGAATTTAAGTCCCTATTCCACATTATGGGTGAGACCCAAAGGTTTCCACAAAGAAGTAGATAGAATTTTGGTAAAGGTGAAATAAATTTAAAATTGTAAATTATGTAAAATAATGTTTTAGGATAAAGTAAAGGAGCTAATAATTGGGGTGAAACTACACCTGTTTAGGTTTGCTTCAGTGTCGTGATTGTAAAGGTATCCGGTTACTACTTGTGTCTATGAAATATTCTGTAAATTGTTGACTTTGCTTTTGAAGGTGTGTCTGAGTGGGTTTACCAACTCCACTTTCTGGGACGGATTTGTAATTTCTTCGAGAGCAAGAATCCAGTCAGTTGGTATTTTTGTGGAAAGAAAAATTATTAAATGTATAACTCTTCCATTAAAATATACATTTGCAGGATTACCATCTGTTTCCAGAAACAGACGTCTAAAATTTTACTAATCTTAGAAATTTTTTTTTCTCCAGTTTGTCAATAAAATGTTTTTCTAAGTATCATCTTGGTGTCACATATGGCTAACCTTATATTGGTGGTTGAAACTTCCTTTTTCTGTATTTTATTTCTTTTTTTCTCCCCCCAAAAATTGTTTGGTAGTCAAAAAAATTAATCTCCAGAGTGGTTCTGTTCAGGTCAGGTCAAATTTACCAAACCTATCAGCTTGAAAAAAATAAGTAAGTTCTGCAGATCTCTACTTTAGTACTAGCAAAATAGTTTGATTTGAAAAGCAATAAAATGAATGTCAAAGAATATAGTATGAGAGGAGAGAAGTATCTTGAAAACACTTTTACCAGTGCCACAGCTGTGTCACTCCCTTACTGAAAAATATGGTGCACTACCTTTACATCTCTCTGCAGGGGGGTGAACCTTTATTTTTCTTTTCCTAAATAAATGCTCTTATGATCTAGGGTGTTCTAGGTAGACTGATGTTGATCTTTTGTTCTGGAAGTGTTTTATTCCGCATGGCTTATACAGCATAATTCTACATTATCAATTTGGGTTTTTTCCTCAATTCTCTCTGCAGCCCCAATTCCTCTGTACACTCCTCAGCCTTTGGCTTACTCGAAATATGGGCCAACTACATTGCCCTAAGATGGCTGTGGAGATCAAAATGGCTCTAGAATGCATTAGAGTTGATAGGAAGAGACCTTGGTTGAAATCCATTCTGAATCATGTTTAGAGCAGGCTGAACTGCAATGTCGTCTTTTTTTTTTTTCTGACTCAGTCACCGTATAAGTAAATAGCCCATACAAAGTAGGCCTGCATTAGCAGAAAAAAACACCAAGTCAAATAACCTTTATCCTCATGCATTGTCCTGGACAATACTTAATGAAATTTTCATCATTTTACAGGTAGAGGCTGAAACTTAATCTTCCATAATCTTTGTGGTTTCCTTTCCATTGATTACTTGGTTTCATTTCATATAGCTATAATCTGATTGCGTAGCTAGACAAAAGAAATAAATTGCAGTTCTCACTACCTCAATCCTTGGTCTTCCAAGAAATACCATGTGGAAATACCCTAGTTCCCTACTACACATTTAACAAAGATTTGAAGAGGAACTTTAGAAATTTAGACTGCATATGTCTGCCTAAATAAATCCCCCACCTCTGTGATGCTCTGCCTATGCTTGAAATAGCAATTGGAATACAGAAACACTCTTAATGTATTTAGTAGGGATTCCCTATGATAGCCTTTGCTAGGCCTTTTCAGAAGTATCTTGCTGGTAGGATCTCATTCAAGATCTGATTTTTATCTTTAACTGTGCAGATACCTTAAGTATATTTTTTCAGTCTGGCAGCATTTATTAAGGATTGTAGGTTTATATTACTGTGGACCACAAGATACAAGATAAACTGTTTTTTCTGTTGCGCCTTAATTTGCACCTAATATTAAAAAGAGCTACTACTGCGTGTGTGGGTGGAATTCAGTCACTGGCTGCTTTACATTAGTTCTTGGACTTAGGGTGCAACTGAGAGACATGACTTGGGAAAGACAGATATATATCTTCAAAGATTGGGTTGATACAGTGGTTTATTTCTACATATTTGTATGGTCCCTCTGATAATTTATATCCAACTGCTGTTTTAAAAGACTATTGGAATAATTATTGCTGCAAACATTACAAGCATATAAATGAACATGGCCATCTATAACATGCAAAACTATATTGTCCCATCCCTTTCAAAATTAATTTTTAAATTATGTTATTGTACAGATCTTAACAAGTACATGAAAGAATGGAAATGTAGGTGGAAAAGTTAGTTGGATTTCTACCACTGTTTGCGCATAATAGCACATCTACTTAAAAGATACCGTTGCTGTTCATCACAGATGAAACACCAGGATATCACCCATGATGATTTTGTTACTTGCTACTGTCATATTTTTAAAGCCAGGATCTAGTGCCTAAGAGCACGTACAGAATCGATTTTCAGCCAGGTATGAATAGTGCCTAATTAAGATACCTGTTGTACCTCTCATATGTACCATCTTGACTTTGTCATCTTTCTAACATTCATTTTCTAGGCCATATATGGTTAGATCGTGAGACTCTTTTAAGATGATATTTGAGAAAAATATATTACAGAAGGACGTAGAACAGACATACAGACATTTGGATTGTGGTTATTATTAAAATTACTATACATTCAAGTGGCAATCTTCCATTTTGATATCAAATACTGATATTTTTCAGAGAATGCCATTTGACCATAGTGAACAGCTTGAGATTAGCAAATCATTGAATAAAACTAGTGAAACTTATATAATAAAACAGGAGTGGAAAATGAAATAATTACAGAACTAAAGCTGCAAAATATGTACATTTGTATTTTTGAATTTGTATGAATAAAATCATATAACATTACTTTGCTTTTAGATACTGTCAAACAGCATAATACTCTTACCTTCCAAAAAACCATATATTTTGGTTTGCTCTCTTCTTTTTAGTTTAATACTGCTACTAAATAAATATTGTAGGATTTAATTTTTTAACCAAAGAAGGGGAAAATAAAATACAGCCACCTCTGGGTAAATTCTTACGGTGAACAACAACAACAAAAGAAGATGCTTACACTTTTATCCCTTGTGGATTTCTTTTTAATATTTCAGAGCAATGAACATATGGCTGTTGCTATCAGCACTGGTGTATTTGCGGCGATGCCTATCAACATCCACCAGAGAGCAGGGCAGCTCCAAAACCCACATCTTTTATGCTGTGGAAATTGATGGAGACAGCAACACAGCCAGCTTCTTGGCCAAACAACATGGAATGCAGTTCATTTCAAAGGTCAGCGCATATTTAAACTTGCTTCATTACTCCCACCTTTATGCTTGAGATTTTCATTTTTTTAAAATCAGTTTACCTAGAGGTTCCTTTAGAGACAGAAAAATGAAAGTGCTGAATCCTATTTTCATTTGGGGATATCAAGCTTTTTATCAAATTATAGAGGTGGCGTTTCAGAATATTTCATATCTGATCAGAAGGAAAATCCAAAAATAATTTTCTCTTTATTCAGGAGTCTTTCAGGCACTGGGACTGTTTTATTTATTACTTAATATTGTGCTCCAGTCAATCATTTTGAATTCAGACAGGAAAATGGAATTTTTATTTTTAAAAGGAAAAAATCCTGAGGAAAAATGCCATTGGAATAAAGCAGATTTTATTATTTTTAAAAATACAAATATGTCTTTTCTTCCTCTGCTATTTTGTTTTACTTTAACCACAGTGTGTTAATATGAAGACTTATATTAAACAAAGGATCTTACATAAAATCGTATCTTAGTTAATTACAGGCATTTTATTTCAGGGCATTTCTACAACATGTATCATTTAGCTTGAGGGATTACGGCCTTGTAACACAATCAAGGCAAAATCTTTTTCTTTCTTTGGACTAGTATCTCAATGCACATATTTTCTGTGTGTATTCCATGTATATGTGTATAAGCATGAAGTATATATGTGTATTGCATTTATTTAGCTTTATTTTAACTTTCCACCAGAAGATGGTTATTCCTGAAGTGTATGTTAGTACTCTGGTACACAGCCCAAATAGAGGAAACATATTCATGTATTTCAGTTACGGTTACTAGTCTGTAAAACTGGACATGTGTACCAGTGACATAGTGCTAAATTTTCCTGTTGCTTCTAGTTTAGAAACATCTTGCAGCAGTTAAAATAGATCACAAATAAATTATTAAAAGTTTTAATATGTTAATCTGTAGCAGCTGCCATCCATTGACCTGAAAGTTCTCTGCCAACTTTAATGAATTAAGCCTTGACGTGCTCCTGTTGCTTTTATTTCCTCTTCTCAGATGTGAAAAGCAGAGGTAGAGTAAAACAATTTGTTCAAGATCCACACAGGAAGTGTGTGGCCCTGTGAGAAACAGAAAATACATTTCTAAATTTTCAATTCTGTGCTCTAGCTGTAAGAGATTACCCTAAGAAAGAAAATGTAATCAGCTTATGAAGAAGAGACAGTCTCTTATACATACCTCAACAGCCACTCTGGTCTACCTTACTCAAGCAAAATCACTGAAGGGCCCCAAGGAAAACTGCACCCAGTTTTCTGTGAGAAGAATGACAATGACACAGCCTTCCCAAAGTGTCACCCTTAGCATATGAATATTAAAACCACCACAGACTGTCATAATGAGGATGTTAATTAAAAAACCCCAAGAAACAACACTGAGGTATTAGACAGGAAGTATTTCTATAAAGGGTGACTTCAGTTATAGGGTTGCTAAAAAGGGTTTCCTCAGGTTTTAAGTAGCACAGAGGTATTTTGTACAAGGGGAATAGGCAACAGTTTCTGTTGGTATACAAGCTGGGCACTGTTTATAGCTAGGCTGCTGGAAAAAAGAAATTGGTAGTATAACAGAGCTAATAACATTGTATTCTCTGTTATGTATATTTATCCAGGAAAACACCTCCTTTATTACATTGCTTATGAGTAAGAAAAAGCAAAAGATGGAAGGAGAAATGCAGGAGACATAGGAAGGGTTTTCCCCCTGGCTTCTCTGTGAATTTCTGGTTTACAACCTGTTGTATAAGTAGCAGATACCTTTCCTAGCATTCTCATTTCAAATATGGAAAAAAGCTTCTGTGGTATTTAAAGCTTATGGTATTTAAGCCATGAGGAGCACCAGTAAAGTATTAAAGATTCAAATATGATTAAGCTTAATATTTTTTCAAACTTTTTGTTGGCTTGTAATAAGCTTACAGCATGAGCTATGTGATAAGACAAGATGATACTAAGACATTATTTGGAAAAATAAACCTGTAAAACATGATAAAACTTGTTGTCACTAAAATTCCTGGGTAGCCAGGGTATTAGTAGTATTGCAGTTAGGAGTTATGCTCCTATTTTAGGTTCCCATATGACAGAGCATTTGAAACATATACTTAAGTTCAACCCTTTTTCAGAAAAAAAAAAAAAATTCATAATCATGTGCCTAAGTTCCTTTGAAATAAATGGGATCTACGCATATGCTTAAGTGCTTTACTGGATAAAGTTGGGCTACTGAATGGGATTCTTAGTGAAAAAACAGTTTTGTATGAGAAAAGTGACATCAAAGACTGAAAATGCTATCTTTTAAATATGCTACTATCACCACAGGAAACAGGCTCCTGTAGAAATGGTAATTATGTGTAACTGTGACATCCTTGCTTCAGCAGGTTAGTTGCAATTTAGAGTTGCAGTTTAAAGGCATAACTTCCCTTTGGCAGAAGTGTAAATTTTTACTACGATACAGTGAATAAGGACAGCGAGTTAAGTGTGTTACTCTGGAATGCTTCCCCTCATTAAATGTTGTTACTTAATAATACGCATACTCTTGGCAACAAAGTAGGGAAATTGTAACTATGTAGCAGGCTACCGATTAGGTATCACACTGGGATGTGCTTCTTCAAAGTTTAACACTTGAATGGCATTTAGCGTATAAAATCCAAAATGTTAAATGCTTGACATTGCAATACTGTTTAATTTCATGTTCTGTAACAGCTAACTTACCAGTAGAAACAGTGTAGGTGAAGAGTTCTTCTAAAACCTACTGTTATGATTTCTCCTAAACTTCAAACCACTGGCTTAAAGTTTCTGTAATTAAAACACTCATTAAATACTGTGAAGACACCCCCAGTGGGTGGGAGAGTCTCACTAGTTCTAATCTAACCAAAATATTTTGCAAAGAAATGCTTATTTTGGTTCTAAGTTTTGCATTTCTAGGTGATAGCTTTGCACTCAGTAAAGATTAGAGAAGACAGCAGATATTTAATATAGTTATATATTGGAGGTATACATTGGAATCAAATGTATGCTGGGATTCTTTCACGCACTTCACACAGAGTCAGCTCAATTCGTTTATTTTTATCACTGTTCTAACGTAGACTGCACAAGTCTTGCCTCTATACTGCAAAAGGACTTTTTATTGTACTGCTAGGTGGCAGGAATAGAGGATATAGTACCAGCCACTTCAGTTTCATTCTCTTGTTTCCGTTTCCACTATTTCAGACAGAGGTTGTAGAGAAGGAACAGACTTTATTGTATTTCTCTAGATTCAAAGGGAAAGAGGTGGTAAAAGAGTAAAACTTGAAAAGGGAGTGCATGCACACCAACTGTGGGTCATCAAGAACAATGTCTTTTTTTGGCTGTATAACGCTTCATCCTTACCTCAGTGAAGTCAACAGAAAACCTCGATTGACATTCAAGGGCATGTAGAAGAAGAAATGTTTCTATGTAAATGTATCCAAGTAGCAAATATCACTAGTACTTAAACTGTGTGAAACAACTCATGGGAAAATGGAGTGAAAAATTGCAGATTTGATCTCAGTCTTCCAACCTTCCAGAACAGGATTTCTTGTATCCTATTGTACATTTTGCTCCTGTGTAGCTGATAAGAAAACATGAAGAAACACTGGGAAATCTATGCCTAAAATACATTTGTTTAAAGAAGTGAGACTCATGCAAGAATAATTTTAACTGAGAGTGCTCTCAGCTGATATTTTAAAGTGGGGACCAAGTTTCAATGGTTTTACAAAAGTCAGACAAAAGAAACGCATCAAGTTTTTCTGTGTGGATTTTCTTTCTTTTTTCTTTTTTTTTTTTTTAATTTGGATTAGTAAAAGTTTTGCATAATGGTGAATTTGAATCTCAAAGTGAAACTAGGAAAGCTGGGTAGTGGTGGAAATCAAGTTTACCGACAATTATATTACTAATGCATTAATTGCTGAAAAAAGACCTGTTTATTTGCTGATTCAGTTTTGAAGATTTTGATAAATACATACACACACATATATATATGTATACACTTAAGCATAATGCATATGTGAGTGTATGCTTGGTCACACACACCCCGATAGGTACTTATCCATGTGTATAAATTAAGGTATGTTATAAATTTAATTTACAACAAAGTTTCCTAGCTATATCAGGTATTTATTTTTCATCAGAAAAACTCTGAAAAATATTACATAAAAGGTACATGGTGTTTGAGAGTTATATCTAATAATTTTTTCTTGATAATGTACACTGGGAACACCTAAAGTGAAGTTCAAGGTCTTGATATTCCTGAATTTGTATAGAAACTCCAAAGAGGTCTTGGATTAAAAAAAAATGAAATGAGGATTTGAAATGAATTATTCTGATCAGGAGACAAAAATTGATTGTATGTCTGTCTATATATATATATTTGGAAGGTAAAGTCAAGCTGGGCAGCAAACCCTACTTTTAATAAAAATGGGTTTAATACAGGTACTTTCTAGGAATGAAAACAAGATTGCTGAATGACATTTTGACTGTGAGTAAGGTTAGTTTCATATTCTTTCTCTCTCTTATTTTTTCTTTCTGTCTCTTCTTTTTTCTTGCCCTTTCTCTTTCATTCTCTCTTTTGTTCTCCTCTTTTTTTAATTTCCTTTTTCAGTCCAGAGAACTTTTTAGTGATTTCATGATAATTTCTGTTTCCCAAAGTCTGTATTTTCTTTATTAAGCTTCTTTGCATATTTTGCAAGCTGGAAGCAGAGCAGAAACTTGATGGGTTTGAGTATATTTATTAATCTTATTTTATGATAAATCCCTTCAATATTATTGTACCTTTAAATTTGAAGCACGCAAAACCTAAGGAAACTATGGAAATGCCTCTTGCTGAGCTGGACATGGGCTTAATAGATCCTACCCAAGAATGTCTGTTAACTTACATCACCTCACACTATGGGCAAGTGTTTTCAATCAGTGATTTCCCTCTCAAGTTTTAGAGCACATCTTTAGTATATTTTATTTGCTTCAGAGTAAGTTCTGGGATGAGCATTTGTCCCTGTGTGATTTTATTTTTTTCCTATTCTACTGCTTTTATTTATCTGAAAAAAAAATCTTATGTTTAAATTACTGTTTTAAAATTTGTTTTCTCCCTATGCGGTACGTTGTTGTTACAGAAGATGAAGTGATAAACCTTTTAAATGAGAAACTTTTAAAATGGGAAAAGAAAGGGTGTATGTTATGAGTTTTGATTATTGGTGGAGTTAATTCCTTTGCCTCAGACTGATGTTCAAGAAAATCTGGGGGTTTTAGAAGGGCAGGATTTCTGGAATAGTGGCAGATACATACTTTTGTTACTTTTCCGTCTCCTCTCTGCCATCCTCTGAAGCTACCAAAGTGTCGAAAAAATGCTCATCTTGTGGCAAAGAGAGGGAAAACCCTGGTTTACAGTGAAGTCTGAAAGTAATAATGCCTGCATTTTGCTAAATCTGGGTGGGGGGAAAGCACACCTTAGGTGGTGCTAAGTTTGTTAACATAGCTGGTGAATATTTGATTTGAAAATACTACAGTAAAAGGTTTCACTCTTTTTATTCTGTTTGCATATGTGATATTATAACTGATGTTTTCTTTAGTGCGGCAGTTGCTAATTCATCCTATTTTTATTAAAAACTGATGTTTTGCTCAAATATTCTGCTTCTGGAGTCATGCTTTCTTTCAAAGAAAGGCACATTAGTCTTTTCTATAGCATAAAATTAATACCCTCTTAGGCCATTTATCAAAGATTGCAATATTATATTGTACTACTGTAAAGTAGCAGCATCTGCTCTTTTAATCTCAGTTAAAAATTCTCTTACATTTCTTGAGCATTGCAAGGTGTAGAGTCAGAAGGACTGTACACCTTTTCCATGATTTTCACTGTGTTGTGTCACACTATTCAGATGCATATGAGACAACAGCTTATGTAGTCACCCTTCCATCAGGTGAATGCTCCCGTGCTTGAAAGGGCTTTACAAAAAGGCAGAGAATTATGAGCACTGTTAGTTATTACCAATTTATGCTAATATACTAGGAAACTAATAATTTAATCATTGTGATTGCAATGATGGTGGCGTGGTTTAACCCAGCAGGCAGCTAAACACCACACAGCCATTCACTCACTCCCCTGCAGTGGGATGGGGACAGATTCAAAAAAAAAAGGTAAAACTTGTTGACTGAGATAAAGACAATTTAATAAGACTGAAAAGAAAGGGAAAATAATAATAATGATAAAAGAATATATGTGACGCACAATGCAATTGCTCACCACCCACTGATTGATGCACAGCCAGTTCCTGAGCAGCTGACACCAGCCAGCTTTTCCCCTAGTATACATGCTGATCATGACATCATATGGTGTGGGATATCCCTTTGGTCAGTTGGGGTCAGCTCTCCCAGCCGTGTCCCCTCCCAGCTTCTTGTGCACCCCCAGCCTCCTCGCTGGTGGGGTGGGGTGAGGGGCAGAAAAGGCCTTGGCTCCGTGTAAGCCCTGCTCAGCAATAATGAAAACATCCTTGTGTTATCATAAATCCAAAACACAGCACTATACCAGCTACTAGAAAGAAAAGAAAGAAAGAAAATTAACTCTATAACAGCTGAAACCAGGACAGATGGGCATGATTCACAGATGTAAATTGGTATAGCCCTATTTAAATCAATTAAACTATACTGATATATGCCTGCTGAGAATCAGGTCCCTCATCTTTATTTGAATAATTTAATGGTAGGCTGACCAGACCATTAGTGAATACAGTTAATAGAACGATCCTATATTAAATCTGGAACGGAATATGGAAGCTAGTAATGCTAGATGATTTTTTAAAATCTTTTCTTTCCTCTCTATTGTCCTGTTGAGTAGACAAGTTTAAGCTTTGAAGTTAGTGGCATAATGGTACATTTAGCAAACAACCATACTGTGAAAAATTATAGGAAAATATTTTTGCATAACACTGCAAAAACAACCTACTTTTTGATGACTTTTGAAAAAAAAAATTTCATTTTACCTCTGCAGCTGCTGATACTATTCACCACTCTGTCTGTACTTAAACTTCACTAGTGTGGTGTTAAAATAGTAACTACAGAGTAAATGAAAGGTGAATAAAAAAAGAAAATCTCCATGATTCTTCTAGGTCTTGTTAATGAAGGAATGATCCCTATTAAATCATTTCAAATTCTGGATGCCTGTCATTCTAAGGAGATAGTGTAAGCATGGTTACAAGTCTTCTATTTTTTAAAATGAAAGTATCTTAAATAAGAGTTATGAAATTGCAAACTCTCCCTGGAACTACAACAAATGTTTCTTCTCATTTCTTGCACCTCTGGGACTGTAGCATTGGAAAATGGATGCAAAAACCCATAAATTTGCCAGATGCTTGGTACATGGTTCCTGGCATACATTTAATCCCTCACTATTTTTGTCCCTAAACGGAGAAAAAAAAATCAAGATAAATTGGAATTTGGTTTAATTTAAAACATATTACTGAGCTAATATATGCATGTCTATTTTTTCAGTGATTGCTAGAGGTGTTTAGCAAACTGATGTCAATATATCTCATGTGCATGTATTACATACATGGAATGGTACAGAGTGCATGGTGGGCCAACATATTTATTTATTTATTTATTTATTATGGAAGGTCCTAGGTATCAAGTAGACGTGATCCCTCATCAGGCAGATTATGGTTTCTTAAGAGCAGTTTGATTTTAAGAACATTGATGTCAAACATTTGACATCATACAGTTTCCTAAATCTTTTAAGTTGCTTTACAAGAAGTATTTTGCACCACTGAGATCCAACTTTGTTTTGAGGCTGCATTGATTGGCTGTTTTACTTTGTAAATTGGTGTCATGACAAATTTAAGCTCTGGAATCTGGATTTTAAGACAGAAGTGAGAGTAGAAGGAGAGGAAAGATTGCTTCACTTGAACAATCATTGCAATGTTTTATAGTAGTTCACTTAAGTGTTTAACAATTATAATACTTTTTACTGCGTAGCACACTTCATTCAAGACTCTAAAGACTCCTCACCAATTTAGAGTTTCACATAGTTTTTGAACCTGGATCAATATCAACAGAGCTGTGAGACATGATTTCAACAAATTTTACTTACATGGATTTTGGAAGTAAGTAAAAATATTTACATCTTTGATTTATGTTCAGGGAATAATTTCAACCCAGCTTAAGATGAGATGAGTAGGAACTTTGCATAGTGTTTTCTTCAAAATGAAATATCTCAGCAAAACTAAGATTAGTATTTCTTTTAACATGCAAACGTCTTGCTTTTTCTTTTTAAAATTAAAATATATAAAACAAAATTAAAATATAACAAAAAGGAAATGCCAGATGTTAGACAGAAATTTTACATTTTGTGTTGGGTAGTTTTTAAAAAATTGTCACAGACTCACAGAATGGCTGAGGTTGGAAGGGACCCCTGGAGGTCATCTGGTCCAGTCCCCTCTGCTCAAGCAGAGACACCTATAGCCAGTTGCCCAGGACCACATCCAGACAGCTTTTGAGTATCTCCAAGCATAGAGACTCCACAACCTCTTTGGATAACCTGTGCCAGGGCTTGGTCACCCTCACAGTGAAAAAAGTGTTTCTTTATGTTCAGGGGGGACCTTCTTGTGTTTCAGTTTGTGCCCACGTCCTCTGGTCCCGTCACTGGGCACCACTGAAAAAAGCCTGGCTCCCTCTTTTTCATTCCCTCACTTCAGATAATAGTACATGTTGATAAGACCCCCTGAGCCTTCTCCAGGCTAAACAGTCCCAGCTCTCTCAGTCTCTCCTCACAGAAGTGCTCCGGTCCCTTCATCATCTCAGTGGCCCTTCACTGGACTTTCTCCTGCAGCTCCACAGCTCTTGTGTACTGGGGAACCCAGACGTGGACACAGTACTCCAGGTGTGGCCTCACCAGTGTCCTTACCCAGAGTCCTTGCTCTTTTTCTTCCTAATTCTCTTCTGCTGACCACCAAACTGAAGTTTCTTTTTTTTTCTCGCTCTGGTTATCACAGCGATTTTATATATAGTTAAGATCGATCATTTCAAGGCCATATTAATGCTTTAATAGTAGATTCTGGAATAAAGTCCATCAGTCCTATTTGCTACGGTTTATGGGGAGACAATGCTAGTGAAAATACAGATGAAAATGTTTTAAAGAGGAAGTTAAGGTGAAGTCCTTAATTGTCTGCCTTAAAAGTAATAGCACAATGGTGGGGAGAGATTGCAATGTTCTGAGAGGATAACAACTCAGAAAAGTTAATGGCTTCTTTGGGAATGTTGATTGAAATAATAGTAGTATCAGTGTGATGAAACATTTTGTTTCATCTTAACCTACATTGTGCTAAGTGGAATTTACAGTAATAAGTCAGATAATTTTCTCAGTGCTTTGACATGTGTACTCAGACAGATTTCTAGATATGGATCTCTCTTCCTTCCCATCAAAAAAGTTTCATACTGTAGTGTGATCTGTCAGAGTCTGTGTACACAAAAAGGAAGCAACAGAGAACTGAGGATTTGGCAGGTAGAGGCGCAATGATAGGTGAGGATGAAAATAATTCAGCATGAACTGACATCAAAGTTTTCTAGAAAACAATCCAGTAAAAAGTGGCATCTTCTACAACTTAAATCATCACCATCATAAAAAAGGTTGTTTCAAGAACTTTCTTCTCCATGCAAGCTAGTAGCTGGGATTATCCAGCATTCCCATGCCAGGGAAGAGACGGTTATGACGTGTACCCAAAAAGTGAGGGTACTTGGAGGTATTATTACTTTTTCTCATGGACTGTCATAAAAACAAGAACTGCTTTGCAGCTGATGGCTTAGTGCCAGCGTGAATGGAGAGTATGGCCCCAGGAATGCAGAAAGGTTGTCTGTAAGCATGTAGAAATTAGTTCCTGAATCACGAAACCTAAACAGTTCTCCTTGGCATTGGTTTTCATATGCTGAAATCTTCATGGAGAGTCTCAACTGGTTTCAGCATCACCTGAGAAAGCCGTTTTGCAGTCAGGATTAAAACTATGTATGTCTTTATCAGCATATGTCAGCATCTTCAACGGCTTGCCTTGTTCCCAGTCTAAGAGCACTATTTCTCATCAGTGTGTCTGAGTGTGTGTATTATAGCGTGCACATGCATATACACACACACAAGCAAACAAGCACCTGTGTACACTTCTACTTGCACTTCTTTCAGGGACTACCACAGCTTTGTGTGCCCTCTCTACGTGTGATTAAATATTAATTAGGCTTCTAATATAAGCAAGTGAGTTCACAGGCCCGAGTGCCACATAAATAATGCATGAGGTACCCGAAGGCTCAGCCCGAGAAGCTGATTGGCCACCTTGGATTTGTATAATTATGAAGTTTCATTATTAACAGTGGAAGCAGTGGAGAGATTTGCCTAGCTTGAGGGACTTTGAAAGCATAAGCTGTCTCATTAGGGGGAAAGGGAATAAGGCATAATATGCAAACTTGTTAGTGAAAAAAAAAAAAGGAATAAAAATTAAGCATAGCTCTTTAACTGGAATATTTTCTCTGTGTATATATAAACATCTCTAAGTGTATAAAAAGACTGAAATTCAAATAGGTGAGGTCTATACTACAGCTATTTAACAGCTTTGTTTGCAAGAGGTCTTGCTGAAAAGCTTTTGTTCTTGGTATAAAACAATCTTTAATATTTTACAGAAAAATCCACAGGTAGCTTAATGGGTTCTGCAAAGTGAGAGGTACGGAGGTGAAAGAGAATGAACACAGTCCAGGGTTCTTGCTAGAATGTGTGTTGTGCATGCAATTAAATCTCAAGGTCAAACAATTTACAGACAATTACTTTTCTAACATCTCCAGAAATGCCTGCTTACACGTCTTTAATTTTAAATGATACTGATATTCCAATTCTCCCCAAAGGTTAATGCTGACTAAATCCAGCTGTGACCTGACACGATGCGACAGCACAGTGCCTAATTATCCTCTGGATAGTCATTTACTTTAAACCATTAAAGAAATAGGCTGAGAGGAAGATTTAGGACCCAGAAAAAATGTTAGCCTGACTTCTTTCTTCTTGAGGATGGGATGGGCTGAAAAATAAAAATAAAATCTTGCTAAATGTTAGCCATTTGCTTTGATGGCAGAAAATTGTTCATCCCACTCTGTTTTTTTACAGGTTAAATTGCTAACTAGTTCATTTTATCCATTGCCTACGGCTGGCGCTAAATGTCAGTGACAAATTTTGTACTTGTCTTGAAGAATGAATTAAGTTATGCACAAAAGCTATAGTGCTCTTTTTAAGATGAGTGAATTGCAGAGGGAAAAAAAAAGTTGCTCGTTTGAAAAAGGATTATTTCGATTAAAGGCCTTTTCTATTGTAGTGGAAGACAGGTAGTGGTTTAAGATAATTCCGACAGTTACCTCCCACAGAGGCTGCAGTCCTTTACTAGAAATTTCTTTAAGAGCACTTGTGTCAGATTATATACTATGATTATTATCATAAGACCATTTGTGACAGTAAAGGGGGGGAACAATTACAGAAAATGGCAACTATTATTCATTAACTAAGGTAAAACTGGTCTTTCTTCAGTGAGGTCAGCATTCCATCACCATCACACAAACCTTTCTATGGTTTGTAGCAATGGCAATTAAAAACCCCCAAAGTATTCTCTGCCAAATGTTGGTACGAAGGAAGAGTTCATTCAGCAATTTATATTGAGAAGACCTGGCACAAACTTCACAATCCATCTGGTTTTCAGTTGTCTGGCTCTGGTAGCACCCATCATCTCTGAGTGAATAAAGTATCTAAGAATGATTGCTGCCATCATAGTGTTTGAAACTCTAAACCGATTTACTATCCATAGGCTAAGCCAAAAGGAGCTCTGCATGTTCGTATTTTACTTGGTTTTATTTTCATGTGCACTATATCTGTTTATTGAAAATCTAAGGAGAGCTTAAAGTTAAGACTAGACTTTACAGCTACATCTGTTACAGGGGGGCTTCATTAGAAAGTCAACATCTCGCACCCCAGTGAGGTGGAAAAACTGGTGTTCTGTTGTACTTACAGTGCCTAATCTGGCCTAGATATAATTACTACTACAGGACAATAACTATTTTTACTTTATTTTTTTGGATTATGGAAGTGCCTAGTATTTCCAACTGTAAGCGGAGTACCATTGTGCTGTGCACTGTACAAAAACACAGATTTGAAAGAAATGTTGTTTTTAGTGGCACCCACAGGTTTTGGCAGATACTTTTCTCCTCTCACTGTGTGCATAAATATTTTCACTGATACCAGCTGTAGAAAGTGATATGGTAAATGCTAATCTCAGTACAGTCATAGCAGTCACAAATGGAAGTTAGATCTGTAATTTCAAGTTGAAAGCTGAAATGAAAAATCTAGTGATTATGCACTACTGCCCTAAGCTACTGAAAGATTCCCTCTTTCTTTCTCTCTACACTCTCATACTCAGGCAAGGGAATAAGTTTTCCTCCCCAGGAGAAAGAAAAATACAGATTATCAGTTTTCTGGTGATAACACTGCAGCTCCTGAAGACAGTCTGGCTCTAAAAAGTAAGGCTGGGATACACCTGACCTAACTTTGGACATATAAAGCATACGTGTCTCAGTCTGAGGTAGTAACTTTTGCTGCTATTCTAGTGAGAGAAGAGAGACAGGTATGACCAGATGCATTCCATGTCATATCAGACTTCTATTTAGGATGAGATGACTTGTCCTCTGAAGGTGCTTGGTTCTGCCCATTAACTTTAAAGAGAACCTAAACTTGGCTGCAGTTTTAGATTCCCACATTAGGGCACATGTATCATACTGCTGATAATTTTCCTTAACTTTTCATCTCTGGCCTGTCTGCTCACACTTGAAGAATTCATTTCCACTCCCTATGCATGAAAAAGTGTCCTTCAAAGTTTTTGTGAAGTATATTTTAAGCTGTTTCTGTGATGTATTTTTTTCCATTTGTAAATACCCACACTTTTGACCTTCCCTTTGATAACCTAGTTGGAGCACCTTCCATCCCATATTTTTGACTTTGTTTTTATAACCTTGCATCGCTTATGTAGCTCTTGTCTCAGTTTTCTACTTCACACATTCTTTGCACTGTGGATAAGTGTTATAAGAGTGGTCTCATCAAAATTTTGCATAGGAAGAGAGTCTTCCTTGCTTCTCTTTTGTGGTATATGAGAATTTGTTAACTGTTAGTGCTACAGCATTGCGTGAAGAAATTACACTGAGATATTTATAATTTCCTGTAATCCTACTTTTCAGTGAAAAATATTTGGGATTTTGCTCCCAGTTATCTATGTCCTTGCATTAGACTGTATAAATAACTATTTATAACTGTACATTTTGCTGACTGTGACCATTCAGCTAGGTGGTCCTTTGCAGCAGTTGACTCAACTCACTGTTTATCAACCCACTGACCTCTCTCTGTTCTGATAACTCAAATTCCTAAGAATGATCGTTGTTAAAAGTACTGTGGCATTTGGCCAACAACTATTCTTTTAGGCATCTACTAAAATCAGCATCACATATTGGTAATTTGACACATTTGATGATTGGCAATATCAATAAAGATAGTACTGCATTTTGGAACCTGTCAGTGGGTCAGATTTACTACATTTTAGTTACTCAGAGTAACTAAAAGTGACTTACACAAATTTAAGAATTTTACCTAAGCTATGCAGGCAGGCAATGGCGAGAAAGAGGGGCATCTTCAGAGGGCAACCCATCTCACCAAGTCCAATGGAAAAGCAGATCAAAATTTAAATAAAGCAAGCAAAAAAAAACAAAAAAAGCAAAACCAAACCAAAAATGTCTTTGCACATGTAACTCCTCTAGAAGACAAAAAGAGGACAAAACAGCTCATTGGTAACAGATCATAGTTATATTCCACAGACAGTGTACAAAAGGTAGAGTGGGCTCTTCAAACACTGGCATGTTTCTCTTCACTGCCTGCTCAGTAGGTCTTGGAAAGTTACCTTACATGAAGTATTTAACTTTAGATGGAAAAAATTACATGGGATGGCTATCAACCTGTGCTTGCTGTTTGAAAATGGGTTTTAAGACTTCCTGTTTTATTTATTTGAGAACTAGGAGAATGTTATTTAAGAAAATGTAATGGTCAAATATGTTAAATATTATGTCCAGCTCTGCAGAGCAATAGAAACATTTCAGTTTCATGTTTAGTCTTAGAATAGAATTCTGGAAACTATCTTTTCCTTCTAGCCTTTTTTCACATCTTAATTATTAGATGGTCCCCTGGTAGATTCTCTCTTTTACTAAAAAGTTGTAATTATGTTCAGCTGCAACCTCCATCTTGGGCTATAGAACCTTCTGCTGAACCTTATTAGAATTCCCAGGACAATTCCGTACTGAATCATAGTTTCTGACCCAGAGACCCTGCCTCTTCGAGACCACTTCCTGAAGTGGAAAAAGACATAGTTGTCAAGACAATATTTCATCACTGTTACAACTGTAGCTTTGAGAAATGTCTTCCCAGTAATATTACTTCATAAAATAAAGAAGAGTTGGTGAAGGACTGTGTGTAAATATGCTTTGGTAGCTAACAAGTGACATAAAATATCTGAAATATTTCCAGTGGATAAATTTCAACTGATTTTTGTAAATGCTAGAGGAATTCATATCTAAGTTTAGTACTAAGAAGTACAAACCATACCTCTTGGGTTTTTTTGTTTTGTTTTTAAAGCTCAATGCATAAACTAATGCAAAAGTTCTGCTTTCACTAGCTCTATTTAGTAATTTACTCTGTGAGTTTTTGGATTGAAATCAGTGGGAACTTTTGTGGAATAAGTTAGTACATTCTTTAGGCATGGATAAGAAAATATGCTCCTCACAAACAATACCAAGAGGCAAACAAGATGCAGATCTGTATATCCTGGTTAAAATTTAACAACTAATGAAGTGGGCACAATAAAAGAATTTGGGGGGTTGTGGAAGGGAGTAAAATCCAAATAATCAAAGTAAACCTCTTGATATCATTAGGTATAATTATTTTTAGTGAGAATAATCTGGGATATTAGAAACAACACACATGTTCCTGCCACAGCTTTTATTGTGTTAGAGCATATTGGTGATCTGAGATTTCTGCTTTTCAAATTGAACTCATTTCAATGTAGTAGTTTAATTTCTTTCCTGCAGTGCTACCCTTCACCTGTTGAATCAAAGTTTAAGTGCCTGGTAACCTAGAGTATCAGCAATATTTCTTCCTCTTTTTCTGGGAGTATGTTTCCTTTCACTAATGAATTAATGGTATATCCAGCAGAAAGAAATGCAGGAAGCAATAATATCCCTTTGGTTGCAGAAGAGGGAGAACACTGTCATCATGCAGGCTCAGCTCCTGCTGGCTGCTCCTGACGACACACCTGGCACTACACGGCAGAGTCCTCTGGGTGAACAGCAGGCACTGGCCTCCCCTGGCTGAACATGCCTAAGAGGCACATTTGTGACAACATCTAGCTTATTTAAAAATGACTGTAGGAAAGAGAAAGGATACCGTGCTGTTTGTCTGGAGGGAGTCAATCTACTTGCTGCTGGCAGTAAGGTACTAGAAATCATATGATGTGCAACCATGGGCAGAATAAAAGCTGATCAGTGAGGTTGTTACATTAATGATCAGTAATATGAAAGAGCGACTAAAAACCTTGAACTCTAGTCCCTCCCCATACACAGATTTATGAAATCTGCATTTCACAAATGCAGATTTGAATTCAAAATGGTGCATTTTGAGTTCGAGTTGATAATAAAATCTTGTTAATGGTTTACTTAAGAAAACATTTATTTGCATAACAAGAATTCCTCTTGCAGGATTTTTTAAATGCCATAGTTACTGGTTATGGTAGCAGACATTGTGGTTTTGGGTTTGTTTTGTTGGTTTGTTTTAGTTTTGTTGTTGTTGTTTTATTTCTGAATAAGAAATATTCCATTTTCAACTGAAAATCCCTATTGACTGAAATTTATCACTTGGACATGTTGCCAAAAAGCTGGTCCAGCCTCATTTTCCCCTTTCCTCCTTTCTAATGTACACTTACTTTGGTCTTTCCTTAAGTGGTGGTTTCCATCACTTTCAACCATTTTTCTGGATAATAATAATAATTAGTTTTACAGTTTCAGAACATCTTTCCTGAGGCTTCTGTTTCAGCCCACTTCCCCTCAGGATAGCTCAAGGTCTGTTTGAAGAAGTTGCATCTTCCCTTGCCTGTGTCCTCTAAGGAAACTTAACCCTTAGTGTCTCTTTAATGCATGACCCATTCCCAAAAAATCCCCAGTTCCCCCAGTGCCAAAATAGCACAGCTAAGCCTATAGTAACCTTAAGCCTAAGCCTTTATTGTTGTTCCAGTGACATAAGGATGTCACTGATCCACAATTCTGGATAGGTTCTTTCACAATGAGAGATAATTCCATTTTATTTCTAGTAGAAATTAAATTTTAATTCTTGCTCTTTTTTTTGTTTTAATTGTGTTACATAGATTTGCCTATCTCAGACATACGCCTGTGAAAAAATAACAAGAAATGCATTTTGAAGTTGTTGGGCAACTCCAGCTTGAAGGATGATGATAAAGGGAGCCATCATTACCTTACTAGGATTTGTTCCTTGCTATTTCAAATTCAATACAGCCAGGAAAGGACACATCTGGATGTGCTTGGCAGAGATTCCTAAGGGTAACAGAAGCAGTATACAAGCAAGAGCAAAGTCAGATTAGTTTAATTTTGCTTTTTTAAATACTGTCTTGGCATGTGAAATGTTCTGAAGCTAAGGGCATTGCATAAATAGAAACTGTATTATGCTATGGTGTTTATCAAATGCTCCTCATCTACTGCACCACCCCCATAAATCCACCAAAGCTTTTATTATTCAGGGGTGGGAAGGTAGGCAGAATGGAGTGGAAGCTACAGAGTGATTTAACACTGTGGGAACTTAATCAATAAGACTGTTGCAGAGAACTCCCAGGAAAGAGTGTTGTTTTCCATCCAGATGATAATGAGGCAGACTAGCAGCAACCTCTGGAGGAGGAATGCTGGAGCAGTGAATCTGTGGTACAGCTTTGCTAGTTGCTAATTAATAGTTTGAGGCCAAGTGGACACCTTTTTCCCCCCCCGCTCCTCGTAGGTTCTTTCTGGATTGTCCCACATCCCTCTTTCACTATTGAGGTCACTCTGTGCTGAGTTAGATTCTGGAAGTTTATCCAAATTTAACAACAGTGCTAAAAATCTGAGTTTACCTTTCTTCTCCCTCCTTTGTTCTTGGCATTATTAGTACATTTATATTACTATATAGCACTTAATCCTTCCCTATATTGGAAAAATAGTATTCTTGTGTAATCTCTTATTCCCTGTGCTTTGCATCCCAGTTTCAGACAGCTGAACTTATTTTGGTGTTTGTCATCTGTGGTCTGACTGGAAAACATCAACAAAGGCCAATCTGGATAGCAGCTAAACATGACTAATATTGTGATGTGCAAATTTAAATAATTTTAAGTGGCGTTAGCTTGAAGAGGTTGAGAACGTTTGTTTTATGATAGTGAAGTTCAGTATTGATTTTTCCCACCTTTGTCTGGAGTCCAAAACAGGACAGGGATCCACTTTAACACAGCTAAGGCTCTGACTGAATGATGCCATTAGATCTGTATCTTTGCAACATATGTTCTTGTAGTCCTTTGGTTCTTCCAACCTCCAATGTAATGAGGTATAGAAGTAGAGTATTGTACAGAAGTAGAGTAGAGAGAAAGCAAGCATTAACTCCATTGCCAGAGAAGAATTTAGGCAATGGGAAATTCAATAGTGAGGTCAATGTTGGCCATAAAGTAGATGGCCATAAAGCAATATTGGCCACTGCAGTCTAGTGGTGCATTGAATCCAGGTTTTCAAAGCATACTTTATGGGAGCATCTAAAAGCGTGTCATAGGTAAGAATGAATTTGTGTGTTGTTTTGCTAAGGCATAGATAAAAACTACTACATTCACTAAGTAATACAAGACGATGTTTGCTTTAACAGAGTGAAAATAAGTAGTCAGCAGCAGTCCTTCCAGGTTTCCAGTCTAGTAGTATCAACTACTACATCATCTTTCTTCCATAAGACAATTTACTTAAAGATTCTTGAAAGATTTTCTTCAAATGTTTTCCTAAACCACACTTGTCATAATTAATCAGTGCTAAGAACAAAATACTTTGTTGATGGTATGTGGCGGTTCTTTTTGCATTTAGTTTTGGTTTAGGTCATTTTTTTCTAATTATTTTGTTTTCCTGACTCTTGATTGTCTCATCTTTATGCTAAACTCGTCACTACTCTTGTAGTCATCCAAAGCACAAGTATGATAGCAGAAAAAACAGTGGAGTAGCTGTACCTGTGTGCCAAATGTATTTTTCCCAGTTTCACAACAACAGTCCCTTGAGACTAAAACTGCTCATTTGATTTTTTCTGATCTGAGAGGTCTATGCCATCTTTGATAATTTGCCACAGCAGATCAAGCTTTACATGGAAAATATTGCATTAACTAGAACTTTCAAGTGTTAAACATTTTTTAAAAGATATATTTAAGCTTTGGGGGGGTAATGCAGATAATTTTTTTGCATTGAATTAAAAAAAAAAATATAATAATTTCATCTACTAATGAGTGAAGTGAATCACAGTCTGTGCATTTATGTGGGTTCAAAAATATTTCTGTTTTACCTAGAAATTCAAGTGATGTACGCAAAATTATCTAGAAGACTTGATTTGGATACAGAGTGTCTGCAGAAATGAGGCATTCATTCCCCTAGGCAGCTTTCAGCAATTGAGCCTAAAAATAGCACATTCGCAGTATAATTTGTAATTAATAAACCCGGCTGATATTTAGAGACTACTGAGACTCCTGACTATTCCATTGACAGTGTTGTTTCCTTGGCTTGCCTATCTGTCCCTCTGTACTAAGTTTCTGTTGGTCTTATGCTTTCATAGTAAGCAGCTGGGGCAGAGACCTTTGCTCGGGTCCATGTCTATGGTAGCACCTAGTGCTTTGGTTTCCCAGTTCATAGCTGGCATTGTAAGAAAGTACGCCACAAGTAAATTATTTAGTACTTTAAACGTCTGTCATCTAGTTCTTCAATGCTCGTTCTCATCAGTGACTCATGCTGCAAAAAGGTTCAATATCATGTTCGTATGGGAGGATTTGGTAACACTCTTTACAAAATAGGAGATATCTTCATAACTGAAAGAAAACAGCAATATGTTTTATTCATTGGTACACTGAAAATTGTAGTGCAAATACAGATTTAACTTGGATTTCAGCACAGGGCTGTCACAGTGGCATACGGGCAGAAATAGCAGACACCAGAACAGGAGTCATTTCTGGTAGGCACCACAAAAATATGTGCATGAGCACACATGCACACATACATATATACACTCCCTAAGTACAGTCTTTGTCCTAAATAGATATCCACGTATTGCTCATGATTTACAATGATTTTTGTTTGTGAACCATTTGTATTTTCATTTTCTTTTGTGCTTTGACAGGATATAATTATTTCTGAAACACATAATAGGATCAAAGCATATTTCATTATTAAAGAAATTATTGCATTATGTTAGTGCCATCCTGACTGCATGAAAATGTTAATCCAGTTTTGTTATATTTTTTTCAAATGAGAAGTTTTTTCATATGAAAATTTTGTGAAATTAATTGTTTGCTTTCCCCCAACCTCTGAGGGGTCTATAGCTTCAGAAGATATCAGATAAAGGATGATGACATGTAATGAGAGCAAGATTTAGCTATTAAACTTCCTCGACTCACTTTAAATATTGATTAGAGAAACACTTCTGGGCAAATATTTATATTGAGCAATAATATAATTCAGTGATTTTTTTTTCCACTTTCTGAATATCATTATGTCTTCAGTAATTTAGCCTATAAAAATACATTGTTAGCCATGGGTTATATGAAAAAGTCCTAGATAGATGAGACCAAGACAGAAAAGTCACATTTTGCAGCAGTAAACCATCATTCCTAAGATGCAAAGGCACATTGTGTTGTACAGCCTGTCTCTGGCCTTTCCCAGGGTTTGGGACTGTTGTACCTGGGATATTGGCTTCAAGCCATTTCTAATATAATGCTAATGTTGTGACAGATACTAATGAAACCATGGTGTTTCTAGATAAAGCTGATATTGAATACATAGGCAGAAGAGGTAATTTCCTTATTCACTTTCTTAATGAGCTGAAGGAAGACGAGGAACCTTTCTGCATTTGTGAATATCTCCTAGATTTTATTAGTTTTTCAACAAGAATAAATTTCTTTGCTTGTTTTTGTTTACTGCATATATAACCATAACAGCTGTACCTACTTGTTGGGTAACTGAGTGATGTTCCCTTTGTAGGGGAAAAAAAAATGTTAAAAATTCTGGAAAAAACTTTGAAGAGTCTAAGCAACATCAACATATTTGTGTTTTAAAATTTCTTCCTAGCTTTTACTCAAGTGGTAAAGAGTCCAACTTGCACGCCAAACATAGAGGGACCAAATATGTATATTATACAAACTAGCTGAGTCTCATCTGAGTGTGATGGCTGTGTATGATGTTGAATGACTGATTTTTATTCCTTTAATTATGTTGAGCCTTTGGCTGCTGAATGCTTCAAACATTCACTGAAAGCTTGAGGTGTCCAGGCTAGGGAGCAGCGTGGTCCCTCCCCACTTCAAGGCAGCACGCTCTGCTCAGCTGGTGCATGCTGGATGTCTTACTTGGCTTACTCGCTGTTTCTGGTCCAGACTGAGAACCGAATCCTGCAGAGGGGCTAAAGAAGTATATGTTTGCTATGGTCATGACAGGGTATAAATCTTGACAGAAGTAGCTGAGGAGGGAAAGGACAGTGTGAAGCCAGTTATCTGGGCATATCTGGCATATCCATTGATCCTCGTACCAAAATTAGATCTCTGACAGAGATTTGTTTGCTTTAGGTGGGAAAATCAATACAATTTCAAAAGATATTTTCAGATATTTCCTATTCATCAAAATTATCAGAAAGATATTTTTTTCCTTAGAAAAAAAAAATTTCCTTGGTCAGTCTCTCAGGTGGAGTCCATGTAGAGTACCTGTGCTGCTACCTGGATTTCAGGAAAGCTGCTCTGATTTAGGAGAATTACAGGGTTTGGTCTATTGCCTGTAAATACTTTATGAAACAGTCAAATCAGTTTAATCTTATTTGAGGTTGTAATACATATTTCACATGACTGTATTATGGAGGTATGCCATGATGAAAACTGGCTTTATGTTGAAATGGTATCTGTATGTCCGTATTTCAGTACATTTAGATTTTGTAAAGTTTAATCTGAATTTTGAACTAATGTTTAATAATTGATTTAATATTGTTTTAAAATAACAATGTTATATCATCTTGGATTGCTAACATGTAATGTTGAGATTCCTTCATCTTAAGTCTTATTATCTTGCTGCTATATAGTTTCTTATTGCTCTAATTCATATTGTCCTCTGTCAAATAAGAAGTAATGTAACTTATTGTTCAGACCCAGTAATTGAAAATGAGAGGAGTCTATACTGTTCTAATTGAGAGTCAGGACCACTACCTATATAGTGATTCAAAACAAAGAGGAAAGAGAGGTTCTAAATACTCTATAATGAAAAACTCCTAAAAGGAACCTAGGTTTCAAAATCTTTAAGTGGTCAACTAGGTGAATAGGTAAATGCTTGAGATGCTTTTTGTCATCTCAAAGGATGCAAAAACAGATTCTTAGAAATATTTTTGCCTGCTAAAATATGACAGCTAGCCTGAAGTAAAATTCTAGGACAGTACTTCCTGCTTTTGTTAAAGAATGATCTGACCTTAGGGATTAGTCCACAGTCTGGCTGAAGCAAGGTCTCTTCTCAAACCAGTGAAGGTATAAACAGCCAGAGGTGCGTGGGTGTGCAATACCTACTTTAGTGCTTGGTTACCACTGCAACTTAAAATTTAAAGGTTATACAGATGTCTGCAGAAAAAGACCAACCTCTGTATGTAATTAAAAGAAAGATATAATTTTAATTTGTCTCAGTGATTCTATTATAATTCATCAAAGAAGGTATTTGACAACAAAGCAGGTGCATATTAAATATAGTTTCTGACTCAGTATGAAGGTCCGTCCTATACCAGTGTAGCTGGCTTAGTTTTTCTAATCATTCAGTGTGAAAGCTTGCTCTAAAGTACAGTAAGACTTTTCTTCACTGTATTATTGATTTCTAATTTTTCTATTTAAACTGTTTTTTTCTTTCTGGTCAGATATTGTCCCAAAATTTTATGAATGCAACATTCTGAATGTGATGGTGAGTAAAGGCATATCTAATTCTGACAGATATCTTCTGATTTTTTTTTCCTGCATGATTTCTGTCAGTGTTTCTGACTTGCAACACTCCTGTAATTCTGTTCACACAGCAAGTTATTTCTGCACATATCTAAGCTGATAGATCTCTTCCATGTACGATTACATTTTTCTCATATCCAAAGTGACAGATTTTCAGAACTTTTGGATTGGCCTGAGATGATCCTGGACTTATTCTCTCCCCAGTTTCTTTTTTAGTATTTGTAATTACATGGGCCAGGCTATTTAATGGGAAAGTCAGGATGCTCATTTATTTAGTTCTTATCTTAAATATTGGGTGCTCTTCATGTTGAAAATATCTTCTTTGAATATCCAATATCCTCTTCCCCTTGTTAGTGGCATACTTCAGTTAGGTTTCTCCTTCCAGCATAGAAGCTGAGCTATAACATTTCTATAAAATGATGCTATAACATTTCACCAAAGCAGAGCTCAAAGTCTAGTTTTGCTCACCTTTGCTTATCTTCTTGCCTATCTGGACAGTATCCTTACTGACAGCGATTGTGTAAGGGTTTTGGTTTTTTGGTCTTTTGTTATCTTGTCTCTGCTATCATCTACAAGTTTTTGGTTGAGTCTGCAGGAAACTGTAGCTGTGAAAGGCCAGGGCAAATTGTACTTTGTTAGTAATGTGCACAGTACCTAGTAGTGTGTAGTGGAGAATGACTGCAATGCAGATAATAACAACACAAGCCTCTGTCAGACTCCATAGATCAGAATTTTTCCTCAAGAAGATGTAATACCACAAGTAACTGAGAAAATATCCGTGATGTAAAAAGAGAGTTGTTAAATCT
The DNA here is from genome assembly GCF_963921805.1 of Phalacrocorax carbo. Classification (NCBI taxonomy): domain Eukaryota; kingdom Metazoa; phylum Chordata; class Aves; order Suliformes; family Phalacrocoracidae; genus Phalacrocorax; species Phalacrocorax carbo. The sequence continues at coordinate 84,811,293 of NC_087515.1, read as the reverse complement.
CTATCCATTACAAATACTCTGAAGATGTGTAGGACAACAGAATAAGGTTTAAACAGCACGTCTAGTAAGTAACTGCAAGAAATAGATACCTCAGCATACAGACGTTAAGTGGTAGTGTTATTTCTTTTGATAGGATGATAATCACTTGATGTTTTCAGTAGTTCTCAGCTAAATCAGCTAAGAAAACTTGTTGTATTAGAGAAATTTGAAGAGTATTCCATTGCATATAAATATAAACCAGATGCCTTTTCTAAGTATTTTCTAAGCAAAGGTGAAATTCTAAAATTGTTTGGAAGTTATTTAGCAGGAAATTTAAATATTTCAGATTGGGGGGCTAATTGAGTCCTTTCTCTGAAACCCAAATGGGTCTGGGACCTTGGACAGGACACTTTGAAAAGCTGATGCTGACCCACCCAAATTTTAAAAGTCTTGTACTTTGCTAAGTAAGAGTAAAGTAACACCAGAAAGATGCTCAGAGGGAATAGGCAGTGTCCAGATGCTGTGGATATGATAGAGGATCTGCAGTGCTGCAAAAAAAGACGTTAGGCAGAAAGGCATTAGAAGACCAAAAGAAGCACCACAACTGTAACCTCAATAAATGGAAAAAGTCCAGAAAAAGCCTGCCTTTTGAGGAAAAATTGCAAGAATTGAACTCCATCAATTTTCAGCTCCATTGAAAGTATTCTCAGGGTCTCACAGGACATCACTACGTAAGTGCTGGTACCTCAGAGAATACCCTTCACAGGAGCAGTAGTGGACATTGCAGTCAAAGGTAACTAAATTGTCACCATGGAAGGAACAGGACATAGAGTGATTTACATCTGAACAAAGGAATGAGATTCTGTAATATTACACTATGGGAGAACCTGAAATAGTAGAGAATGAAAGGGTTAAGCTGTATGCTTTTTCATTCAAAGTTTTTCTGTTAACAGTGTATATTGTTCACTAAAGAAAAATATGATCTGTAGTGGGATCAGGGAAGAAATCCCATGATAAAACGAAAAATTTGGCAATCCTTTCAATTCATCTCTGAGTGTAAGTGTTGTCCTTGTAGAGGCAGGCAACTGATTAGGAAAGACTTGGAGAAAAACTTCTAAGGTGTAATAAGCTCTCAGCAAACTCAGAGTACTCTAACCTGACTTGCCTTTTCAGTAGTCTTGTCTAAGTTGAAATATGGACTGAAATCATTAGTCATGCACACATTTTGCAGAGGCTAATGAAAACCGTTAGCACTGAGTATGTGAACACCATCTTTTGTAGTCTCTGATGTTGTCGAAATCTCAGACCTGAACGGGACTGTGTCTACAGGCACTAGGATAGCGATGCTTAAATTATTAAGAAAATTATGGTGATAAGAAGACAGTGATTAGAAACAGGAAGTCCAAGAGAAAAATACGATATCATGGATATAAAGTGAAAAAACATGTTAGAAGTAACTGTTTCAGCCTGTTGCATATGTCAAAAAAGAAGATCAAGTTGAAAGAAAGACGCTTGTTGATATAACCTGAAAAAGATTCTTCCGCGAGACCAAAGCTGGAATAGATTTGGTGATATTGGCTAGTTCTTCTAGGGTGAGGCTCTCATATTTCCAAGATCGCCCTTTGGAAGCTACTTTAGGTAAAAAAATACTCACATATATAAAATTTATTTCCTCTTGGCACAGTAAATTTAACATCTGACAATGACCCATAGCGTAGCAGTCATAAATTCAAACATGTTATTAGATCAAATGTTCTGATTATCACCTTGAAATGCATACACTAATCTTAGGTGCTGGTTTAACAGAGGGAATAGGATCAGGCTCTAGTACAGAGGATCAAAGCCACAAAGGACCAAGTCCATCACCTTTAGTTGCCCCTGGAAAGTCTGTTGAACTACCTGTATGGTTTATGATTTGATGTGCTTCATGCTGAGATCTGGTAGGGCTACTATATTCCATATTAATGGTAGTATCCAAAAATGGGGCCTTTAGATGTAGCAATCAGTTTTGGATCAGACATGTAGAATTTCTCCCTCAGTTTGGCAAACATGCTCAGCAGACATACAGAATAAGGAAATGGAAAAATCCCCCAGTCCCTGAACCAAAAAACATGGACTGGAAGAAATTACATATCAGAAATGAGAAATTATCAGACATTCAAAGTACTTAATTTCTTAGATACTTGTTGAATCATATAGCATCATTTACAATTAAAATGAAGAAATTGTTTGAAGCTGCATCTTAGTCTTGGTTGGGCAAAAAAAAGGAACCATTCTGTAATTTCTAAATCCTTAGACCCTATTTTTGACTGCCTAAACCAACAATTTTTCCAGCCTTAGATCATTCAGTAAAGTAAATCACAAATACTTTGATCATTATTTTAATTAAGCACAGCAAACAAACATTGAAATGTTAAAGAAAGTTAAGGCTTTATTGCAATGCTTTTATCAGTTTCACCTGTAAGAGCTGGGGCAAGGATTTGGAGGTATGGCTGTGCACAGCAGTGTTGTGAGTGCAGTGACAACCATACATGCCCATTGTTTTGCATCATTAGTACTGTACTGAATCTTTAAAAAAAAGGCAAGAAGAAAGAAAATGCCCACTGAGAATTGTAGCCCCCAGAGTCCAGTCTTTTTTATTACTTCACTTTTTTTTTTTCTTTTTTTCTTTATATAGCACCTAATTTAGGCCACAGACAAAAAGAAAATGTATCTTGAATATGCATCACGGGTTCCAAAAATGAAAAGAAATTGGATTTGGATAGCACTTACTCAATAGACAGATATGATACATGGTAAGAAGGTGCACTGTCTGCCCTGTGATAGATTAAACTACTTTGTAGGAAAATTACTGTGAGCCAGTCACCACCACCACCGTGGCTAAATCTTTAATAAAATTCTGTTCCATATTCAAGAGCGAGGTATGAAGTACACAATAAGCAGAGTGGAGTAGAGTGCCATTTATCAAACCCCAGCTAGGTCTGTAATCTCCTGCTTTATCCTTTTTTAGTACTTTATTTGTCTTTATTGTTGCAAGGAAGCACATTTACCCAGGGCAGTGGGCTTTTGGTGCTGATAAACCTTTTGTTTTAAATTCTACCTGTGGGGTTTTTTTTTTCGTTTTTTCTTCTTTCTTTTTTTCTTTTTGTTTTCCTTTTTTTTGGATCAGATAACCATCCTGTCACTCTATGGGAGTAATTAGTTTGTTTTATTTTGGTGGTCCCTGCCTTGTTACATGTTCTTTCACCCTTCTCTACCTGACCTGACCCTACCTCTCTTGTCTCTATGCTACAAAATAGGATACCAAAGCCTTTAAGACATTTTAAGAAGAATACTTAAGCCTGTGCAGAAGACGGTCTGGGATGTATTGCGTAATGCTTTTTTGAGACTATTTGGCAGGACAACAGAGTTGAACCATGTTGCAGTTGGCCCCTGGGTGGCACTACATGGCTAGACCTGGGACCAACAAAAGCATTTTTGGATAAGGGCAGAAAACATAATTGAAGCAGTTTTCTTTTTAAAAATTAAAGACAAATGCTTCCGCTAAATTTGTTGGTATTTGCTGAATTCAATACAAATACGCAATAATATTAAACTGTGTTCCTTTTATTGAATGAGATTCCAAAATGAACTGTATATCTTGACTACCTGATAATATCTGGATCACTTTTGGCAACATGCTGATATTAAGTACAGATGCAGTAGAAGGGTCCTATGGGTAGAAGTATGTGACTGAAACTGCTTTGTGCTGCCTGCATATGCATACTACCAGTCTGTGCTGCAGCCCTGGGGGTGATTTTTTTAGTACTATTATAACCCTTTTTATTGTTTGAATAGCAGTTTTATGACAAAACATTTATATTCAGCCTGCCTTTGTACTTGACTGAAAGAGAGCAATCACTGAGAATGATAAGGCAACAATGGTAATGATAACTGCATTTATGGAGGCTTACAGAATTTAAACGGGCATGCAAAAATAGACTTACAATAGTGCTCTACCTGCATCTGAACTGGTTTAAGTATATTTCTTGCGCCTAGCCCGTGTTTGCTTATTGATGGAGAAGTTGCCTTTTCTCCCATTTTTCCCCCTTATGGCATTTCTTCTGTATGAATCTTACATGTGTGTACAACAGGTTTATCTTACCTCAGAAAGATGCCATAGTGAGATGGAGGAACATAACCGTTTTTCAAAATCCTCATCCCTGAAATTACTGCTCAACTTAAGTGGCAAGTTTTCAGAGTTTGTGGTTATATGATCTTGCAGCAGAATGGCTGTTACCTGTCTTTTGAGGTCCTACCTCTCATGAAAAATAGGTGATTCTTTCACTCTCCCTTGAGAAGAAGTGAGGGATAGTACTGGACATTGGAAAGTAATCCAAGAGTTTAAGAAGAGTCAATCTATTGCCTGAATATTTTTAAGTCCAATCAATTCTACTTTTGTTTTCCTTTGCTATAGTGTTTTATCTCCCTCAAGGTTTACACAGACATATACCCACATGCACACACACAGACACATTTGCCTAGTCCCTTAAATTGATTGCTTATAGAAGAAGGCAAGAAATCGACGAGAAAGTTCAGTGTGTTTTTTGGGGGAGACAGATAGTTTCCTGGACCTCTAAGTTTTGTGTGAGGGGAACAGAATTTTGCCTGTTTCTACTGTACATTTTATTATGGATTGTGAAGAGAGAGGGTGAACGCTATACATTGTTATAACGGTATTTTAGGGGTAGATTCTAAACATTGTTCACAGGCTGATAAGTAGACTTGCCGATGATAGAGGCTTTCTTACTAAGGAAGAGACTGTCCTTGTGGAGTTAGAATGACAGATTCAGTCTACATTTTTGTATAGTATTTTTCAATATTTTAAAATAATTTTGTCAGCAAGTTATTTTATATCAAAATCTGTCTGGACGGTCTCTTTTTATAAGCCAAAATCAACATATTTTTATAAAAGGGAATGACCATTTTAAAGGCTTTTTAAATTTTGAGCCATACATTAAGATTTTATTGATCTTGAGAGCTGGAAATCTCGACATACCTCAATTTCTTTCATACTATAGTTTTCCTATTATATAATTTTACTTCCTTCTCCACCTATATTTCAATTTTCCGTACTTACCATTCCTTTAGAAGTTGACAATGTACAAAAGCTGCGTGGCAAAAATGTGTGAAAACTAAGTGACTCTAGGAATGTAGGAAGAGGAAAAAAATCAGTTGTGAAAAACAAGAAGTATGTTTTATCTTATTCATGTATGTTGTTTCATGAATTCAAAAGCTCAGTAGCTACACTACATTTTTTAATGTTTGTATATAATCATTACATGTTACCATGTTCAAGTGTTCCTGTCTGTGCTATTTAGGCTTTAAATATGTTTAAATTAATAACTCAAATTCTTTTTTGAAAATGAAATATAGTTAATGCAAACATTAACTTGCTTAAGTTCTTATAGTATTTTACTGGAATGCTGTATTCAAAGATATGTCATTTTCTGCTAAATGTCTTTCTAATTCTTTTGAGCAAATGATACCTTTTCCCCAGGCCCAGCTACTTAGTGGATATTATTGAACAAGTGTCTTTTACAGGATCTAAAAAAGTGCAGCATTATGTGAAAGAATTTTTTTTAAATGTGCATGGACTATTTAGGAATATGCTTAGTGAATATTAAGCAAACACCTGAAGTTCCTGTGCTGCTGCCTAGAACCAGCACTTCATTACCTATTACGTGCAGTGACTTTGAATTTTTTATTAGGTACTGGTCTCTTAGCCTGTAAGGCTTGTGCATGATGTATACGAGAGCGATTTCCAGCGGCGTGAAGCTTATCACAGATCCACCTAAAAGGTAAGGATATTTTTTAATTTTTAGTTCACATGCAGAACAGCTGCCTGCAGAACACCTGCACACAGAGCAGGAACGAAATTTGGTGTAGGAGTTGATTATACATGTCTTACCCACATACAGTAAGTCCAGAAATAGGCGTGATGAACTCCAGATAAACCCAGGGTATGTGAACAAAAAGAACAATACCAGAATATTTAACCCCCAATTTTGTGCAACACTACATTTTTAGTGCTTATTATTTTCAGACTCATGAGGACAAAGGAGAAAGGCTTGAATATATTTTGGATTTATGTAGTCCCGCCCACCTCTGTAGTATTGATATCTATGGTTTAGACAAGATAATTTCTAAACGCAAAGTTGAACTGTGAATCTGGCAGTCAATGTACGCAAAAGAATGAATCGTTACTACTGACATTCCTCGTATTTGCTAAGGAAAACAGTGTTAACAAGCATTAATAAGTATTAAGGAAAAAAGAGAAAAGCAGGAAGAAATGGTGAAGAATTGAGAAAGGCAACTAATAAGAATGAGAGAAGGAGAAAAGGCACAACAGTAAAGCTAGAGGTAGCAAAGTAATGCTTTGATTAATTTTTCACTGAAAATGGCTTAAATGGGCTTTTGAGGGTGAGGGACCTTATCACTTAGGTCACGAGTGATGACTCCTAAGTATATTAGTTTGGGTAATTCAAAATAGGTGATTCAGGAGATGAATGTACCTTAAGAAAGCATGGGCTATGTACAGAATATGGTGATACGCTGATGAGTAAGATGACAGAATTTGATAAAAGAATATAAGGGGTAAGAAATTTTTTTAACCCAGGACCAACAGGAACCTTCCTGGGCTTTGTGTTTCTTGTATTAGCATCATAAACTCAGCAAACCCCATCTCAGACATTTTCGCTTTTTCTGATAGAAATCTTTTCTGGGACTTTGTTTTAGAAACTAATTTATTTTTCCATCTTAATTTTTTCATTCACAGTTTATAAACACTTTTTGTGCCAAAATTTGCATCTTAGTTGTTAACTGTCTTTCAGCCTGGTGTTTTACCTTTCAGAACAACTTATTGCCATTTCTTCTTTAGCCTTATCCACCTTTCAATTTCACTGCTAGCCTCTGTATTTTCAAGTAATCTTTTCACATGTGGTGTTGTGTGAAATACCTTGCTGAAATCCAGATAGGTATTTCATCAAGCATATCTTATTAAAAGAAAGCTATTGGTTTAGTCTGGCATGATCTTCCTGCAATTACTTTATGTTGTATTTTAAAGCTGCAAATGTCCCCTTTTCTTGTTCATATGAAAACAGAGCTGTTATTGATAGCGTAATGAAATCATTGCTCTTGGAAAGGGAAAGCCTTGTCAGCCACACTTTCTGAACAGCGAATTTGGGTCATGCCATTTAAAAAAAAAGGTTTCTTTGAAAGCAGTCTACTTTTGATAATGGGGCCTTGATCCATTCCCCAATCAGACTGAGCATGCATATCACGACAAATCTTTCCTCCATTAAAATCATTTACTATCCTAAAAATGAATTAGCTGAATCAATATACTCCTTCTGATGTTCCCCTGAGGAGACAGGAGCAGCTGCTTGAGCAGCAAGTGCTGTCTGAACAGTCAGGCGCCTCACCTGACGTCGGCAAGGAGGCCACCACTGATGGCACCAGGGAGCAAGAAACGGACCCTTGTAGGGAACTGGGAAAGAGGGTTACTCATAGGTGCAATGGTTTTGCTGAGGCAAGACCAAAAATCAGCTACAACTATCAGAACTGGTAAAGCAGCACAACCCTGAAAATGTATAACAGCAACAATAACGCAAACCCCAAGAAAGCAAGATGAGAAAGAGGACAGCTATTCTTTCCTATGTGTCATCCTCTTCTAACTGCTTGAACTGCTTGAACATCTGTATAGAGACTTAACTCTAACTAATTAGATTAATTTAGTTTAAAGGATAGCTTCTGTAAAATTTCTTACGCTGTATAGATACACAGATACGTAATGCTTAAGGTATTTAATAATGAGCATACCCTCCAGTTTTGACTGTTTTCTTCAAAAGAACAGCAATGCTTCAGAGAACAGGAAAAACAAGGGCAAAAAGTCAGAAATAAATAAGTTGAAAAATTTGAGCTGGATCTCTTCAAAAGATTTAGTGTGCACAAATTAACGGACCTAGAATTTCTATAGAGGTGGTAAATATACTGATTTTTTAAAGTTTTTTTTTTTTTCAAAATTAAATTATTAAGAAAGGAAAAATAATGCCATGGAACACGTATTTTTTGAAGTGAAAAAATATTACTGATAGCTCTTTATGGCTTAGTATTTTTCTTCTTTTTCTGAGAATATTAGTAACTTTTTAAAGAAATACAGTATTGACACATTGAGTTATACAATTAAAGTTTATTCTCAACCTCAGAAGAGCTAATGGTAGAAGTTGATTTGGGATTCTCCATCAAAATTATTATTCAATAGAAATGATTCATGCTTTGAAATTAGAAGTGGCAGTAGTGTAGGTCAATAGTAGGAGATCCCTAATTTAATTTGAAAAATGAAGCCTTCACAATTTTGCAATTAGATAATTGAAATTTTTAAAAGTGAAAAGCTTTTTTGAAGTGTAGCTTTAAAAAACTTTTGGTAATATTTATTTGTTAATTGGTACTAAAAATTGCACAATCAATATAAAAGCATTTGGAGTGTTCTAAAATTACTGAATATAGGTATATGAATTTTTCATAGTTTATTGAGTAAATCAAGTCATTTTCTTCTGATTATTTCAATAGAATTATATTTTGAAATCTAAAATTACTTTTTTGCCTGTGTGCCCATAAAATCTTTCCTAGTGATGTTTGGTTGATGTACACTAACAGCCAATCTTTCAACACATCTCCTTAACCACAGTGGTTATTAGCGTTTCCATCAACCTTTAATTCAGCAGAAAAAGCTGAAGTTATTTCTGTTTGTATGGCAGGGGTACATACTTGTAGCCAAGCTGCAGATTTGTATATTATGAAATGACTGAAGCTGGTTATGAAAATCCTGGTTGTTGGACTTCTGATAATTGCCTTCATCAGCAAATAATATAATTTGCAGTATAGGACACTGATTCCTTCTTTTGCATTTTTTTTCAATATCAAATTGAGGGTGAAGTTAAATGTGAAAGCTATATTGTTTTCATTGGTAGTCATTGGTGCTGTGGAGAGCATGTTTTAGCATTGTACTTTTATAACAATTGGGTCTTTTCCGAAAATCTGTTTCTTTGTTCAGCACAACTTTAATATGTTGGGCATGTCTCCTTTCATCACAGCAGGGGACACTGTGTATTTTGGGATAAACTAGTTCCTTATTAGCAATGTGAAATCTGTTTGAACTTGTTTGCATATGTATGTCAGTTGATAGTGCCTTTTGAGGTGGTAAGTGTTGGGGAATTGTGTCAGCAGTAGTATTTTTTTTCCTCAATAGTTGATTCATATCCTGTAAATACGCTGTTCCCATTATACCTAAATTCTATTTTTATTGTCTATGAATATAGGATATGTTGACAACAGCAAATCAATAAATACTTCTATAAATTAATGGCTGGTATTAATGAGTGAAATGCAAACACTGTAACTCACATTTTGCAGTTTAAAGAGAATCTCCCAAGGTTGCTGTGCTGAAAGCTTTTAGGGTTGTTTTGAATATGCGTGTATGAGAGCTTATTTAGGGAGTTGGAGCTGTAAAAGAACTTAGATTATGTGAGTTTCTGTATCGCATACTCAAAGTTTGATACGTGGAGAACTTGAGTGGGAATCTGTATCACAGCGGGTCAGGTGCCAAGGCTCCCTCTGCAAGTGGCTCCAGCGAAGATACATCGGGGAACTGCTTAGTCTGAGAATCTCGGTCAGGTTTAGGCATCGAACCCCTCAGCCTTGATTTATTTGGTGTAATTTTGGACATGTGTGGAAAGAGAATGCTAGGCAACTTGGGAATATTAGTGGTAAAAGCTTATGTATTTATGTATGTCTGTTTATGTCTTCGATTTACATACCAGTATTCGATCAAAGCCCCACTTCAGATGCCTCACTCAGTTTGTAAATCTTACTCTTTCCTTTTTATTTTATCTAAATGTTCTTGCTGATATAAATTATCACTTGAAATTACTTTTTTTATTTAGCATAGGAACAATCTTGACTGCTTTACTTATGAGTGGTCCACTGTGCACATAAGAGGTGATAGAAATGAGAGTGGGTGTCTGTTTTGTTATTTAGGTAGAAAAATATCTTTTCTTATTTGATTTGTAATCCTGCCTAAAGAAAGCTGCACCACATTCTGTTCCCCTACAAACTTCTCTTGATTTCATGGCATTTTAAAGGTTCGTCTTAACTATTAAAAAAATAAAATAGTTGATCTCAGACTCATTTTTTGTCTGGTAAGTACAGGAGTGACTATGTAGGGAAACTGTTCAGAACCTGCGCTGTTCTGTGCTAAAGACCAGCAAAGAAATAATTCACCTGGGAAGATTTTTGGGTTTTTTAGAAACCTGCCAGCAAGCTTTTCCCTTACTATAGGGCTCACATTTAAACTATTTTTAATGTTGGCTTTTGGCAAACAATGCATCTTTCTCCTTCTCTGATAGAAAGAAACAGCTCTGTAATAAAGAATACTAATTTCTGTGTCTTTCACATTCATGTCTGGGAAGAGATGTAATTTATAGAAGAAAATTGCAGATCATATTATGAACTGCCTAAGAATTTCAGGAAAAGAAACAACTTCTGGGAGAAAACATGAAAAAAAGTATAGGGACCAGTATTTTTTTTTTCAGAAACTTAGACATTAAATTTCCTTTATTGAAATGGACCTATAAAAATACATCTGCAAACATCTGTGATATCCCAAAGAAAATGTTTTAAAATGGAATTACTGTTTCCATCATGAAAACAGAAGTAAGTTTTTTGGGGAGGTCAAAAGATTATGTGATCATTTCTCATTTGGGCTATTTGAAGGAAAGTCTACCCTCTTGAAACTGCAACTCCATCCAAACTGTTATTAACCTAAATATAAATTCACCTACACATCTGCATTGTAAAGCATGTGATTTAATCACATTAATAAAGTATATTGGTGTGGAATTCTGAGGAAACTGATATGAACTGGTCTTTCTCATGGCATGACAATATTGCCATCACCGGGCTTTGAAGTGGCAGTGCCTGAGCTTTCTGAAGTACAGCTGGGATATGCTCCTTTGAAGCACAAGGTTCATAGCATGGGAAAAAATATTCAAGAAATCAATTATTACTCCTGACTCACAGTGTGTTCAGGCTGTCTTTATTACTTGTCATTGAGACAATAATTTGATTTGACAGGCAGATTGGATGTTATTAAAATTAAAGGATTTCAGTTGCCTTACTGCACATGTGAGTCGTTGTTACGAAGATCTGCTTCATGAAGAGAACCAAGACAACTGTGTCACTGGTTTGGTCTGCAGGTAAAGGAGTTGGAAAATTGCCCGGTTTTGTAATTGGTTGGTGAATTAATTGTATATAGCTGTCCACGGTGAGTCTTTACTAATGGAATGCATCTCTCACATTGCTGAAGTTGATATAGTGCACGTTTTTCAGGGAAAACAGGAATTAGCAGTTTAGAGTGAGGGCTCTGTCATGTTACTGGTGTTGCTGCTCTTTTTCTTATCTAATATGAACCTTGCACTACCATTTGGAACCCATTTTAGCAGACACCGTATATCCATATATTCAACAGTAAGCCTGTATAAAATTATGAAAAGAGGAAAAGATTGAAAAACAGGTAGAAATAAGAGAGTAGAAAGAGCAAATCATGTATGATTGCAGCATGCTCTCAGGTAAAGTTTATAAGCCTTTTATAAAAGAATAAAGCAGAAGAAAACCTTATTTGGGGTTCACTAGAAATGTTGCTGGAAAAAAGATTACTTCATTATTTCCACTTTGGAAAAAGAAAAAAAAAAAGCAAGTAGTGATCTGTTCATGAGCACCTATAGAATTATCCAGTTGAGTGATCCTTAAACATACTCTCACTCCAGTTTCCTTAAGTTGTAACTGGTGAAATTGGTACAAATATATAAGCTCTTTTTATAGGAAAGGTTGCCACTTGTGAGCTTAGGCTTATTTAATGGGTTTTTTTCAACCTTTTGGTGAATGATCTTTTATTTCTGCCAAAATATATTGGTGAAGGGCAGCACACTCCACTTAGGGCCTATGTTCTGGGCATTTTACACCAGTCCAATTTTAAAATACCTATTTTCAGACATATAAGAGAGACAGTTTAGAAAATGTCTGATCCTTGAAAGTCCTTCTATAAACATCCACCACCAGCTGGTAAACTATTTAGGTCTCTTAAGCTGCTCCTTTGAATTTTTAGAAATATATGTAGAAGTAAGCAGCACGCATTACTAGAATTTCGTAATATGATTTTTCCTATCAAAGAACATATTTCTATTGTGCTCTAAGGCTAACACTTAGCATGCTTCTCTTTTTTGGAGGGGAGAGCAAATGTTAGTAAAAGTACAGGTAAACCTACCAATTAATTAAGTCTACATGTAATTAAGTAAATGTAAATTGCCATATGCTCAGTATATTTCATAACCCTGAAGATAATAATTACCATATCCGGCTCATAATGGCCTTACTTTCAAAACAGGTGGGATATTCTCCATCTCTCTGTTTTTTCTTACTTGTGGTTTTTTGACAAACACTAAATGCAGTTACAAAATATAACTGATAGCAGAACTATTTGTTCACATTTACAAATGCAGACTTAAAAAATTCTAAGTACTTGTCTTTGAAGGTAAGAGTAAACAAATAACTGATTTTCAATCCATCACATGCAGCCTACAAATTTGAAGGTGAGGCAATAAAAAAAATTTCCTCACCTTTTGAATTACACTCACATGAAATTTTACAAAAGGAAGAAGGAAAATTAATAAATTGTCACTGAAATTTCCCTTTCTGGAAGACGCCATTTCTCTCTTATTCCATCAGACAATCCTGCAACGTCTGAAGGGCAAATATATAAAAATGTGAATGTGATTGACAAAATAGAATTTAAAAAGGAGAGTGAAAGTAAAGTTTTTTAGAATCTAGCCAGCCATAAAAGATGACTCATCAGACTGTGCATCTCAAAACACTTTCGTCTTTGTCTTTGACATGCCCTGAGTCATTCTGTTATTTTCCTCAGTCTCTTTATGGCTATTAAATACTGAAATATTGTAAAATTTAGTGTAAACTATGTAGGTGTATTGATGTTATTTTGTAATCCGTATTATGAACACTGAAAATAGTAATTTGCTCTTGCTAAATTGTTATATAGCTTTACTTATTATGACTTTTACTCATTATGTTTAATAACTGATTCATATCTGTGTTGTCCACAATTCTTTATGATTCTGATGGATGGAAGTAAATGATTCACCTAGTCATCCACATTTTGGCTGCACTTTTTCAATGGCTTCTTTTAGACCGTGTGTATCAGTTTTAAGCAGCAACTTAAGACTACCATAGTTAAAGATTTTTCCATATGTAGTCATGTATCATACAGCACTCCATCAATAGTTTACCCTGTCTGAGAAGTAAAAATACAAATGCGTAAAGTACTACCAAGTAAGAGAGGGCTTTCCGAACTGCATGCTACTAGTGATACAGAAGCCATTTCGAAATAGTATGAAACCTTTCACAGACCGGCTTCTGCTGATCGTAATTGCTGTGGTTCTCATCAATACAATTGATGGAACCAAGCAATTAGATTTCCTGAAAACCTGATCAAAGAAGAGTTATGTATGGACACACAGTATGTATTTCGGACTATGAATATTCCCTTCTGCCTGAGGAAGAACTGTGCTCAGTTGAATTAGAAGGAGCTACAAGGGAGACCGAGCTGGTGAACAGGTTATTTTGTAGTTTTAGCCTCTGAGGTGAAATGAAATAAAGAATAGCAGTTAAAAGGAATCTATTAGGGCAATTATTAATATTTACTTATAAATTCATTCCAACTTAAAAATATTTTGTAGAGTAACTCCTTTATAAAATCTGCTTAGAAGAACCCTTTGGAATATACTTTACAGGCATTTTGAAAGAAGATGGGTTATCCATGTGAAAGACTCACGAACACTTTAAATTCTTAATTTCTACCTTCACCCTTCCTCATTCTTTTGACCTACCGTTTCCCCAGTTTTTAGATGACAGTTTCTACCAATGCCGATAATGAAAAAAAAGAAACACAACAAAAACCTGAATGTCAACAAGAAGATTCACAGAGGAATGCAATCAAAAGTGATGTTGCAAATCAAGCCTAGAATCAGACCATCAAAAATTCAAAAACTTTCAGCTACTTGCAATTATGGTGGTAATTGCTATTTTAAAATGTTTTCCTTCTTCCAAAGAAACTCCATGTTGTTAGCTGAAATTCTAGGTATTTTAAATCACAGAAAATCTTTTCACAGTTGATGAAGACTAAATATTATAGGCAATCAAAACAACGTATTATCTACATATTTTAGCTGATTAAAAAAAAGTAGCTTTTGGAACTTCTTTAAAAAATCATTTTACTATGTAGTACTAGCTAATTACAGCATACTTTTTCACAGACCAAAACATTAGCATTACCTATTTTAAAGCAAGGGATGGTGGATTTTTAAATTCTTTTTAAGGAAATGGAATCTGAGGTCTTTGCTATGATATTTTAGTCCATGTAATCATTCCTTTTCCTTCTGTTGTGAATAAGTGTTTGCAGTGAAGTTTTGATTAATATATGTAAACAACACATATAATACATAAAATTAAGGTTTCTTTAAAAATAGTGTAATTCAAAGATTGATGTACAAACATTACATAATATGAAGCCATTAAATAAAAGCAAATGGCTGACAGTTATATATGGAGTGTAGGAAAATGCTGTTAAATAATAATAATGTAAGAATAATTTTGGTTCAAGAGCAACTATTTCAAAGGACAGTTAAATTCTAAGATTTTGTCAGGACACTCTCATACTTAACTGTATTTTGAATATGGGAAACTGCATTTATTTTTAGTCTCTGATAGTAATAATAAACTATGATCTTGTTTCTTTTGTTCAGATGCTTGATTAATTCACAATTTTTGAAGGATGGGGTTCCATAAAGAAAAGGAAAGTTCTATCTCAGTTTTATTTCTGAAACTTTCTAATTAGAATTTTTCTAGTAAATCTGTTAAAAGTCAGTAATATGACATGATATTTAATAAAGATTCATAAGCATTCTGCTAGGTGTTTTCTTTTAGCGACATTTTATTAGTTAGTAGTTTGATGTCTGAAGAACAGATACTAGCAAATGGTTTACCTTAAGAATCTCTTATAAAGGTAAAGTTGTACAACATAAAATTGGTCTATATGACTAATACCTGGCAAATTTATAGGATTTGGTTTTGAACAAATATTTAGGAAAAAAGCAAGTGGATACTTTTCTAGCAATTGGTATTTACACAGTTTGTCTACATGAAGCAAATGCAAAGGATTGGCAGGGGAATGATGATACAGCACTGATACAACTGCAGTGGGATCAATGAAGCTGGCAGAGCCCTGGGTGGAATTTTCTGAAGTTAGAGGCAAAACAGTCAGAGTAAGCAAATATATTAGTGCTCTGAAATTGTGTAAGATTTTTGGGGTGTTGGTTGGTTGGTTGGTTTTTCATTTGTTTGTTTGGGGTTTTTTGTTTCTGTTTAGGTGTGGGTTTGTTTTGGTGTTGGTTTTTTTTTTTTTTTTTTCCTGGGCTTGCAACAAGAGTGGAGCTGGAAAGTGTCTGGAAGATATGGAGAAAGGAAAGTCTTTAAACACCAAAATAACTGCTGTTAACTGTTGGTATAAAATGGAGACTTTGATTAATCTGTTAAATATCTAATTTTGTACTCACTGATTCATACCACTGAGGCCAAGAACTTCATAAATATTTAGTATCTTTAGTAAGCTTGTGTGACAATTTGAGGCAAAATGAAGCCAATAACCTTAAAAAGAGAGCAAAAGGGTTCACCGGTTGAAACCGCTCAGTGTTGTTTAATCTGCAGTACTAAATTGTTAAATCCTTCAAGGAAGAGAAATCTCATACTGTTGAAAGAGTATTTGGGGAAATGACTTTTCAACATTAGAGTAAATCTGCTAATTTTGAAAATGTGATTTAAATCAAGGCATGATTGTTGGGGATTTTGTACACATAAGCTACACTTGTGAATCATTGCATAGGGTCACTTGATATCTCTTTTTATAAGGCACAGGGTACAGGAAAGTTAGGGAGAAAAAAACCTATTGTGTCATTTTGAGTTTTAAGTGTATGTTACTTTTCTGAGTTCATAAGCAGCTTACTTTTTTCATAATGAAAATGCATGCTAGAAAAAAACCCAAAAATATATTTGGAATATGGCTACATATTTAAAAGCAGACCTCTCATACATCATTTTATGCATTAGAAATAAAGCTATTTGAGCAGAGATCTTTGTTTTGTAGCAACTATAAACCTGAACTTTATTATGAAAGATATACCACTGAGATTTTTCCCTCTTACAAGATGTCTCTAAATCTGATATGACATGATACTGTAAGAATGAAAAAGCAGCCATGATTTCAGATATAAAAAGCCCGAAAGTAAATCTGTAGTATTGCAACCATACTCGGGAAAAGCAGCAGTCATTTTATTCTGTAGAATTCCTGAGCCAGCTGATAGATGAATCACTTTTGACAGTAACTCACTTTTTGACCTATGTGGCAGGGAGAATGTCACAGCAGTAGGAGAGGTTCCGTGATAATTGGAAAGTGAAGGGGACTTGGTGGTGCAGTAGGTTAGTGCATTAGCCTTTCCCCTCTGGAGACCTCCATTCATATTCTGCCTTAGGGTGACTAGTGAAAATTCATGCTTTGGTGTCCTACTTCTGTTTGTACATATGACAAAAAAGACCCATATTTGGTAAAAAATGTTGTCTTTCTTCACTATAAAACACTGTATTGGCAAGGATCTTAGGGCCGATGTACACTGGCAGAGAGCTTAAACAGCCTTTATTCCTGCAACACGTGTCTATCAAGTCCACTCTCCCCAAAAGACCATTCACTGAATATGTTACTAAAGGGAAAAAAGGAAAAGCTTCTCAGTTGATATGCATGAAAATAATGCAAATAATGAAGGAAAGTCATCCATAATACAGAAGCTATGCTGATAAATTGCCCATTTTCATTTGGAATTAACTCCTAATCTCTGTTGCACTGAAGTTATACTTCTCTTAAACTGTTTTACTTGAACCTCCTTCTGCCTAAGATTTTTAAGTGCCAGAGAACTGCCGTTTCACATGCAGTGAAGTGGAGCAGTGATGACATCCAGTGATTAATTAGTTCAAAAAGTACACATTCCCTAAAGGTGTTCTGGGAGCCACTTTCCAGGCCTCTTTAAAAGAAACATATTGCTTGCATTTACAGGTGGTAGGAAGCTGAATATAGTTTGATTATCAGCGATGTACTGTCTTCTCTTACATCAGTAGCGCTTACTCTTACTGCCTTGCAACAAGGGTGGTGCAACTAATTGTGCTTAATGATCCAATGCAAACAGCCTGAATTTTGTCTTATCAACTCCTCCAATGTTTATGTTTTCATCTCCTTCAAAATGTACAACTTCCAGGTTACGTTAGGGATTTGCAGCGATGTGTGAACACCTTAACTTTCAAATCCTCTCAAAAATGTTAGCTCTGTTTACAAGTGTCAGAGAGCTTCCCTCTTCAGACATGAATATTCAGGATGCGTCCGGCCTGAGAACCTTGGTGACTAAAGCAGTCTGTTCAAGGATGAAAAAGGCATCAGGGAAGTAAGACTCACAATTTTATACCCTTCTTCTAGGTAATAGTCAATCACAATTATGGCTCCATCTCTGGAGCAGATGACAAGAATTATCAGCTAACCACAAAATCCAGTCCACATCCCTTTTTGACAATCATTTCCCTCTAACTTGAGGGAAACGGGGAGTAGAGATTAAACCCTACTTTTTCTTTTTTCCCTTCAGTAATAACAAAAAAAGATAGAGGGGGTAAACAGAGAAGCAGCAAAGGATTAAAGGATAAAGACAGGACAGAAGAAGCTTGAACAGAAAGCAGCAGACAAGAACAGAGCTGTCATTTGACTGATAAATCATTCTCTTAATCAGCTGTGCCAGCCGAAGAAGGCCTGAGTAAGCAGCTACAAATGAAGAAGCTTTAACTGATTTTTTCTGTTTCCACTCCTCCAACACACACCTAGTAATTTGAGTTTATACTTTTAATTGTACTAGTTTCTAATAGGGTGATAGGAACCTCGGTTTGAGACTTTTCCTTTTCTTTGTATGAAAAAAACTTCCCAGAGTTGTGAAAATCTTTAAGCAGCTTCTGTGCTACATAAGAGTTTAGATCTCCTTTAAGTGCACTAGATTTCTTCGAGTAGTTAGATTTCTTCCCTGGCTAGGTTTTGTTGTTGTTGTTGCTGGTTGTTTAGTTTGGCTTTTTTTTTTTGATAAAACACCATGGAGCTGATTTGAAGCCCTGAATAAGAAGCAGAAGCAAGACAGGATCAAACCATGACTTTTCCATCCATTCTGATGCTCACATAAGGGAGTAAGCTAAGATAGGCCTTCTCTTGGTACACATGCATCTTGCCAGATCAGCAAGGTCACTCCCATTCACCCTTCACTCGCACCTCTCACCTCTAATTGCAGACCAATATCAGGGATGCCTTTGGGATGTCAGTCTCGTATCCTCTCCTATCCTCTAAAGGTTGATGATAACAGTTTCACAGCCTGGGAGGAGGAAGAGTACCTAGGAAGGTCCTTTTGCTTCCTTATTTCCATTCAAAGGTGAGACTGAACCAGAAACGAGAGTTGAGGCTGAAATAAAAATGAGGAAGGATGAGACCTAGGTTGAGGGGAAAGGGAAAATGGAGAATTATCAGTTTTAACAGGGTTTTGGTAAATCAAAAAACCCTCAAACCTGAAATAGTCTTTGAACTGCTTTAGCAAGTTGGTCCAAAACATTACTTTGCATTTTTAGTTTTTCTTGTATATCTGATATCTTAAACCAAAAGCTTTATGAATAACTTCATAAATAAAACTTCTGCATTATGTACAGCACATTTTCACCATCTGCTCACTTATGCTGTGCCCCATTGTAAGTAAGGTTCTAAAAGAAGTGGAAGATGCCTAGTTTAAAGAAGCTCTGCTGTTATTAAAGTTGTAGAAAGAGGAATAGTACTGTATTCTTATTCTGGAAGCCTACATGAACCTCCTGATGAACTTTGTAGGACTGCTGGTTTTGCTTAGCCCTCTTTTCTCAGAATCTAGATAGTATTTTTAAGCATTTAAGTCTTTAATGTTAAACACTGTTTCTCACTAATAATTGGCTATGCATCCTGAGACAACTGAAATTTTTCTCTATTCATTACTAGGTTATTGTAACTGTCTAGGATTTAAGCATGCATTGTAAGTCTCATTTTTAGAGGTTCTTTTAGCTTTTGTTTTTAATGATGCAAAATAAAAGGTAAAGGTAATGCAGCAATTGCGTTGAAGTGTTCAGATTTCTAGTTGCCGACTGAAGTGTGTGTACTTCTGGATTTGATTTTGAGTTGAGAAAATAATCTGACAACTTATTTTTACACCATTTTAGTAGTGGTATGGTTTTTTATTTTTAAGTTTCAGTGTTGTTAGGTATGATGCACAGAAGCAGGGTGAGAAAGTGATTTCATGCTCTATTTCTCCAGATGAAGTTTTGTGCTTTGCTGACGAATACTGACATGTAAACCCAAATTGCAGCTTCCCAGGTCTAACAATGGTAAATAAAAAAATTGCTCAAAGAAGTCATAGGTAGGCTTTTATAGGCCACACAAAACTTCTGAAATGAGTTAATATGTTACCATGGTACATGTTAGCTTGAAAAAAATTAGCCTTTCTTGGGTTTAGACTCCTAAGGTGATAACTGGTTTCCAAGATTTTTAAATAGGTTGTTTGCTAACATGATTTTGAATTACACTGAAACAAAACAAAAGTTAAAAGAAAAGAAAAATTGATGACCATGTTGGGGATTTCTTTTGGAATGCAATATTCTCTATTATCTAAAATCAAATAAACTTAGAGTAGTTAGCAGGATGTAAAAGGATGAAGTTATCTAATCCATGAATACAGGGAAGTATCAATACCTTTACTTTTGAAATCTCAAGCATAAATCTTTCTATTCGATTACTTAACTCAGAGTTCTACCACATAACTATTTTGGGGTTTGGTTTTGCACAGCAAGCTTCAATGATCAGGAGGTTATGGAATAAGGAAATTGTATGTGCTACTTTGCTACCAGTTTATTACCTCAGGGTTCTGCCTCACAGAGGCAGATGTTCATCTTGGGGCAATTCTTTTCATTTTTTGCTCCCACCTGTCTGTTTTGTCTGTCTCTGTCCAATCTCTGCTGCAGACATGGGAACATCGCTTATAGAATAGCTGCTCAGGTATTTCTGTTTACAGGAAATTTGTGTGGGTTTATTTTAATATCCAAGGCTTTAAACCATGGATGTTCTCCAGATGTTTTATGAATGTCACTGTCCTTCCTGCCTTGGGGACATATCAGATAAGAATGGAAACCTCTCCAGCCAGCCATCAATCAATGGTACCCCATCCACACTCAATCGTTAGTTTACTGTAGTTGGACTCTCTACTGGGTTGATACTTTTTCTACATGTAATTTAGGACAACATAGTTTCACTTGAGGTAAAACAAAGAAACAAATGCTGCATATTTTTACTGGGAAAATACATCTTAAAAAAACATTTCATCCAGCTCCACTCAAAGTCGTTTATGGCTGTGATTCTTGTTTCTGCTGCATAATCTCAAGAAAGAATGTCACCTAATAATATAGTAGAGCATTGTATTAAGCTGGTTGTGTGTTATCTGACCAGATATATGTTTTTGAGATGTTTCTAGTGTTTTATATTTATCTTTAAGATGTTTCCTAAGGTAGCGCTCTGAAGACGGAATTTGATTCCACCAAAAAAGTGATTACTGTGTGTTGCTTGTTTAAGCCACAACTTTGCAGTATGAGAAAAAATTGTAGAGAATGAGAAAAATGAACAAAGTTATTAATTTGATAACAGCAGCACAGAATGTTTAATAATGCATCAGATAGCATTTATCAAAACGTTTACATAGCTGCCTACATTCCTAATGAAAAGCTCTGGGATAACAGCCATAATTACAGGTTTATGATAAAATACCTGAGGCTTGAGATGTTCAGTCCAACAAGGACTAATGTCATAATAGTGTAAAAGTAGGCTTACTGAATGGTCATAAATGTAATTGTGGCACTCTGACATAAACTTGTTTTGGAGGCAAAATTGTTTCAATTAAGAATAATGGAATATTGCTAGATGAAGTAAAACTATGGCACTGGCTGTTCGTTACAGAAAACAACATACTGCGAATAAGAATTTTAAAATTTAGACTGGAAATAACAATTTTATATTCCCCTCTTCAGGCTCAGTTCTTAGTTGCTGGGAATTTAGAAATGGAGTAGCTGTAGGTAAGGATCCATGGGTTTGAGATGACTTTTTCATCTTACACCCTTGATAGTCTTTGTGGCAAAATGTTCCCAGTCATAACTCTACATGACATTAGGGTTGCAGCCAGATTATGTGACTACAGCCAGGTGCTGTATACCTGACAGATTTCAAGAGGTACAGAAAAAGTGTTAAAGATAAGTCTCAGTTTTATGAAGACTCTAGCAGGAAAAAAATTTGACTACTTCTGCAGGTGTTTCTAGCTCTGTTTTCCTTCAAACAAAAGTTGAAGCTTCAATCTTTCATGTATTTAGAACTTTTTAAAGGAATGATTCCTTCCAGATGACAACAACCCCTGAAAAGATAAAAGCTTAAGAAAATACATAACATACTGAAATATACACACATATTGTACCTCTTCTTGCCTAGTTCTCCATGAAATGTCAAAAGAACCTCCTACTGTGATATGTCTGTGAGCTCTGCAAGACTGATTAAATTTCTATATAATATCAATTGTTGCATCCTGTGAACCATAAATTATAAAATTTGTGTTCTATTTTATCACTCCATAAAAAGACTTAAAACTTTTTTCTTATCAGATATGAAGAATGAACTGTGACTCTCATTTTATTTGTGGCAATTTTATGCACATACAGAAACAGAGTGTAAATGAGGGGTATATTCTTTATATATGTGTGTGAAAGACATAGATTAAGAAAGCATTTGCTACACTAAAATAAATAATATTTTGATTTATTCCCAATTTTGTAGTATCCCAAAATAAGGGAGTCAAATTAGGTGTCCAAAGCCTAATATGTAAAGGTCCCTTGAGAGCAGAACAGAGAATATTCAGGCTGTTAAGAAGATGCGGTTTCCTCCCTTACATTTTTAACTAGTGAAATAGCAAAATATGACCAGAGATTGGTGTTAGAGAAGATTTGCTTTGTGACAGAAACTAGTGTTAAAAGGGCTTGTGGTCATTTCTCACACCACTTCAAGATGTGTGGTTTCTGTACAGAATCTCAACTTACACATTTAAATCGTATTCAATGTTTTTGACCTTTTGGCACCACACACCAAGAGGCTAATGCGAGGAATCTGTTCCTCTTGAATTGCTGACTGTAGTTTAAGTCCATTGTTCAGAGAATTTCAGGATTATGAATTTCAAACTAAGGCGAATGTAATAAAAACGTCTTTATGCTCATTCTCATCTCTGTCTCACACTCTCTCACTCACTCTCACAGGGTTTTGTACTGCGGCTTATCACCGTTGCATCTGAGTGCCTTCCAAATAAAATAAATAACAGTAGCAAAGCCTCTAGTGAACATCATGGGGAACGTCAACATTGAGAGGCAGGGCTTATAAATCTGCATGCAACACTGTATGGACGTGCTTAGATTGCTTCCAGACCAGAGCTGGCTTACATCCAGCTTCTTGCATAAAGTGTACTTGAGTGACTTCAGGCCTATATTCACTGTATGGGATTGCTTTAGGGTTGATGCTTCTCTCAGGGCAGGGGTAGAGTGGGAGAAGGTGAGAGAGGGGGGTGTGTTTGTGTGACAAATTTTGGTAGTTTGTGATAATTGTGCGCAAAGTTTTTATTCAGATGGTATGTCTCACAGTTATGAATGCACCTGTGATTTCTTCTGTGGTTCCTTAATGGGAATAAGCACAATTTTAATAACTTTTCTTAATGAAAAAATAGCAGTGGAATGAATCTGATTTTTTCATTAAAAACTGTGTTCTTCTATTTTTCTGCTGTTAATTCTTATAGTTTCTTGTATCTTTAGTATCATAGGTATCCTGAGCGATATGCCATTAAACCAAGAGCCAAATGTAAGTTGATCATAACAGAGTGGCTTTCAAAAATGCAATGTTCATTTTGAGAATGGATCATAAATGGAAGCCATTAGTAGAATTTTGCAAGCTATAACGACTCTGTGGCAAAATGTATGAATAAAAGCGGTAATTGAGAGAATTTTGAAATTTTAAGAGGAAAACATTGTAATAACAAACTGTAAACAGTTTCAAAACTCTTAAAATCTGAGTCACATCAAACCAAGTGGTAGTAAAAAGAAGTAACAAAAGCTCTCTCCTTAATGAAAACATGGTTAGACTGTATGCATCATAAGGCAGATCTAGTGGATGCTGTTCGTCATGAAAGGAATTAATTCAAATCAATTCAAAATTATCTTTATGAAACTATGTCATAGAGTTGGCTGCTTTGTCAAGAGCTGGCAAAGAAATGGTTTGCTGAAACATTTAAGCATCATAAAAAAGATATAGGAACAAGATTATTATTATTCAATAATAATCAGTTTAACTGTTGATAAAAACTCTGGAGTTTGGATAACTTCTGAAAGGTTAATCATTCCAGCTAGGTTTTCTGAGGGGAAACTGCAAGTGTAGAAATTATGGTTCTAAAATCAGAGGTGTTGATGCAGTACTGTGCCTTGATTTGGGGGCTTCTGCTGGTTTTCTGAGGAAATACACTTTGTCCTATTGGCAGGATGGGGGGGGAAGTATATAAGACCATTGATGATTAAGCAGTTTATCTAGAGATCTCTTATTTCAGTGCATTGTCATTTGCTGCATGTTCTTTGCCTTTCCTGCCTAATTCATGCAGTCTATTTAAAACTGAAAATGTTATCAACCCTTGCAAAATGAGTAGTCGTTTACCAGCTATTTTCAAATCTGCTGAACGGCAAAAAACTGGTATTGTGTGGAGAAAATACTGGGTTTGTGATACATCAGCATGATTTCCTCAAGAGATTCTAATACAACATTTTTCCTGGACAGGGTCAGCATGATACATATACAATTAAAGAGTTAGGAGAAAGTTGTTGATGGACTCACCATAGAAGAAAAGATACAGACATTTAAACCTCAGAGCTGGAAGACTGCATAGATTTTCTTTAGATTTTTGCTGAATTGAGTTTTGTGCTTTCCACTCTTAAAGCATGCGTTATTTAAAAAAACAAGGGAGTATCCACTTCTTTGGTACATAAAGTTGATGACAATTTCATAAGCTAACTGAGCATGACTTACAGATAACAGTTTTCCTGGTGTTGAGGCAAATGTAAAGTGCAGTATCTCTTAATCTAAATTGTTAAAGGAATTAATAACTTGTGTTCTTTTCAGTACGCAGTGACAAAACTATCATTAAAATGGTTGTTTAGAAAGTAGAGAGTAATAGATCTGTTTCTGAAAATGTACGAAACAGATCAAGTAAAAGAGACCTTTTAAGAGATTTTTTAAGATTACACTGTGATCTTAAAAAATTTAAAGGAATTTAATTGAAATATGGCAAAATGTACCAAAATATCTATACAAATACGTATTTGTCCTAAATGATTGGAAAGCTGAATAACAGTCATTTTCTGAACTCAGTAAACTATTCCTAGATGTTCTGTATGAGTCTTTGTAGAGAATTTTTGGTGAGAGTGTTTTAAGAGAAATTGATAAAATGAGTGATTCTCTTGTACCGCTTCCTTTTGATCATTAAAGATAATTTTGAACATCACAGGATAGTACTACATCTGATAAGGACAATATAAAAGGCTCAATTTGTTTGCAAATGTTTAGTTATATTAATGTTATATTTTGAAGGTGATATATTATATTATATTATATTATATTATATTATATTATATTATATTATATTATATTATATTATATTATATTATATTATATTATATTATATTATATTATATTATATTATATTATATTATATTATATTATATTATATTATATTATATTATATTATATTATATTATATTATATTATATTATATTATATTATATTATATTATATTATATTATATTATATTATATTATATTATATTTTGTTTTATTTTACCTGGAAAATCAGAGTGAACTGGCTTTAGAGCTAACTAAGGACAGCAAATGGGGGCATATGTGCTTGAACCTCATGAGCTCCTGCTCTTCTTATTACTCAGGAGGCAGTGTGGATCTAGATTGACAGCTAAAAGAATGCAAAGGCTGAAGAGGGATATCTTGGACACCAGACAGCTTGCAGTGGCTCTGCGGCTGGATTTAGGAGGGGAGCAAGAAGATGCTTTGCTCTAGGTAGCTAGGCAAGAAGAGATAGATTAATAGCACTTTATCAGAGTTCCTGACAGAACTGAGCCTCTAGAATGTCAGCTGAAAGGGAGAACAGTGATAACATATAGGTAAAATTACTAGAACTTGAACTTTTTATTCTTTTTCAAGTGTTAAGATCCTTTCTGGAAAACTAATGAATTGATCTGAATTTAATATGTTGGGGTTTTTTTTGGGGGGTAGTGGTTGTTTTTTGGTTTCAGATTTTATTTTTTTTATTCTGCAGAAAGGTTGTATTTTAAAGCCTTCACATAGGACCTTAAGTGTTAGGATTTGGAACAAGGTAATTTCAATTAGTAGATGCTTCACACGGTCACATTCTGCCTTTTGAATCCATTGTTTTTAATAAGGAATAAGTATGTAATTATTTTATTTTATTTTTAAAACCTTCCTTAAAAGAATCAACTTGTTTAAAAATTAAGTTTCTGCAATTATGTTTCTTGGTTGCTCAGCATAAGTCTTTAAAAACTAGAGACTTCACAGCAGACCTTTGATCTAAAGACCCTAACAATTGAAATTGCATGTCCCAGTCTTGTTCCCAGGTAGCAATGTTATATTTCAGGAAGTTAAATTATAAGAATGAGTAGAATTTAGAAGAGCAAAGGCATGGAAATAAACATACCTTTCTAAAACTTTGTAACAAAAAACTTTATGACATAATTTAACAGAACTAGAGTTCTGTGAGACATCATTACTGAGAAGGTGATAGTATTAATAATGCGTTTTGAGAGACATTGACGTTAGTCTCATATCATACAAACATATATAAGAATTCATTTCTGAGCAAGCTTACTATATAAATAGGCAAGACCAAGAAAGAGTGGAGAAAGAAATAAGCACATGGGAAGGTCAAATGACTTGCAGGGTGGGAGCAGTAAATTTGCTGTTTCCCACATCCAGTCTGGATCTGTACCTGTTAAACCAGCACTAGATGGCAGTTCCTAAATAGGTCGCAGAGGCATTCGTATTGGGAGTGGGAGGTGATAGGTGCGATAATTACAAGGTGCAACTGTTTACCTCAGCTATCTAACTGCTAACTACCTATAATTAAGCAGCAGCTCTAGTGCTCTATGACGGGTAAGTTAATGTAAATAATTTCAGCTAGTCATTAGCAGCCTTTGCTCTGCAGAAATTGAGCTGCTGCTGACTCAGAAAGTTTCATGAAGACTGGAGAGACAAAAGGAGGTCATGATTTTCTGGAAAGTTTGAGAAATACTACATTAAGCTGTACCTTTTCTCAAATATTCTAGTCATCTTCTGATTTTACTTCACAAAGCTTGACATTTGTGGTTTGCTTTTACAGATCATAGGGTCTGTTCATACATTAACTCTGCCCATAATTAGGTGAGTGACGATCGCAAGCACAGCAAGAATTTCAGCCTTCCCCTCTGTGGCTGAAATTCAGTTAATGGTAGTGTTCTCCTGCATGGTAGCTCAGGTATCCACTGTTAGGTGGTTCAACAGCTCTGTTTTTAATTTGTTGCTTAAAATCTGGTTTTGTCCCTCCTGTTACTTATGGAAGTCGATGACAGCCAGTTTTATGTGAATACTGGGAATAAGTCTCATCTCCTATTCTTTGTAAAGAATTTATACTTCTGTGGGTATCCAGCCTCTTGTGTTCAATTTCTCCAAGTCAGCTATTCAAGGAAAGCTTGGACATGTAGTTAGCAAAGTACTGTTAGTAGGAAAGCTTTTAGTGTTGTATCAGTACATGTCTACCCCATGGTCTCCTTCCTGGTTCCCTTTATTATAAGTTTTTCTAGAAGCTGCTGCCTTGACTCATTGTCTATTATTTTGTAAGATCTCCTGATGTGGAATACAAGTGAATGCTGTCTCTTCTGGTGTGTTGGTATGTATCCTCAAGAAAGCAAAAAAAGAGACTGCAGTTTAGTTGAGCCTCTGTAGCAGTTGGCTCGCTTGTTCTCTGTAGGGAACTCTAGAATGGAAAAAGCAGCCAGTCATGCATGCTGTAATTTACATCTGATTGATGATGGGTTTAGATTCACAGGAACAATTTGCACTGGGACTCCTGTGGACCTAAAACTGAAATATTTTGCTACTGCTATCCAGCATTACTTTTTCTCTCAATCAGTCTCATATCTTTCCATATGAAGTTTGTTCTCAGAATTAACCCTTGAAGTTACACATTTAAATGATGCTTGGTAGTCTTCATTTCCTGTGTTAAATAATCTGGTAAGCTAAGTTGTAGCTGAAAATGCTGCCTTTCTAATACTCAGATAAATAAATTTTATGGGAAAATGTATACCATACAGTACTTGCTGTGCTTGCAAAGTCATTTAAACCTTTATTTTTAGAATAAACAAATATTTGAACATTATTTCACTAAGGTCTTTAGAAAAAACACAGTCTTTAAGCAAAAAAAAAACAAACACAACAAACCACCACCAAATAAAAGCTTTTGCACATCTCAAAAAGAACAAGAAATTAGTATTTATCAATGAAATGGAATTAGTCCAATAAGGCATTATCATTAATTTCTCAAATGAACATAAGTTCTAAATTAAATACTGTCAAAACTTACTAGTTTCTGACGTGTTTTTTATATAGTTTATATTACTATAATACCAAAAATATAACTCCTGTTGCCCCAGGAATGCCTGCAACCACCACTAGGCAGGTTTTGTTCTGATCTATCATGTGCCACACTAAAGCTACACATCTAGAAACTTCTTGACATTAAGTGATCAAAGATAGTTGAGTTTTTGGTTTTTTTTTCCTGAACCTCTCTTTTTTTGAGGTATCAGGCCACAGTAAAGGGAAAAAGACAATCTTTCTATGCAATGTAAGAATAATTAAATAGTAGTGTTTGCAAAGCATATTTTTTTTTATTTAAATGTGCCTTCAAAATGAAACACCAGAAAATTCTCATTCCTTATGTATATTTCCAGACTAGCTAAACATGTAAATATATAAATTTGCCATAAAACTTATTAATGGGCATTTGTTTACATATTTTTATCTCAATTATCTATGCCCATAGGACCCATTCAATCAATTTTTCACTAAGTAGTTTTCAAAATATAATTACTCTTATGGGTAGGTCTATGAACAGCAGTGTCATTTACACTATAGTTCACTAATTGCACTTCTAAGCCATTATAATGAATTATACTTGTACACTCTTCAAGAAGATCAGTTAATGCTAATCACTTCTATCACATATATCACTTAGAAGACATCCATCTATAACAGCCTTTTCATTTAGAGCCTCATTCCCTTTTAATTTTCTTGCGTTGTAAGATATGACCGTAAATGTATAGTGTGTGCTCACATAACCAGTTAGCCTTGTAAACTTAGTAGTAAAAGTTGAGTTTTAGAATTTAGAAGACATGGTTTTCTATTTTTTAATAAATCTAAG
Source organism: Phalacrocorax carbo (assembly GCF_963921805.1). Lineage (NCBI taxonomy): Eukaryota > Metazoa > Chordata > Aves > Suliformes > Phalacrocoracidae > Phalacrocorax > Phalacrocorax carbo. Next base: position 84,782,465 of record NC_087515.1, on the reverse strand, counting down.
ATGGAAACAATTAGGTTTGTGATTATTAGATGTACAGTTCTGGAACACTAGTTCAGGAATTACTGGCTGTAGGAATAACAGAAGTAAATAGTTCTAGTATGAAACTTGATACATTTATGAATGGGGTGTATAGGGCAGATTACTTTTCTGTTGGGTGACCAGACTTTTTGACCCAGATGCTTTTCTAGCCCTCTTTTTTTGTGATTTAACAAGATAGAGAAGTATGTACTGCAAAGTAAGGAGCTGAGTGCTTTTGTCTAACGGATCTATAGACTGAATGCCTAGATGCAGGCAGTAAAAAGATTCCTTTGCAGGATGAGAGATGCTGAAATAATGATCTCATACTTGCATGAAAACCTTCTGACTAGTTTGACAAGGAAAGTGTAATTTCTTAAGGTGTGGGAAGCTTTGCTGGGGATTTAGGTACAAGAAGCCCAGTTGTCCCAAGTGTGAAAAAAGAGTTGCCACCTCTTCTCTCCTTGTTATCATCACAGACTATTAAGACAATGTTTCACTAGCGGCTTACTGGAATTTCTAAGAAGTTGTGGTAACACATATAGCAAGGATCTTAAAAATGAAATGAGCATGAAAAATGAATTGATGTATACATGCTAGATCTAGTATAAACATTAAGCACTAACTGATATCACCAGCATAGTTGTTATGGTTAGAATCCCCGTAAAATTTCTATGGTACCTAAGCTACTGGTGTCTTTATTCACATTTGAGTATCTATGGGTTAATAGTGAAGAGAAACTATTTGTGTATGAAAATGTGAGAAATATGAAACAAGTGGTCTCTTTTAGGTTTCCAAGCTGAAGAAAAACACTGAAAAATATAAATCAGTTTTTCAACTCCAAAATTGCAGCTTACTAAGCTTACTATAAAATATAAGTTAATGATTAAAAAAAAAAAAAAACAAAAAACACCCATGGTTTAAAAATATACTTTGCAAGGGTGGGAGAAATTCTTTGTGGAAAAATTGCAATATAAGGAAATGCAACACAAAGGAGTTTTGTAGTGTCTGAGTACTATAACTTCCTTGAGAGGAATCACACCAGTAACTGAACCAGCTTACTTTACAGATGGAGAGAAAAGGGACAATAGCATTTTTAAATTATTTTCCTTTTGTTCTTAACACCTCTAGTGGGAGGTGCCCACTAGACATTCCAAAGACAATTTTTTTTCATGGTGCAATTCCACTGAGAGTTTACTACATCAATTTTATCAGTAGTTGTAAACATACATTCAGTAGATTTTGTTACCTTAATGTAGGACTTATGGAGGCGTCTGTTCAGTAAACCTAGGGAATCGTCATGCCAGCTGACTCCTAGATCACATTCTCTCGTACTCATGTGAAAAAGTATAATAGAATAATTAGGAAAGTAGGAAAGGCAGATAGCTTGTGAAATTCCTAGCCATAAATAGAAGATAAAGTGATAAAGAGAGGGAAAGAGAGCTAGTTTGCCTAAGAAGGGAGGAAGAGATTGTGTAAATAGACGTTGAACTGCACCTAGGAGGTGAGGTAAAGGAGCTGCACAGCAGACTAAGCCCTAAAGGAAACCTGGTTGAGAGAGGTACTCCAAATCCCTCCCGAAAGCCAGGAAGAGTCAGTCTCACATAGCTGGAGTCTGCTTGTCAACAAGAATAAGGTGTCCTGGAAAAATTCCCAAAGAAGAGCTATTCTGAGAACTATCTTCCAGCTGCCAAGCTATGAAATGTGAATCTTAGATTATAAATCAATTTTATGGGAGCAAGAAAAAATCCACCATTATTCCTTATGTCTGGAGAAATCTATATAACATCAAATTCTTAGAATTTATATTAAGGTGTTGTCCTTGTGCATCTCTTTTTTTGTTATTAGCTAAACAGATTTTTTTTCCTCAATATTAGCATCTTGGAACAAGTATTCTGACAAAAACATCTCAGCCAAATAATTCCAGTGGTTTTCGGGTTTTTTTAATTATTTTGTTTTTATTGTTTGTTAAATGTTATTTCAGATATGAGTTTAAACTGTATGGAACTGCATTCCCCTGGTATGGGTGGGAGAACATTCTGTCATATATATACATATATATATATATTCCCTTAGTTTCTCTACCCCAGTGCCTGTAGCCACCAAATGCAGAGTATTCTCAGGATAGGCAAGATATGGATATGGAACATGCTTGAGGTGCTTTGACATCTGAATCGAGTCCGTGAGTCCAAAGCAAAACAAAGTTGTAGCAGTTCTACAGCTAGGTCATTAACTAAGTAGCTGAAAGTAAGGGGTGAGTGAAAGGAGATCAGAGATTGCTTTAGCTACAGACAGAAATATCCACAGAGTCTGTTTTTTCTTCTTTTGCTCTGGAGACCTGCACTATTTGTCCCAGATCTATGGCTGTGAAAAGTTCACTGCTATGCCCATACCTCATCCTTTTCTGTTATCCACTGATGTTCTATACCTAGTCTCTGAAGGACCTACTGTCAGAGCACCTGGCATGCATGATAATAGTTTAAGTATTCTGGCTAGATTTCAGACAATACCTTTAGGCACACTGTGTGAAGGCAGGTAATTTTATTCTGAAGAGCATCCCTAAAACCAGCCTTACCAAATAGTTATAGTCATTAAACTGGAGTTGCAGTACTGTCACTTTTATTTTCTCTGTAGTTCATAGGTTTAGTTGACATGGAATAATCATACATAAGAATGATTGAAATGCATCATATCAAAGGTATATCTAGACTAGCGTCTTATCTATAACACTGATGGGTAGTGGACACCTAAGGAAGACAACAAGAACATACAGAATTGCTCTGACTCTAGGATTTTCAGCAAACAGTGCTTTAGGGCTTGCATGAGTGAGAGGTTGCAGTTGGACTGCTGTGTTTAATAACTGCCAATGTACATATTCTCCATCAACTAGTCCAGTCCTTCTCAGAAGCCGTTTACAGTTTTGGCCTCTAGAGATTCAGAAAGAAAAACTGCAGCTCCACAGCATATTATGCGTTGTAAAAAGCAGTACTTCTCTTTTTTCTTTTTTTTTTTTTTTATGATGTCACTGAGTGTTTGTAGTTTTAGTTTTATGAGACGTAACGACTTATTCCATCATCCTCTTTTTCCCTCTGTTTATGACTTTGGATTTCTATTATCTTGCCACTCAGTCATGCCCTCTATGTCAGGTCCTAGCTTGCTAAGTTTTTTCTCATTTGAAAGCACTACCGTGCCTCTGACTGTTGTTGCCTTTCTCTACTTTTCTACTGCTATTCTTTTATTTTTTCTTAATAAAGGCAGATCAGAGTTACATGCTATATTGATGAAGTAGATGTATTTCTTGAATACTGCACAGTGATGTTTTCTGTTTCACTGTAAATTTCTTTCTTTTCTTTTTCTACTTTCTTTACCGCCACTGCTGATCAGTTCATGGAACAGAGCTGCATGTCTAGCTTGGTGGATGAGGGAAGAACAATTGCTGTTTACCTTTAGTCAGGGTTTTGATGTTGTCTCAGCATAGATAAGCTGGCAAAATATGGGTTACATTAGTGCACGGGCACAGGGGATTATGATCAGTGGTAGAAAGTCCAGCTGGAAGCAAGTCACTAGTGGTGTACCTAGTGGTGTTCATCAGGGGTTGGTAGTGGGGCCAGTACTCTTGAACACTTTCATTAATGGTCTGGATGATGAGGCAGAGTGTACCCTCAGCAAGTTTGCAGGTGTTACAAATCCGAGAGGTGTGCTGCCATTCAGAAGGACCTGGACAGGCTGAAGAAATGGGGCTGAGATGAATCTCATCAAGTCTGACAAAGGGACATGCCAAGTTCTGTCCCTGAAAAACAATAACCCTAAGCACCAGTACACGCTGGTGGCTGGCCAGCTGGAAAGCAGCTCAGCAGAGAAGGACATTAGGGTCTTGGTGGACAGCAAATTGACTGTGAACAAGAAATGCATTATCACAGCAAAGGCAGCCAATAACACCCCGGGCAGCATTAGGCAGACCATTGCCAGCAGGCTGGGGAAGGTGATCCTTGCTGTCTGCTCAGCACTGATGAGACCAGTCTGGACTGCTGGGTCCAGTTCTGGATGATTAAGGGATTGGAGCACATTTCATGCTACATAAAAAGGCTGAAAAAGCAGGGGTGGTTTGGCCTCAAGAAGAGAACCTAAACAGTTCTGTGATTCTGTGAATTATCCACAATGTCTTCAAAATCTTTCTGAGTGGCAACCAAGAAGTCTATTTAAAGTTAGTTTGGCATTTCCACCTATGTTCTCCATATCCACCACTTTGATGAAATAACAGATGGTCAGTCAGTGTTGTGAATTGGCTGGGTACTGACAGGATAAGAAACTTTGTAGGAAAGAGCCTGGGGGTCCTGGTGGACAAATTGGTTATGAGTCAGCATGGTACCCTTGCAGCAGTGAAGGCCAACTGCACAGTCCAAAGGTGGAGGGAAGTATTTTTTTTTCTTTCTGTTCAGCACTTTTAGCGCTACGACAGTACTGTGCCAAATTTTATGCTCCACTAAAGGACGCATGACATAGCTGAAAGAGGTGAGTTTATTTGGCCTTAAGGAAAGAAGGCCCAGGGAGGACCTCACGTCTGGCTCGAACATTAAAGTGGGACATTGCAGAGTAGACAGAGCCAGACTCTTCTCAGACGTACACAGTGAAAAGGGAAATTCCAATTAGACTGTGAAAAGTTGTGTTGTTCTGTTTTGTTTTGTTTTGTTCCATCAAGGGTGATCAAATGCTGGAACAGGTTGCAAAGAAGTTTTGTAACTGTCATCCTTGGAGATATTAAAATTTCAGCCAGACAAGGCTATGACCAACCTGATCTGACTTCAAAATGTTGCTGCTTTAAGTGGGAACAGGTGACCTTGCAGTCTAAATTATTTTGTAATTCTGTACTCTTTATGTAACTGCTTGTAGTCAGCAGAAGTTACGGTATGTGGAGTAATGTTGGGTCACTTCATTGCTTTTTCACCTCAATATTTGCCCCATTTTTTATGATTAGGTTTAGTTTAAGATTAGATTCATTTGGAATACTCTTTGCTGTCTTCTAATCAATAATGAACTTCTAAAAGTACCTTTTGTTTTATCCCCCAGTTTTTGCTGTTTGCTTTTTAAATCCTTTGATGAGGAGTATATATCCAAGAGATCACCTGTATCATACATCTCAAAAACCTCTAATAGATTTGTGAAGCATCAATTCTCTTTACACAAGCTCTGCTTTCTGGTGCTCCATGTGTTTACTAACATATTCATCATCTTAATTTGTAACAGCTTGTTTGATAAAGAAGTCAGACTTTCTAGTCTTTAGTTCCCAGATCACCTCTGGAGACATTTTAATGAATTGCTATTATATATGCCATCTCCCTTTTCCTTGTATGAAAGCAGATTTAAATGGTCATTTACATACCACAGTTAATAGACCAGCAATTTTATGTGTGAATTCTTTTAAAACTATAGGTGCTTACTTCTTACTCATGGTGTTTCTTTACTACCCGACTAATCAATTTGTTCAAAATACCTCTTACATTATTCCAAATGAGATAATTTTTTAGACTTTTCCCTGGCAAAGAATGGCTCCGATACAGGAATTTTATGCTTGCTTCTCTAGTGAACAGGAGATGTTGGATTCATGGGGTGAATGCTGATCCTGCTAAAGTCAATCTGAGTTTTAATTTTAGGAATACGGAATCCAACCTTGGTGTATATCCACTGACAAATACCGTGTGCTTTGAATCCTTGATTGTTTACATTCAACATAGTTATATCTGAATAGGAGTACAGCAAAATGGGAGGCAAATTTATTTAAGTTCCAATTATATTGTCCACAATGTGTGAACAAAGCCCAGTAACTACAAAAATGCTGTTAGGTATTTAAATGCCATAAATTTATGTTACAGGTGTGCCCCTGATGTAGACTGATAGTGTGGGGAGTGAAAGTTGCTTTGGAAAGCAGTGAGGACTGGGATGTTTTGCATATATTCTATTCTTTAAGACCATTAACACAGTTGAAAAACAAAGCCAGTGTATTCAGTGACTGAAGTATTTAAAAAAAAAAGAAAGAATAATATAAGCAGAATCTAAATTAAGCCTAAATGTTGCATTGTGCCCTTTCTGCACAGTTGTTATCAAGTAGCAAGCTGTGTAAAATATGGAAACAAGTTAGTAATGTACCAGCAAATAGCCTACAGAATAAAATGAGTAATTATAGGATGTACTTCAAAGTAGAAAATAGGGTTATTTTAAAGTAATACTTGACACTGAATATTTGTAAGACCATGCAAAATAGAAGGAGATTAGTCAAGAGGAATTCTAGTAAATCAGTTTATGATAAAAGACAAAGGAAAGAAGTTGCTTGGAAGTGAGCTAAAAACATTCGTATGTGCAAGAATCCTATTGCAAGCAAAGAAAGCAAGTGAATCAGGAGATCTGTATAACCTTTGCATCATTCAGCATGGAGGCTAGTACAGAAATAAAGGAGCTTTAATTTGGAACATCTAGGAGAAATCTTAGGGTTTGTATTTGGTTTCATCTTGTGTTTCTCAGTCCAGTCCCTTACCATCTCCTTCCCAAACTGCATACCATTAGCACTTCTGTATTCTAATCTCTCCCTTGCTGCTTAAAATTATCACTCCTTTATTTCAAATATGGCTTCTTATCCTCTGCTCTGCTAATTGGCTTTATTACCCTCGACCCCTTCTTGCCTCCACTGCAGGCAGCTTGACATTTTTTCATCAGCTAATCCCCACTTTTCACACCCCTCCCTTCTCACCCCCTCCATTTGCTTCCCTTTCCTCTTTTGGTGTATTCAGAGCTGCAGAGAGCTTTTCAGCAGATATTCAAACCCCTGGAGAAATTCAAAGAGATCGAAACACAGCACAAGAGCTAGGGGTGTTTTCTTCTGGGCTGCCAAAAGCATAAGGTAACATTCAGAATGAGGTCACTGTACCGTGATCTCATTTTGAATTGGATTTGCTTATGGGGCGTAGGAAGCCTGGTAGGGAGAGCATATTGTTGCTAGTTAGTATTACATCAACAGACTGTGAAAAAACTTAGGCATCTACGTTCACTTCCTAATTATTAAATTTGTGTGTCAAGAATTTTAAAAAAATATGAGGAGGTAATGAAACAGTGGCTTAAGCTAGGCATGGACTGGACTTGCAGCAGCCAAGTATAGCGTGTATATACAGAGCTGCCAAAACAAAATGAAATATTTGAGAAAAGTATTTTACAGGATAACTGCAGCTGCTTGCAAAGGATACCAGTGACTTTGGTGCTATGGAAAGCAGATAGAATTGGCAGGCGTGAGGATGGCATGAGTGGACACTTCAGAAACTTCCCTGCATAAGGTGCTGCCAACAGGCTATTTAGGAAGAATGCACCATTCTGGTATTCACCCTGACTTCTCTTTGTCACTCCTTAACAAATAAATGTACACTCTTTCCTATGAAAAAGACAGAAATAGACATTTCATGCCCCAAAGAGCCTACGTAATGTAAAGAACAAGGAAACAAGATGCACTAGGAGGCTGTACCTGCTCTCAGTTACAACTTTTCTCTTTGAAAACATCACCATTAATCCTGCACCATTAGTAGTATTTTGACATAGGGGAACTGGCAGGACTTTGCAGTGATTTGAATGAGAAGTTAAACAGCTGGTGTATTAACTTTGAAACTGGTTTTGAAGCACAAGACAGGCTGTGAAATAAAATGCGTGTAGGAGCAACAGAAGAAATAGCAGAGTGTGGTGAACTTTGCTGGTAACCTGACTAACTAGTGAGTGGGAAGAATTAAAAATCAGAGAGAGAGCGCAAGAAATCCAACTGTAGGGAGAGAAAACACTCTGCTGAGCTTTAAAGAAAGAGCAGTATTTGCAATGTACCTTTCAGAGCGGCTGGGTGATCCTCAGCTACAGTGTGTGCAGATCTAAAGCCCGGCTGAGGCAAGGGACTTGAACATGACAATATTTGCTCATGTGATTAAACTTTATAATCATAAACACAGAGGAAGCAGCAGAGTTAGGGTCAGCTTTGTGGGTTTTTTGCAAGATCATTTTTGCAAATCTTTTACCATTACTTTTGGAATTAATATCTATCTGTCAACTACACGGCTTGCAAGCACACCAAATGATGGAATGTGTATTTCAGGAACAATTTTAAAAGCTGTTCAACAACTTCTACTTTTATTTTATTATGTTAGAATTATTTCTTAAATACCCATTTTAAACTATGTCTTTCTGTGTCATACATTATCTTTCAATCTCAAAAAAAAAAAGCTCATAGAAATTTTCATTTGTGATTATGAGCTAGGACCAACGCTGTAAAGAAAACTACTCTGTATAGCAATGCAGGCTGCAAAAAAAGATCCAGCAAAATTCCTTTCTACCTGAAATCAATAATAAAATAAGTTCATTTCATACAAACACACATCTAAAGCTTTCATGGCAGTCTAAAAAATGTAAAAATGCCTGCAGAGGATATGAGTTTATTGAATTTTCTTACTTTACTGTTTCATAGACTCCATCCTAACCAGATGGTATAATCTGATTGTATCAACCTAGAAGTATATAGGATTTTATTTTAATGTTAAAAAGGTCAGTAGCTTTGGAACTTAAATTCTTTCTGTCTTCTATACTGCACTAGAATCTCAGCACTGAAGTATTACCAGATAACTTTAATAAAAAGAAGTTGAATTTTATAAACTAAAATTTACTTATTCATTTCCTATATATACAGTTAAATTCTTTAGATGAATGCTTCCTAAGTATATGGCAAAGCAATATATACTTTATTGAATGATGAGTGAAATTTATATTAATGTAGTTGATATAGATATAAGATTTCTTCAAAGCATTTTTGCTCTATAACTGTTATTGAATATTACATCTTTTTATCACCTCAGATGATATTCCAACATTTTAGTGCTTTATTCCAGCACTGAAAATATTTTACTCTTCCCAAAGACATGTTCTGCTAACTTCTGCACTGAACCGCTTTAGATTTAGAATTTGAGTTAGATTTTTAAATTTGGTGACAGATACACCGTTTGCTGAGCCATGCCAGGGTTTTCAGTTGGTCTGCAGCATGGATTCCTTTTGAAAGATTTTTTTAGACTTTTATGAACCTTCTTAAAGTCGGATCACATTAGACATAAAGGCTTAGGCATTTTCAGCACCATGGAAGAAGTTTGCAATCATTTTCTATAATACAAATGGGCTTATTTAGCACTCCTGTTATGGAAAAGATTCTACAATAATAATGCTACTATTATAATACCATTTCTGTAATAATAGCACTTCTGTTATAAAACACCATTATTATAGAAATGCTATTATAAGACAAGCTCTGTTATTTAGAATTGCTTCTGCAATAAAAGTGCTAAAAAAGTCTGCTTGTATTACAGAAAATTATTGCAAATTTTTCTTGCCTGGCAGTGAAATTTTTCATTCTGAATCTCGTCTGTCGCTGTTGGAAAGTCATTCTCATACGTACTCTGAAGCCTCGGTGAGTTGCTCAATATTGTGTATTTAAAATAGGGAATTACTGAATAGGCAGATGGAAAAAAGGCCAGTCTTCCTTTATCCGATTTCCCATGTTCCTAATTTGTCGTTCACTTTTTGTCATAGAACACAGCTCTTATTTGGAAAGCGTATGCAGGCCTGTAGTGCAGTTCTTACCATTGTGCATAAGGTAGACGAGGGGGGAAAGAAATAAAAAGATACGGAGAAAGGGAACAAGCCCCCTCCTTTTTCTGCATCCTATTCATTTCCCCAAGTTTGAGCACCATTCACAAGAAATTGCTTCCAGTTTCTCCTTTTGACTTTGTATTATATTCTTATGTTCGTAACATTCAACAAGTGCGGAATTCAGTCCACTGAGAAAGACCTCTGTTAAATCCTTTGAACCACTTAAGCCATTAGGTTCAGATCTTCTTAATCAGTACTCAACCCAAGTGCCAGCCTGCTCTGATTATCAGCCTCCATTTACTACCCACCACCAGTTCGTAGCTCTGAGTCTACACTCTAGAGCCATAATGAGTAGCTGTCTTTTGGAAGGGAGGGAACAAAAGGAAGAGCCATGCAAATATAAGTCCTCTAATTCTGACCCTGCTTTCCCCATGTCCTGTGTTTTCTTTTAAAAAGTTTCTTTTGCACTGCTGTAGCTGTTGCTCTCTCTGCTCCTCTGTGTGCAAGTGCCTATCCACCAGTGCTCACGCACACAGAGTAAAAATTCTCATTGGTAAGGGATTATTAGAAAAGAACAGGACCTATTTCTCAGCCTAGGCCTCGGATAGTCTTTGCATGGTGGGTTAATTTTAGTGTGACTAAGTTATTGTCCTGGTGTCAGCTGGGATAGAGTTAATTTTCTTCCTAGTAGCTCGTACAGCGCTGTGTTTTGGATTTAGGATGAGAATAATGTTGATAACACACTGATGTTTTAGTTGTTGCCAAGCAGTGCTTACACAGAGTCAAGGACTTTTCAGCTTCTCATGCCCTGCCAGTGAGAAGCTGGGAGGGGGCACAGCCGGGACAGCGGACCCGAACTGGCCAAAGGCATATTCCATACCATATGGCATCATGCTCCATGTATAAATGGGGAGCAGTTGGCCAGGTAATGGCGACCGCTGCTTGGGAACCGGCTGGGCATTGTTTGGCAGGTGGTGAGCAGTTGCATTGTGCATTGCTTGGTTTGTATATTCTTTTATCATATTATTATTGTTATTTTATTTTCCTTTTCTGTCCTATGAAATTTTCTTCATCTCAACCCACAAATTGTACTTTTTTTTTCCCCTGGCTTCTCTCTCCCATCTCACTGCAGGGCGTGGGGAGCAAGCGAACGGCTGTGTGGTGTTTAGCTGCCTGCCAGGTTAAACCACAGCAGTTACCAAGAATTACTGTGGAAAAGCTTGAGTCACAGTGTGAACTGTGTGGCAATGACACAAAATAGTTAGTCCCCAGAAGTTCCTTTCAGATGTTCACATCCTCTCTGACACGAGGAGTCTCCTGTTTGGCTTTGTCATGCCTTTGCGATGTTCTAAGTACATTATGTACATGTCTTCTTGACAAGGGTTGTCTAGTAGGAAAATATTCAACCGCAAGTATATGGAGCTGCATCAATTGTACACCAGCAGAATATCCACCTTCTAAGTTTCTGATTTTTGTCATAACTGGTTTTTGCTGAAAGCAATGAATCTTAAAACTTGAATTAATCCTAAGATTCATAATTTGGTTTTTTTGTGGTTTGTGGTTTGAGGTTTTTTTTTTTTGCTTAAGCATTTCTTTCTGTAAGAAGAAAGTGCCATTACAATATGCATTCCTCTAGCCATACTTCCGCTGAAATAGTGCTTTTAAAAAACATGCAAACCCAGTCTTGACTTTTGTCTTGCAGTTTTCCAAGAATGTCATTTGAGCATGAATTTGGAGCCATTAAAGATGACTACTATATGACTGTTTTTGTGATAAAACTTTTCCAGTAGCATAAGGGGAATACAAAACCTTTCTAATTTAAAATTTCTCCTCACTCTCCTTCCCTCATTATATATTTTTTTAATTTGTAGCATGAGTGGCATTAGACTAGAATTTTCTTTTAAAAATTGTTTTTGAATTGATTTTGCTATTTAGGGTAAGGAAAAAGAGCTAGTGAGTTTTGATGCTCTTTTCTACTCCTCTAAGTTGATAAAGGCTTTGTTTTTACACTGTTAAATACATTATTTAGTCCATAGAGTCGATTAGTGCCTTTGGGTACCATATTTTCTTGAAAATAGCGTACACTTTTGTGCTTATTTGTATCTCCTAATGCTTAAGTGCTGTATTATCTTTTGTGTGTTATTTTTCAGTTGATACTTACCAGTACTTATATTGGGTAACATCTGCTGTTTTGGTTCTTCACTGCTATAGCTCCCTTAAGACTTTTAGTACAAAAAGTAATTTTATTGTTAACAGCTACGTTACCACAAAGACAGTCTTGTGGTAGCAGTGCAATGGTACTGATTCTCTTTCTTTGGCAGAGCCAAGCAAAAGGCTCTTGATAATGAGTAATTTGCTCAAAAACTTGAATTTTTTTGTAAGTTAAATGATTTTTTTTTTAAAGGCAGAAAATGCCCTGTAGCTTCAGCTGAACAAAAATATGAGCCGTTAAAAAACCAAGATATTTATTTTTGGAATGTTTACAGTGAAAATGTTGTCAAGAATGTCAAGGATAAAACCATTTTTGATATTTAAAAATAAAACACTTGTATTTTCTATTTCAAACGTACAATCTTAATTTAAAATGAAGCTTAAACAAAAAAGTTAAATAACTCCTGAGAAAAATACTTATTTTTGGTCTTAACAATGTTTGAATATTTCAGGCTTTCTGTTTTGCTGGAAAAAGAAGATAGATTGGTCAAAACAAAATTAGATTTTCCATTTTTGTTTGTTTATCCATCAATTCTAAAAGGAAAAAGAAGTCCTTTTTTTCTGAGTACACATAATAAAGCCTTTAACATTACAGCTATGCCCCTATGGTTCTCAAGTGTACAAATGAAAGTGTTTTTTACTTTCATCCTTCATGCATTTTCTAAGTTATTTTGTCAAAACCAAAAAGTTTAGGCACTTCTGTGCTGAAGGGTGCTGTCTTTCAAACAGCTAAGCCTCAGGGTGGTTCAGAGACGTTTCTTTTCAGCACAGCTTAATTTTAGAAGTGCCTACATTCAACTGGTCAGTGATTATGCTTCCTAAAGGTTTAACTACTTCTTATGATACCTATGGCAGATCAAATGCATGACTTAAGTTTCCAGGATCTCTATTTTCCCGTGAATGTACTCTCACTGCTCTTTAAGCAGCAAGGTAGGTAGATAGACAGATAGATGTTTCTGATCTAAACATAATGAAAAGTTCAGGACTAAACCTGCAATGTCTCTGCAGAGTTGTGTCTCATATGTATTGTCAAAGCGCAAACATGAAGAGGGAACAACGATTGGCTACTTCCCCTTAAAGCAGTGTTTCTATCCACCTTTTTCGTAACAGCCCAGTGACTTGAACTTGTACACATGAAGTAGACGTGGGAGTTTTGGCCCTTTTATGCTGACAGGTTTCAAACGGAAACATTTTACTTCACAGGAGGGTGTCCTGCTTCACACACTATATGGTAGGTTGGCTGATGTCATGCTCCACCCTCACACAGCAGTTTAAGCTTGGGCGCAGTGACGCATTAGCATGGCCAAGGGGCTTCTGTCAATTGCCCATCCCATTTGGTCTCCTCCTTAAGCAACTAAGTAAACCAGAAGCCAAAGATAAATATTTCACTAGGCCATCTATCTTTATGGCTTTTAACACCTTAGTTTGGTGTCCAGGTAGGTCGTTGAGGTGAGAAGAAATATGGAGGATTTAAAAAAACTGAGTTCCCTCTTGAAAAAGAAAGTTACTTAGGGAAACCAAGCTGATACAAACAACATTGGTAGATGACAGAATACATTTCATCTGCCCCTGTTGTGTTCTAGAGAAACTAAGCCTTTACATAGGATAAACATAAAGATAAGACTGTATCATGTTTTAAAAAGAAGCCAGTCAAGTCACTTGGTGCCAATGATCACAGAATCTTAAGAGAGGAACAGCTCTCCAGAATTCAGCCTTGCTCACTACTTTAATACATTTTTTACAGAGGTTCTGTAGCCTGACACCTAGCTTAAAAGCTCAACAGTTATGAATGTAGCCCAAAAAGAGGCAGATGCTCAAAGGAGTAAAATCAAGCAAGCCAGAAAGAGAACAAGAAGGTAGCAGCCCTGAAAACCATGACACAGAGCAATTTTGTTAATGAATCTGTTTATTCACTCTGTCATCCCTATCACTCTGTCTGTTCTGCCGGGGCACTGACAGTTAACGGCAGCCTCTTACCCTGCTCTGCATAAGAAGAATTGTATAGCCGCTTGCTATGGTCAGGGTACGGCTGTATTTATTTGGCTCATAAAAAAAACATAGCAAAAAAGTGACTGTTGACTTGCTTACCTTTTCCACAAGAAGGTAAATTTTGGCTAGGGGTGCTTGACTCTTTTAAGAAACCATAAATACTTTTTTTTTGTTGGGATGACAGAAACTAAAGGGAATAGACAGACCTAACAAGGTTTAAATTAAATATGTTCATGTTCTTTGGATATAGATTGTTTTACAATGTACAAAATCTTTTAAAGATCATCACGTTGGTAAACACATACGTCACTACAAATTAAGCCCTCCCTAGTAAACTGCGACCCAGTGTTACAGTGTCAGATATTCTATGTCTAGCAAAAATACATTTGCATAGTCACCTGTTTAACTGCAGTACAATCTAGTAATGCTATCTCACGAAAATTTAAATAATAGTGTAGAATTAATATGTACATCTTCCTAGTCAGTTTAAGTAAACTGAGGGCTACTTTACTCCAGGAGAGGTAATTTATTCAGTCCCACCATATAGGTCTCTTTGGACTGACAGAGCCTGTGTTTTTGCACATGTGACAAAGCCTAGATAAATTCTCCAATGGCACTATTCAGGAGCAATATCAAACATCTCTAGCCTGTCTCTTGGATTTTTCAGTCCTTTGATTTATCTTTCAGTTATCCCTTTTAAGATACTTTTCCACTAACATTGTCAACTCACCATTCTGATAATTTCAAGTCCCTTGTATGAATTCAGGACTTGATTTTGTTTTAGGGCTTGAAATGTGCAGTTCCAGCTAGTCTGTGCTACTAATGATCATATTCTCATCCTGAACTGCTGCAAACTACACTTTTTCTGTAATGGGACAATATTTAAAAATCAGCTTAATAGTAACTCCAGGCTTGGATTATATTCCAATGAAATTTTATCAAATGCTGTGGAGAGTTTTCATGCAGTCACTAAGTTTCCCTCAATTTGTAATCAATTTGCAAATCATCAGTTTGTAATTTGAAAATAATTGCCACACTTTCAGGGTGGTGCTTGCTTAGCTGATATTTGGTCTGTGCTACACTGTTTACAGATGATACCAGTCTTCTGTAAGTAAAGACATGAATCCTTCTGTGTCGTGGACTAAACAGAAAACCAATTTCTCTGCACTTGATTCAGCTTTTCTCAATGGCCAGAATGAGTAAAGCACTGATTTACAATTTTGACCATATTGCTTTATGAGAATTTTGCCACTTCACTCCTTTGAACCATTTTTAATCAACTTTGATACTGTATTTCCTCAGGTCCACACCTCTGCGCAGTCATGAGCTTAAGATTTTGGTTCAAGAACATGGTCTTCTGTAAACAATAGGGTAAAGGAAATGAAACAAGAATGCCTCGGATCTTTTACTCTTGGAGTATACATTTTGCTATTTCATATATTTAAATTCAAGGAAAAGGCACCTTCCTTTGTTTTTTCTGAAGATTGTTTGCAGCCTGTTATTTTAGCTGATCTGGTTTCTTCTGCTTAAGTGGAGCATTTTTAGGAAACTGAACTGTAGTCCTGTTGGGTTTTCAGCTGTTGTTTTTCAGTGTCTCAATACACTGGAAGTTTTCAAACTTTCCCGTGTTTGACTCCTTGACCCTTCAGTAATATCATATTCTTGGTGAAGACAAATCTTTTCATCTGCAAAATGTTGCTGCAGATTTTTTCTTTGGCAGCTTACTGTCTACCTTCACATCTATTTTGCATATATTTTTAATTGCATTTTACTACCTCTTTCTTTTCTTTTAATGCTAGTAACACTGTATTTGACATCCCACTGGCTCAGCCCTCTAATGCCCAGTTTAAAGTTAATAAATGTCCCGTTTACTTTCAGGTTGACAGTCTATTTATCTTCTGGTGCAATGATGGGCAGTACTGCCACAAAAAATTCATCCCAGGGAATCATGCTGCAGTTAGCCTCTCTGCCTATGCTGTGCACTTGACTGGTGCCTGCAAACTTCTATGCACCGATATGAACCACTGCATGTCTTTCATCTTTTTCCATCTGACAGATATTGTGCTATTTTTTCATAGTCTCTGTAAGTCTGTGTTCTCTTCCAAAGTGGCTTTGCTTTTCTGCTATTATGCCTTAGGTATCTTTTTCTGTAGTCTGGATTTTCAATTTTATTTATACTTTAAGATATTATCCATTTCCATAGCATTATTCTTGAGGGAGTGATTCCTGCTGCTTGGCACATTTTGTTTACAATATTGGGTTAATTCTTGTCTCCCAGTTGTATTTATTGCTACATCTATCCTAGTAAAGTACACAGGGTTGGGGCATGGACCTGAAAGCTGCCCTCTGCTCACTCCTACTGTTAAACAGTGAGCATGGTCTCTGTCAGAGTTCTGCCTCATCTGTAGAAGAATGAGTAACATGACTCAATAGGCAGTCCGCATGTGGCCAGTCTGGTTTTGGAGATAAGGTAGAGAAGCTGTATGGATGCAAGTCACACTGTGCCAGTCGACCATAGGGCCAGAAAATGGTCCCTGGTCCAATGTAATTCCTGGCCTAGAACTAGCCTTTGAAGTCCTTTTGCATCCCTTCTTTCCCTGCCAGATTTTAATAACAGTCTGGTCTTTATCAGGAACCGGGCTAGTTAAGATTGACAACACTTGGATAAAGTGCAAATTTTTTACAATTTATTTAGGTATCTTCAGATTTAATATATCCCCCTCAAGAAGACAAGGACAGTATTCACATTTTTGCAATGTATTTTCATAGTTGGCATCTTTTATATGAGCAAGCTGAAAATTATTGAGCACATGAAATGCATTAAAATCTGCTGTTGTCAGTAATCGGGTTATTTTCTGGTGGTCTTCTTTGACATGGGCAATTGACATTGATTGTAAATGCAGAGTGAGACAATTTGGTTCTCTCTGTCAATTGTTTTGGTTCAGTGACCTGTCAAAAACTGGACCTTCTTGACACACTTTTAACACAGTAATAAGTATTCTCTTCTCTAGAAATATTTCAGATTGTGTATCAGAGATCATCAATTCTCCAATTGGGTGTTCTTCCACTAGTATTTACTTTCGTTTTGCGATTTCTATTTGCAGTATGGTGCTCAACAAGGGTCTCCAAGCACTGAGCATTATAGTGCTCCGTTATTAGTTACAAATAATCTGCACAACAAATCTGTTCCCAAAGCTGAACCATTTAAAAGTACAGTTCCCAAACCATGCTGCCTGTCCGGAGTGTTCTTTTTGCAGGGGTTTGCGTTTCAATCGGTGTGAATAATGAGGAGTGTACTACGTTGCGTTAAGTCATATTTCAGTTCAGGAAGGCTGAACTGCAAATAGATAATGAGTTTTAATTCCTTACAAAACAAAATAGGAAAAATAGACTTAGCAGAGATATTTCTTCCATGGGTTCTCTTTCAGCAGTTACATTTGAGAAGTGAAATGATATACTAAACCAATATCTGCTTTAATTTGAAAATCTGTAAATACAGAGTACTTCTGTCTTCAATACAGATGTTCCTGACTTAGGAGCCTAGCTTTCCTAAGTTCCCTCTATTGTCAACAGAGGCAGGCAGGCATTTCCTGAAGGGGATTATTTTAAGGACTCTAGCTAACCATGCCATTTTATTTCACCATCCCAAACAAAGTTGAGTATTATTTAACTCAGGCAGAGCTTGCTACCTATAGGAGAAAAGATGTCAACAAATCCAGCCTTCCCAAGCATATCTGATTACAAGTGAGAAGGGAAGGGCAAGTGAGAAGGTTCTACAGACTCGTCTATTTCCTTGGTGTTGCCTTTGGGACTAGGCTTAGTTTTAGACAGTTAGATGTCAAGATCTCCTAGTCATTGATATGCTGGATAAACGTTATTTGGAGTTCCACATAGGCATTTCATTCTATATTGATTTCATTTTGTAGTATGTGAAATTTATTCCTTACAGCACATTTTCTTCAATAACAAATTCTAAATAACTATACTGCATGCTAATCTTTTTGTGACACACCATGTTAAAGACTAGGAGAGGCTAATGTTCTTGTTTATTCTGTCCGTGAGTTTGTCACAGCTCCTCCTGAAAATCTATGTTTTATCGGTCTTTTAATGACTTACACTGTTTGTGTTCTGGATGTTTTGATTCACCGATGTGAGGGAACACTTGTTTAAAAAGCGACAAACAAAAAACCCCAAGCATCCCCCCCACCCCTTATTACAGTGGAAGTCTCAAGAAACACATTAGAATATAATTGTTATTGATGCATGAACTAAAGATGTGTGACCATAATTTCACTTCCCTGGAGAGGGTTGGTCAGTTCACTGAAGTATGGAGGATATGAGTGATTCATCACTCCTTGCCATCATGCATGTGTTGTTATCAAACCAAATAAAGTGGTATTGCTATCTGGGGAGCAAAAGTTAGGACATGTAGTTGCTAAGAGTTTGATATATGGTTATTGCTATGTGATTTATCTGTAATTGTAAATATTTTATTGCTTTTCATCCATTTTAACTACAAATGATGTATTGTGAAGTAACAAAACTAGTTTAGTCAATTACTTTATTCAATAATAAATTTCCTTTCTGGGTTTTCCTTCATGGACAGTTGATTTTTCTAGTAGCATAAATGGATGTTTGACCTTTTTATTGATAGCTAAATTATCATACATGTTGTGATCCTGTTACTTCTGCCAGTGCTGCAGCAGCATCTGGTGGTATGGTGAAAGCCAATCAAGTGAAGGTTTCCTGTCCTCTGAATTTTGATAAGTTTTTGAAACGCCATCCTGCATGTCAGGAATGAGCTCTGCAGGGAGTTTTGCAAAAGTTTTTCATTTTGCTCCTGCTGCTCTGTCATAGTCTAAAGTCATGTCATAGTAAATATATTTGCACTATGTTTTTTGACTTGAAACAGTTCTTGTGTTTAGAGATGTTTAAAGAGATGGGTTGATAAACTATGGATACCTCTGAGCCCTTTTCTACCCCAACGAACAAGTCAGGTAATCTTTATGCAGTTTGAACTAGTATTATGAAGAAACTCTTAAGGAAAAACAATTATGCCGACATACCCGAGTTCTCTTCCTTATCATTTTACATGATCATACCAGTCTTTCAAAGCTGTATGTGACTTCAGAGACCACTGTGGCTCATCCTTTATGGTTAGTCAGATTGAAAATGATTATACATGATTGTATCCTGAAGTTACCTAATATTTGAGAGGTTATGATAGATCTTCTACATTGTTTAAACATTCTTTTTTCTTTTTAGCTTTCTCTATTCTAGAAAAGCTAGAAAGTTATTTGAGGATAGTTAAAGTTTTTTAAATCAAGTGTCTAGACCAGTGCTGATTCTGGAGTTATGTATTTCTCTCATTCAAAACTCATTTGATTAAAATACTTGTATATGTGTTTAAGATACTAAACAGAACACTATAAGTACACCAGACAGTATAAAATCCTAACATGAAATGTTTTCATGATGAGTTCTTATTATAAATTCAGGTTTACTTGTCGGTAGGAAGATTCACACATAAAATATATTTTGAAGTCATTACTTAACTGCCTCCAGTTTTTACACCAACAAAATTCACTGATTTTAAGGGAATTACTCCTGGTTTATGCTGGTGTAACTGAAAGTGGAATAAGTCTCATAGACTTGTAGTAGTAAAAAAAGACGAGGCACTAAATTGCATGTAGTAATTAGAAGAATAAATGAAAATGTTTTTAGCATGTTGTAAACTACACTGAGCATACTCAAAGTCTATAACCTTCTGAAGGGAATAATCCAATAGAGCCACTAAAAGTTAATGTGTACCTCTTAACTCTGCTTGATTACTGAGGACTTACATGTAAAAGAACTTTTATGAAATCTGAAGGAAGTCAAATAACAGTGTGAGACAAATAGGAGATATACAAGCCACCTACCTTGGGCTGCAGTTCTGCAAGCAGCTGAGCAAGGCTAAAAGCTCTCAGCAGCAGGATCTTCCTTTCTTCACTTCCAGTGCCCTTACTAGTGACAAGATGGCCCCTGACTCCTTTTGCTGGTGAAAGCACTGGTGCTTGCTGAACCTTGTACTGAGGCAATTCAATTTACTAACTCTGAAGAAAGCCATCACTTTTGTTTTGTTTCTGGTTCAGCTGCATTTATGTTAGTGAGTTGAATCAGTTCCCTGAAAGGTCCAGCGGTCAGATGGTCAGTGGTATCACGCTTCTGTGCAAAACTGCTTTCCCATTTCTGCAGGAGATGGTGTTGGAGTATGTTGCCTTATACAGAGCACCTTGCTTTGCTGTCTGTCTGTGAAGTGACAGCTCCTGCTGAGTTTCCGCTGGTAGTAACTTGCTGCACTCTAGTGATGAGAAGATATCAGCAAAAGTGAGGAGCTTCAGTCTTTCTTAGAAGAAAGATACCACTGATCATCTGACTTGCCTCTCTGTATGGTATTAGCACCTTACGCTTTGGCCAGAAATACAAAGCTTTTTAAAGTTTTAAGTTAGTTTTCCCAATTTCTTTTCTCCTCTTAAATATCTAAGTATTAATAAGTAAGTAAATAAAACGTCAGAAGATATGTAATAGGGCAGTGGTAACAACATTTTGGTAGCCAGAAATGGACACTAATGAGCCTAGATCTTCACATATTGGCCAGAAACACTAGCCATGTATCTCTACCACCTTCCTCTTGCCTTGCTAGGGCTGCAGTTCTGCTACTAATTTCTTGATTTTGCTCTCACACCCTTGAGAACATTAAAAGGCCAAGCTAATAAGCAGCTGGCTGCATTGTGCATTCTGGCATTGTTAGTACTAAAAGTAAGATGCCGGCACCCAGGCTGGCTATTCCCAGGCTGGCAGAGTTTCTTTGCTTGGGTTCCATGCTGTGTCTTATTTGTGCAGTCTCTTCAGAACAAGGTGCACAAGGAGAACCATGAGATATTGTACAACATCGGTGTGTTCAGTGGTTGCTTCTGGTTCAAGAAGCAAATAGCGCCAAGATTTTTACACCTGGCTGAGGGAATTATGAGAATCAGAGAAATTGAAAGGTTTTTAAGATTGCACAATGACATTATTTTGTATTCATGTCATGCTGTGCTTTATTTGTTATATGTTTTAGCACTTCTTGACATGTACAAGTATTCTTGATACCTTCTATGACATAAAATGTATTATGAGAAGGACACTGGTTACCAAGGTACAGAGATTCAAGAACTTGAAATTCTAATCCTGTCTGTGCTGCAGACTCAGTGTATGACCTTGAACAAGTTATTCACTGTATGCCTTGGTTTTCATTTCTGAAAACAGCATACCAGTTATAGCAGAAATGTCATTTTTTATAGTGTTATGAAGTGCGTTTTCTACCCCTGTGGATGTTATGAATAGTCATAATAATAACAAGGAGTTATCAAACTAGTAAATGCATAGCACCTTCAGACTTCCACGGAAGTTCATACGAACTAAAGATATACAGAAATGTCTTACAGAACTGCATTCATTGTCACTAATTTATTTTACACGAAGGACTATACTTTGAGCCCGTTTCTTGGAGCCATCAAAGAGACATTAGCTATTAGCTAGCATGCAAAATACACAAGCTTTACTAGAAGCCCTGAAGTACTTGAACGTGTTCCCAATAACAGACATTTGTAAGGAGAATAATCAAAGCTTTCCTTCCTCTAGATCCTCCTTCAGATAGTAGTTGCATTGGGAAACATATGTTGAGGGAAAGGAATTCTAGCATCAACAATAATTGGAACACTGGATAATAATTAATAGGTTATCAATACTACTTTGTGATAGAGTAAGTTGTCGTGCTTTTTAAAATAACCTTTGGATTTTAAATATTAATTTGTTGAAGTATTTGTCACTGGACTTTCAGTTCCTCATTAGGTATTTTCGTTTTACTGATTTTGTCTTAATATTTCTAACACACTGTAAGTATTTCAAATTTTTCCATGACCTGACATGTTCTAGCTGATCTCTCTGCAGCTCTAAAAAGGAAGCATTTGGCAGGGAAGGGAGATTGTTTCAAAACTGTTGAATTTAATGCTTCCATGGTGCTGGAGATTTACTACGCCGTAATCAATGAATGATTATTCCTTTCTGATGTTGATAGGGTCTGATGAGAGTAGGGTGGATGTGATTCATTGTCCCTTTTGAGGTTGCCAACAAACTATAGAAATATTAAACATAATTTAATTGCTTAACATTTGAGAGGTGTCTCTGAGAGCATATTCAGGGCCTTTTATAGGCTGAGAGGAATAACAAACCAAGCATGTGGTCCAATTAACACTGGAAAGTGTGTCATGGTTGAAATTCATAGAAAGACTGGTTCTGTTCCTTATAAGAACATTGTAAATATATTCGTCTAGCTTTTGAAGGTAAACACATCTCAAAATAGAACTTCAGAGGTCTGAGTTGCGAGGAAAATGCTTTTACTTTGAATATTGTTTATTTTTGTATGGTATTTTTTTCCCAGGGTTGCAGATACAGGTATTGCACGTGAATTGAAAGATATATGATGATGATTTTCACAGAGTAAGGGAAAATTGGCTCACTTGGTCCAAGGAAAACAATTCAAGTAACATTCTTTCTCAGTAAACAGTGGCAACACAGGGCAGTGGTCTGTCTTCATCTATTTTTTGGACCTGTTTGTAGGACTCTGCAGGCTGTGCTTTGCATGCCAAAATATGTGTAATTTTTTTTCTGGGTTGGAAAAACTTAGATAGCTTTCATTCATTCATAAAAATAGAAGCTAACCAGCAAGAAACACACCTGTATGACAAAGATTTTGATCTGGAAAATTTAGATTTCAGCTGCAGTGTGAGCTTATCTAGGAAGACAAAAAACTTCCAGTAAATCCGGGGCAGATCCAAAAAAAGATGGAGGGAATTTAGATACCCAGCTCTGTAGTGGATTTTGATACCCAAGTCTAAAACTAAAAATCCATAGTTAGCTGCTGTCTAACCGTGGGGTTAATTAGGAAGATGTAGGCTTCTTATTTGTTAAGTTAAAATTCCTTGGGTTAATAGACTTGCACTTGTGAGCTTTTTCAGGACCATCTCAATCTCGACCATGCTGAAGAGGTAGGAATCTACACCAGGTGCAAGCCAGATGATGTCCAGAAACATTTTTTTTTAGTATACAATTCTAAGAAACTCAGTCAGTTAGCAGTCTCAGCATGTGCCTCACACATGGTAACTGCAATAAACTCCTATCAAAATGTGGTTATTGACTTAATATCAGACTCCTAAAATAAGTCAGTAGAAGAACAATTTAGCCTTTTATAGAATGATTATGTGTTTAAAAGTTTTTCTTTAATATCTTAAAACTTGGGCTCAGTTTCTTCCTCTAGCTGAGCACATTCAGATCTGCACTGTTCAAAATCTGTCCTACCCTGTTAGATGCAAGGCTACTCTGTGTGGAAATCATGCTCTTCTGTCTTGCTGTTGAAACTCTGCCAAAATTGAGACTCACTGTGTCAAAGAGAGAGAGATGCCATAAGTCTGATGAGGGAGAACATGGCAAGAAAGTTCAAGGCTCTGAGCCCCTATAGACAGAGGTACTGCTTCAGTTCCTGAGTTAGGAGGCTTGGGAATACAGGTAAAGAGCTGGTCTTCAGCTGTTTCCAAAATGCATTGTAGGCAGTTGCTTGTTCAATATAATCATTTTAGGTAACTCACAGCTCAGGGCTTCACTGCCTCCTTCTAAAATACCTCATTCTCCCCATGTACTATTTAAGGAACCTGGGAATGGAACAAAAGATTTTTGATTTCACTCCAAGAATCAGAAACCCCAAAATTATCTCACTTTGGCAGCTAACTTTTAAAAACTGAAATTTCTTCCCAGTCATTATCTTGTTGCTGATGTATAGTATCAAACTTAAAAATACCAGAATGCCAGATCTTTTTGGAGGATTATGTTTTTTTTCTTAGATAGTCCCAGAATCTATTGAAAGAGTACAACAAAGACCCCAGGATTTAAATCCTGACCTGAACTTGTTTGAAGGCCGATCTTTAACTTAGTAAGAACACTGAAGAAAGTAGTAGTGTTTTGTTTGTACAACACCTTACATAACATCCATAACTTGATGGTGCTTTTAGGTCACACAAATATCCAGGAAGTACTGTAGTATAATATACCCCTACTATTTATCCATGAATTATTTAACCTGCAGCTCTTTAGTATAGTACTTTCTTGGCTTGTTTTATCTGTGGCCTTTCCTGAGCAGAGATTATTAATAATATTGAATAGAACCCAACACAGTATGCTAGCGTTGAAATATTGGTGGTTCCTTTCTGAGACTTTCTAGTATGGGTATAGTGAGTCTAATTTATTTAATAAAAATTATGTTATGGTATTTTAATACTCTAAGTCAATTCTCAGAGTGTATTTTATTAACTTGATTGAATGTCTTGTTTAGGGTTTTTAGAGCACTATATATGCATTGTATATTTTAGCATAGTGGCTACTTTTCTTTTTCCTTTTGATAGCTCTAAAAGTTGTGTATGTCAGTTCTGATCCTGCGCTAGTTTGCTGTTTGTTACCTATCTGCAAGGGAAGGGGTGAGGGAGTGTTGTCACTTGCTTGTGGACATGACTTGGGTAAATGCAATTAGATCTTACAGAAAGATTTGTAAGACATAAATGTTGTATCATTTACTGTTTTTACAATCAGCTCTCATAGTTATAATACCCTTTTCTGTTTCCATCTGTAAAAGGGAATGAGAAGCAGTAATTAGTAAAGAAAGATTTAATAACAGGGGAAAACAAGATCAGAAGCAGCTCCCACAAATAGGAGGTCGTTTTCCTAATTCACTTGTAAAGAATTTTCCAAGGAGATTACTTTCCTTAGGCAGGTATTGTCCTGCATCAAGAAATATTGGCTGAAAAATTAAGAGATGGAGAAAGTTAAACCTGTAGCCTGCAAGTCACTGAAATCCTTAAAAGCAGCCTGTTAACCCCCACCACCACGCACACACATACCCACCCACACACGCACACATTGCCTCCTACAAACTATTCTCACCAACTCAATATTATCTGGGAACCTGTGACTTGTGAGAAGTGGCCGCTAATGGAAGACAGGAATTCAATGCTACAAAACCTGTGTTTTCCCTGGCTTTACTAGAGAGGGTAAATCCATCTGAAGGTATTCAGGTTGCTAAAAATCTCTCCTGCGAAACTTCTGTGAAGACAACTACAATGCTACAAAAATACTGTAGTACTTTAAAAGATGAAAGCTTCTTCTAGAATCCACAGGAAAGGAGACCTGCTTGGTCTGGGAGTATGATTTCGAGACAAGCAGTCACTCAGCATCAGACCATTAATATCAGAATTTTGCTTTAAAGGGTTTAAATGACTGCTTCAAATCAGGTCACAAGAAAAACTATAGTTCCATACAAGGGCCTTCAGCCACTAAATTATGCTGAGCCATTTGAAAAATCGTTGTTTGATAAATGCAGCAAACTTGCATGATCTATGAGGAGAGTTTATATAGTTCTAAGTAGTAATGCAAGGATACAGTACTTCCCTCTGCTATTTCAGACTTGCCAATATGGCTATCGTTGCTGACAGCTTGACATGATGTTGGTTATTTTAAGTGTCAGATGAGAGTGGCTGATGCCATGGTACTGCAGTGCTCACATTTGTTGGAAAATTAGATGGTGATTTTTTAAAAAAAGGCCTAAAAACTCCCAACAACCCAACTGCTTAAGCCTCTGACTGCCTAGGTTTATTCTGCGCTGGGTGTATAACTGGAGTGAGCAGTAGTGAACATGCCTGAGGTGTTAAGAGAATGATGCGCTTTCTGTAGGCATGAATACTCTTAAATAAAACAGAAACACCTTCCTGTCATTTGTTGTCTTCCAGAAAGATTTTTTAAAAGGAAACGGAAGCCAATTAGCCCGGAAGTTTAACCTCTTTTAGCTTTGCTTCTTTTATGGGAGCTTTTTAACCTTTTAAATAAATCATTTTCTTTCTTTTCTCCCCTCCCCTTTGAATCAGTTACTAACATTTCTCATGCTGGGCCCAAGGAGCAGACTGCTTAAATTCAAGAATGATTTTGAGGGGATAAAGTGTACAAGATTTTGAATTCTTGCCATAAGTCCCTGGCAGACAGCCAGGAAACCTCAGAGGAATAGGGCTAATGAAGGGAGGGTAAAGGAGATCTGGAGAGTGTGGCTGGTAATGCAGTATTCACTTAATTGGGAGCAGGTATCGGTGCAAACTTCTCCATTTTAATTGGAAAGAGAAGGAGGGTGTTAAGGAAGATGGAGAAAAATAAGAATGCATAAAGTTTTCAAGCTGAGGAGCCAAAGGCAGGCCTATATATGGCAGAGAAAGAACTCAATTTAGGGCAATTTGCTCTGCAAGCTGGGCTGCAATCTCCCCTGGGGATAGGGATGAGGAAGAAAATGAAACCAAAAGAGAACTTGATAAAATCACCTAGCACAGACAATCTCAGTAGAATAGGTTTTACTGAGTTAAATCTGCCCCAATCAATGTGATTCTTTTCATATAAGTTACAAATAAAAAGCCACAAGATTACAATAAAAATCGAGGATGTACTGCTGCTGATGTAGCACATGGCAGTCTTAAGGACTTGTTGTGGAATACAGCTTTTTTGCAACCATCATGTTTGGTTTTTTCTTTTTACCTAGCTAGGAGGAAAAAAACCCTCATCCCTGCCTCCTCCCTAACCTTTTATTATCTTTAAACTAAGGTTAGTGGTAATGTGTGAACCTTACAGAGCTTAATTTTCTATGCACTGCAAAGCTGAACATTCTTTAGTCCTGAAAGTTCCTAAACCTGAGGCTTTTTCAGATACTCTTTTTTGCCTTTATACATGACAGAAGTTAAAATAAAGGAAAAGACACTTCCCACCTCCTTCCACCCGTTCCTACAGCTGGGCATATATAAAAATGAGAGTAAGTGCCTGCATTTTCATGATGCATAGGAAAGGCATTATTCTGTTGTTTTCTGTAGCATACGTATGCAGTGTCTTTCTCAGTACAGATGCTAAAAGAGTTGGTGTACCAAGTGCTGAACAGCTGTTTGTTCTGCATCTGAGGACCAGCCTGAGTGTATTTTCCTTTTGTCCTCAGTAGTGGGTTAACCTAAGTATTTTGTGTTTAAGGACCTCCTTTGGAAATGGTACTGGTATGAGCTGTGAGTGTCCAAGGTGGACAGCTGCTCTTTTGTCTGCACTGTTGCATAGCTGAGAAAGATGAAGTGGTTCCTACAGGGTCATTAGTAGTGGGGGGAGGTTTGCACCAGAAGAGAGATAACGTGAGATATACAGCTCTGAGCATTTGGAGGAAAGAGCAAGAATTGGGGTTGGAAAAATCCAGGTCTAGGCAACAACACAATGATGACTTGCAGTTGCAAGGAATCAGCTGAGA
The DNA here is from genome assembly GCF_963921805.1 of Phalacrocorax carbo. NCBI lineage: Eukaryota > Metazoa > Chordata > Aves > Suliformes > Phalacrocoracidae > Phalacrocorax > Phalacrocorax carbo. The sequence goes on along the minus strand of NC_087515.1, from coordinate 84,755,209 downwards.
TCTGTAGCTGAAGTTAAGTGGTTTTCCTTGTCGCACTGCTTCAGCACAAATTTTCTCTGATAAACTCTCTTCTTGATGATTGTCTGCACTGGTAAAGGGAAAGGCATGAACAAAGAGTATAAACAGGAATAGCATTGCTACCTGAAAAGTGCACAGTCCCTGGAATATGTGGGTATTGCTGATTTTAGCTTTGTTTCCTAAGGATGCCTTCCATTAGCCCGCTGCTAGTCTGTCCAGCTGTTGGACATTTTGATGGAGGACTGGAAACCTTAAAAGTTGGAGGTTTCTACAAGTTGGAGGTTTCTGCAAGTTTTGTGAAAACAGGCGGCTAAGTAGAGAAGAGAGAGTCAACCTGAACATCTCTGTTGAGATGGTTACAGCTCGCTCTGACTCCTCGAGGCAATGGCCAGCGCCAGCCAGTTGGCAGAAACCAGACCCTACAGAGGCTGCAGCTTGATGTGTGGAAGGGCAGGGCAAAGAAGAGGAACTGATGGCAAAGAGATGGCACCAGGCAGGAAAAGCCTGGGCTGGGAACTGCCCTCTGCCATGAGGACAGGGATGTTAAGGAGACACTGGACACTCCCGTCTAGCTCTTGAAGCTTCGATAGCGCTGTCACTGTGAAAGTTCATAGACAACATGCTTAGCTGTGCTTGCCTAGAGCTGCCTTACACACTGATTTCGAAAGCCATCTTATGCCGAGCTGTGTTCCTATATCTGTATGAATATGTGCACGCATTTCTGAACTGTGGCCGAATGGGATAAGGAGATTTTGGCACAGCAATGAAGAATGACGATGGAATTAAGAGGATTTCCAAAAGAAATAAAGCATTTTTGTATCTAATATATGTATATCGTTATGAAAGCTGAAAAGATCAAATGGAAACAAAGCAGTTGTATCCCTTATGTATGAATTTCATATAGGTCCATCCAAATATACACAGACAACTTAGGTGTAGAAATTTATATGATGGCATATATAAAACGGTGTATTTCAGTACTAAAAAGGCTTCATTCTAACTGAGTGTAAAGTTCTTGTTGAAATGTGTGTACACAGTATGTACATGTGTCAGTAGCCGGTGTGTACATATAAGTTAATTTTATGTAAAATAAATTTATATTACATTGAGCATTCAAATATTATTTCCTTTCCATTTGAAAAAAATCTAGACTCTCATGTAATAGGAACACTCTAACTTTTGTATAGGAGTTTCAGCACTTGCATTATACTGTGACGTTTGCAGGGATATTTAAAGGAACTAATACATCATATTTAGCCAAAAAGATTATTTAAAGTTACAGTAGAAAGATGGGAGGAAAATCCTGTATTCTGTTCATGATGATAGAAGTAACAGTGGAAGGGATTTTTTTCCTTTCTGACTGTATTACTTAAAAAATCACAATTAATCTGTGATAGTAGGTTAGATTCTGATTTTGTATAAATGACTACAGCTCTGTCAGAGGTAGCTATGTTGATATGATCTGACATGCTGTCTTTTTTTTAAAACACAGTACTTAATGAAAAGACTGGGAGCAAAATTCTTGTCTTGGAGACAGCGAAGAAACTTTACTCAAATCTCATTTCACTGGTGTAAGTGAGAGGAAAATTTGACCCAAGGCATACTAAGTAGTAATTACGGAAAATAATTTTGACATAAGGTAAAAGACAGTCATATAGCTGCATTTCCCAACATATGTGGAACGTTTTAAAACTAATTGGAATTTATGGAGAGACAAATTCTGAAATTCCATCCATACCTTTCTTTTACATTAACAGACCATATAGTTCACTAACTGAAAACTTCCACCACAGATATTAAAATGAAGAAAATATTTTGTATCTGCAAAGTACCTGTGTAACACCTTTCAGCTCCATGAACCCAAAAGTGGCTTTGAAGATGAATTTGGTGTCTGTTCTGGTATGAAAAGAGATATTGGTCATGGAAATTATATCATTTTTAAAATTCAGATCTCACTCTTTCTGCCTTGTTTTGTTCTGCTTTGCACATATGCAGTTTAGTTTAACAGCACAAAATATTATCCATAATTACAGGAAGACCTTTCTCTGCTCTTTTTCTATTATATTGACATCTCTCTCAGCTTTAGAATCTCCCTGTAATTTGTCACACTATTTATTGGCTGTTCTCTCCTTCCAAATGAGAGAATTTAAGGGCTTCTTTCTTTGTTTGGACAGTATGCATTCTTTCTGATCTCTTAAGTCAATTTCTGAATTAGTAGAAATAGTCTCCCACTGAGTGTAAGGTACTTTATCAACTCACATATCATTCCTGTTGTTGAGAGGAACGATGCAACTTTTGTCTTAACGCTACTACCAGCCAGAATAAGATTTGCTAGCCATATTTACAGGTCTATATAAATATGCTTTTTATATAACTGTACATATGATTGCATTGACATTCAAACGATTGCTTTTCCTGTGGGTGATTTTCCGTATGTATCTTCCTGTTGTGGGTGTGAATGAGCCTCTTTGCTTTAGCATTACCCATCTGGTGCATCCATGCCCGTGCCCGTGCAATGGACAGAACACATGGTAAAAGGGAGAATAGGTGGTAAATGCAGCTTGGATTTAAACCATGTCCTACTCTTTCTTGGCCTTGCATTTATCCTGTAAAGCTATTTTTTGGGGGGTTAAATCTTCTTTTGTCTGTGTCTTTTTGTTTGTTTCTTTGTTTGTTTTTAAAAAACTTTTTCTCTCTTTAAGGTTTCCTAGATGGATTTCTCAAACTACCTCGTAAACGGTAGGAAGTTATACCTTTATCAAATGATTGTACTGGAAGTCTTTATTGTCTCAGACAGAAGCTTATATTCAGAAAATGCTTAGGGATCTGAATCCCATTAAGAGAGGCAGAAGAGGTAAATCTGTTAGATCTGTCTCAGATCTGAGTAGCTTTGAGCATTTGGGTTGTGCCCAACCCTGCCTTTTCTTCCAGCCAGAAAAAAGGGTGTCTTACAGCTCAGTAACTAGGGTAAGAGATCAAGCCCCCATGCACAGCCTTGTGAAGGCAGTTTCTCCAATGTCATCTTATTCTTTGCATTCTTTGAACTTCCATCCTCAAGGGGATGAGGAGTACAGAGAGTCTCGTGAAACCTACTTTTGAATTTCCTTCTGGCTGTGATATGGCCTGATGAGAAGGCAGATGACAAGAAAAGCTTGGGCCTGTTACTTCACCAAATAAATGTTTAGTTCCTTTGAATTTTCAAAATACAGGGGTTTTTTGATGGTCTTCCATTTCTAGAATATCCTGTGCTTCATATTGGGAACTGCTTACATTGCATGGAGCCCTAGACATTTCTTCTGATTTGCCACCAATTTTATCTGTGCCTTCAGTCACAGTTAGCTGGCTGTGGGAAGTTACTCTGACAGCTTTGCCCACACCTTTATTATTTCTGTTAAAACGTGTAAGTCTACATTTCACCTCTCTCCTGGAGTCCTGTTAGGTAGTTTTCCTTTTTTTCTTTTCCTTGAAATTTATACTTTCAGCTATTTAGACAACTTACTAGCTGCTGGCAAACAAGGTAGCAGAGCTCATACAAGCTGCAATTTTCCTTTGATTGGTAACAAGATGAGTATCGCAGACTACTGTTCTTCCCCCTTCATATTTTGATCTGGCACTTCAGGCAGGGTACTTACCCATATACGTCCAAGTCACGAAGAGAGCCAGTCTCCTAAAGACACTTATTATGTGATACCTTCAATTGTTCTTCCTTTGCAGAATAAAACTCAGCATGTCCCTCCAAATCTTGATCCAAGACTTCAGGGTTCTTTTTGGCTTGTCAGATTCTATTCGTGCTCCTACTCTCAAATACCTGGGCAGAAATTAAGTACAGTCATTGACAACTTCAGTGCAAATGTAATGCTACAACTCTAGCTTCTATTCGTTTGGTGCCATCTAATCAGTACCTTTGAAGGTGTGCCAGAAGCTGTGACTCTGTCTTTACTGACTCAGTCCTTTCTGTCCCAGTGTGGGAGTTGTTTAGCAAAGCAAATGAGACATTGTCAGGATTCTGGATACTGGGTGCCCTGAAGTTTTGAATTGCTGACTTCTCACCATCTTAATCAAGGAAATGTTACACTCTGTCATAAGTATCTGCTGCAGCAGGTGGTGGCTTCTCTTTTGATTTTGAGGGGCAGAGAGACCTCCCCATGTTTTGGGAGGAAAAAGGTTTTATGACAGCTACAAAAGCAACAACAATAAAAGAATAGAAGTTCCTCTGGGCCTTTTGAAAGCTGAACATCTTAATTTGCTTATTTTGCCTGTCTTGCGTCAGGAGACAGTGAGTCTGCAGAAATGGTTTAAGTGGCATCAGATTAGTTTATCAGTGTTTTATCTGCTGGAAGATCCACTAGATGGATAGCTTAAACCATTTCAGCCTATTGGATCATGAGTGAGAAATTCAGGACCACATTCTTGAAATTATTTTCTGTGATATTCGTTGATTCAGAGTTGTTTCTGCAATCCAGGGGGAAAAAAATGCAAAAGACCTTGAGAAATGTTACCTTCCAAAGCCAACCTATTTCTGGGTCATAGAATCATAGAATGACAGAATTGTTAAGGTTGGAAAAGACCCTTAAGATCATCGAGTCTGTACTCCAAAGAGTATTGTTAGATAATTTTTTTTTACTAGAGCCTGCAGTTGTCAGAGCCAAGATAAAAACACCTGCTGTGGTTTGGTCAAGCTCCGAAAGATTATCTGAACAGCATCTTTGAGGGAAGTTCTCATTTGGTTGTCTGTAAAGTTGTCCTGTAGACTTCTGTCTGTGACCTTTCATTTGGACAGTTGCCCACTCCTTTTTTTCCTTTTTTTCTCTGAGTCTTCCTCTGATGATCTGGGGGAGTTACAAGGTGCTACAACACATTGGTAGGAATGTGCAGACTAAAAATCTTTGCAGAAAAGGGCAATTGTGCTTAACAATAACTGGATAGTCTTTGAGATCTACTGCCTGAAGATGCATCAAAACCTACTCCCTTTGCCCACTTCATTGGCATCCTGCTATTATTGTAGCCGAAAGAAACAGAGATATCCTACTCCTTTATTTCTCATGTACTATACACAGGAGTGGAGAGCAGGTGTGCTTATATGGTAACGCTCAGACTTAAAAATCAGGTATATGTATTTTCAGCCACATGTGCATACAAAGAACATATGTTGCAAAACACTGCTTACTGTTAAATAAGTTGTCTAAACATTATTTGCTGTTCGATCTTAGGCTTACTCTGCTTTCAGAAGGCTTCTTCTAACCAAAGGGACTTCTGGAGTCATAATCCATTCTTCTGCTGTAGAAGTATTTAATGGGGGTATTTACTCCTTTCTAGGACATTAAAAAGACGGGTCTTATTGGGAAACTGCTGTCAGAACTTCATCGCACATGGGATTTTTTTCCCCCCAGTTTCCAACTTGATCTTATTCATGGTCAGTGTATTTTCCTTTGCTCTTGTACCTTCATGTTAGGTGCTGCTTTTTCTTTCCAGTTATATTTCTTCCTAGTGAGACCAGTCATTGCTCTTCAGACACCATTGCACTACTTAAAAAAAAGTCAGTCTTGTAGTTTTCTCTCATAAGGTCCGTACTATTCTAGTCAAGTTAGTAGCTGCTCTCAGCAAGCTTTATTAGACCCACCTTGCTTAAATATACATGACTAGAACCAAATGTTCTATTCCAGAACATGGTCCAGTTAACTTACCAGTGCCTTTTGGATATCGGGGTAGCATTTGGTTTGGGGTTTTTTTGAGTTTTTTGTTTTGGTTGGTTTTGGGTTTTTTTCTTTTCTAGCCATGTTGTACTGCTCCTCATTGTCAAATTAATTGTTCAAAAGATGACAATGTATTTTGCTTCCTATGTTGTTACCATCTGATGAGCTCCAAATTTAATGCAAAAATTCTTATTAATCTGTTAGTGATTGACCTTGCACTCTGAACAGTTAAATGTCACTCCATTTCTATTATTCCAGTCCTAGAGATCTTCTGTTTTTTCTTGCATGATATTATAATTCTTTGTATTGAAAAATACCTCCCAACATTGTCATCTGCATATTTCATCAAGCAGTTCTGATTTTTTTTGATTAAACAAGAAGGGTCTCAAGAGTGAGCCATGAAAAATTTTAGCAGTAGCCTCCCAGACAAGGCATAAATCTGTAACTATAACATGTTTCTGTCTTGTATAACTAGTTCCTTTCCCCTGTACAGCTTTCCTTTTAATTCTCATCTTCTCCAACTTCAGTAGTAATTTGCTGTGGCGCTCTGCCAGTTCCTTCACTAGTCCAGATGAAACACAACTACTCTCTTTTTTCCCCCCAGAAAAATCAGATATCTTAACAAAGATAGCTGTCAATTTAAGACTGCATTAGCTACCATTGGCAGCTGGCTATATTTTATTCTATATTCCATTTTCAAAATTTATTCTGATCCTTGTGTACTATAAAGGTTTCCTTCTTAAACATGGGGGGGGGGGGGGGGTGGGGGGTGGGGGAAGGGGAGTGGGTGTGTGTGGGTGTGGAATAATCCCAGCTACGACTCAAGTACTTTCAGGCCTCTCAGATATTTTACAATGTAAGTATACTGAGTTCTTAGGAACTGAAGATTGCAGATACATAAACTCCACTGTAATATCTAAGTTAGAAGCCTAGTCAGCCAAGATGCCTTTGAGGCAATGGAGAGAAATAGATGGCTCCAGAACATGATTTCAGTCTTTAAGCAGTAATGATTAAAGCTCCATCAAGACAGGAGCCTGCTGTATTAAGTATAAAATTGCTCATGAGATCTTTCAGTGGTCTTCCAAAGAGTGATTTTCCAGCAAAAACTCAGTTCCAGATTTATCAGTTTCACATACTTCTTGTAGTCTCCCAGAATGTCCTATGGCATTTTACCTTCCTAATACACCTGTAAGCCATCTACCAATGATCAGTCACCAGGCATTTGGATAGTTTTAACTTCTAATGTTAGCATCAGACAATGCAAGGCCCTTTCCTGTAAATGGCTGGAAGGGACTTGTATTCTACAATTTTAGGCCTTAATATTTTTGAAATTTAGAGTAAAATAATTGTTGAGAGAAGAGGATTCAACCCATTATCTTAAGCACAGAAAATATTGCTTTGGGAAAGTGCTTCTGACTCTATGGGGACTCTAGCAAGCATCTTACATTTAATACTACTCACAAGCTTAAGTTTGTTGTAATAATTCTTGGCATTTGAGTTCAGAACTTCAGTTCTGGTAATCCATTCTCATTTACTCGTTCATATCATACAGTTGCTGAACAGACTGTGGAAACCGTCAACTGCAGCTGAACTTGCTTCAGTTGGGTCACACCTGGCATGTCCTAAACATGGTATTTTAACACCAAATAATTTCTGGGCATTTTTTGTTGTTCGGTATTTTGTTTGGGGTTTTTGGTTTGGTTTGGGGTTTTTTTTTCAGCAGAAACTTCACTTTTTTTTTCTTTGGAAAGTGATACTGCCAAGAAAGATGGCCAGAGAAGTGTCTTATTGTCTTTTTCCCCACATGTATTATCAAAATACTATTTTGAGGAAAGTGTATATTTCTTTGTGCACAAAATCATAATATACTGAATTAAAGTTAAATGTTGTTATAATCACATTTAATAGTAATATAGTAAATAATGATAGTTTGACATAGTTTTCCCAATGTTTCTGTTAATTTTTAAAACAATTTGAGATCTTTCAGGTCACTTTAAGACTGAGAAAACTGTTTCCTACTTTAAAGGAGAAAATAATCTCTGATTAAATCTCTGATTAATCTCTGCATTTAAATGAAATTTCTTACAAATTATTCAAAATATGGGACATAAAATCACCCCATTTTATCAATGTTAACACATTTTACTCTAGAGAAAATTTCAGTTAAGCTTTTTTAGGACCTCTTTAGCACTGAGGCATTCCAGCAAGCCAGTTCATTACAACCACAAAGCAAATTCTAAATTGGGAAGCAAGTATTCCCCCAAACTGGAAAAAAAATTGTACCATATACCCTGGGATTTAGGTAAAGCTCATTCAAATGATGTATCTAACCATTTTAATTTAGTAAGATTTTCCTTTAAGAGACTTTTCCCTGCCCAGATGTTGGCTGATATTAAGCCCAGAACTTTAGCAGGCTCTTCACAAGGTTACACCTGAACAGAATTCTTAAAAAAGATATTAGCAGCAGTAACTGCTCGCTTGAGTAAGTAAAATAGATTATACAGAAATTGTTTCAAATCTTGTAAATTTTCAAAGGTGAAAAAGAGGTGGGGTGGGGAGTGGAGGAGGATATTTGCTCCTTACTAATAGGACTACATGACTACATGCTATGCAAGAATCCAGGCAGAGGCTCAACTTCGGTTTCTCAGAAAATTTATCTCATCTATTCTTGTGATAGTTTCTGGCTAGCGAAGGGTGGGTGGGGGTGGGGGTGGGCAGGAAGCTGGTATGTGTGTGGTTTTCTTGAAGTTTTTAAATATTGGAATCTATGAATCAAATTCACTACCTTAGCAAACACACACTCTGAAGCATGCTAGCAGCTAGCATTTGAAACCCAGTATCATCCTCTCCAAACTGTGAGAGGAATAGGCAATACTGCCCAATTCAAAGTGTTACCAGAGGGCTGCAGTAGGCTCAACAGGCAGGAAAGAATTGAAGTCTAGTGAGGGAAGAATGCTAAAGGGGAAGGGGAGACAGCATCAAGGTGAGAGACTACAAAGGTGTGAACTGGAATTTTTGGCCTCATGGAAAATAAGATGAATACCAGTAATGTATAATAAAAGGGAAGTACCCTGTGTCTGGAAGAGGTCAAAACCAGAAAATGATCTGTAATGATGTCTGTTTATATTTCCAGTGACAGTGAAGACTGGTCAGGCAGTACTGATATAAAATAGAAGAAATCTTAGAAAGGAAAAAAATAATCTGGTCTCCATAAATTCTAGTAGAGAATGACTGAACTTGTTAGGCATAGAAATATAGTTGTGGTCTTTTAGTTACTATGTTCTCAACCTGAGAATCCAAGCAGTCTCTCAGTGCATTTGTTTGACAAAAGTTATACTGAATTTTGTGTCAGTCTTTCTTGAGCTTAAAAAATAGCATGATGTAATCAGATTTTTTGTGGCATATCTATGTGCAGTGGATACTACCCTACTAACCGTTCATCCCTGTCTTTTCCTTCTTCATCCCCTTACCTCCACTTCTTTCCCTTCCTCCCTTCAACATGCGTTGATGACTTGCTCCATGGTTCCCATCTGCTTTGGTATAAAGCCTGCTGGCTTATATTAAACTGTTTCTCAAGATGGTGAGGTAACTGTCAGTACTTGTACAAACGGAGCAGTCCAACGGGTGTGGTGAAACACTAGCCGGTCTCTAGCCCAGCTTTCAGGTGATTTGCTTTAGATATGGGCATCCCAGTTTTGACAACTGATTCTGTTGCTGTCCCACTTCCATGTAAATTCCTGGCCTGCTCCAAGCTTCGCTGTCCTGGGTGAAAGAATCCTGTATTTTCAAAAAAAAACCCATAAAGGTCATTTTATAGCCTAAGACTCAGGCATCTGCTGATGTACAGAGCAGTGGAAGAAGGCAGTGTTAATCCACAGCCATTTCCAACTTCCAGTCCTGTGCTTTTATCATTAGACATTTTTTGCCTGACAATTATGGCTTAGTTTTCACCTTGGGTCACTGATATCAGTCGAAGATAGATGTCCGTATCTTAAGGCAAAATCAAGCCTTGATGGTTGTTCAGGGTTTTTCATCATTCTGTGGTCAGTTATATGAATCATGCCGTGAAAAAAATGTTTCCCCCATTCACTGAGAAGAGTATGGGATACATGAAAAAATGGATTTTAAGACTGTTTGAAGCATTATAAGGGTCTAAAATTTCAAAGCCAAGGGGAGCACTCCTGTTTATTAAATATTTTTCCTTTAACAAATGGATTCAGTTAAAATTTGCTGATATACTCTGCCATAATTGCTTAAATATGCTTCTGGTAAAAAGATCTTAACTTTTGCCTCGTTCAGATTGTATTAAAACCATCCTGCTGTCACTTAAAAGTATTGCTAAATTTCTACAACTCTGAAGTCCTCTTAAACTTTCCCTTGGAAGAAATATGGCATGACAGCTATAATTTATCTCTATGGTATACATTTAGCATATTTAAGATATAGAATATAGGACAATATTAATAAATTACACAGAAGAAGAAAACAAGATATTGTCAGGTCAGTGAAGTGTAAACAGTAAGAAGGAAAAGAGGACTGAAGGAAAAAAACCAAAACCAATCATTTCCCACCCAAGCCTCCCTAGTAGTCCTCTGTAATATTTTAATGGAAAGGACTAAGTTCAAAGTACACTTTGGAGAGTGTTAGAGACAGCGTGGAAGGTAAGACTGCACAGGAAGATAATATATACCTGGGAAACTGTGAATTCTTTTAAAGGTAGCAGTTTATACTTTGGTACTGTGAAACCCCAGAAGAGAGATGCATAGCCCACACTTCCTCATACACTGTATCTTTTGTTGCAAATCCTTAGCTCTGTACGCTTCGGACAAGCAACTGCCTAGTGGCAAACAGTTCAGAGAAACAGCACTGAGGAACTGACTGTGGTAATTGCTCCAAACTCATTGTTACCCACTTGTTTTCATGTAGTCATGGCCAAATCTTCCATCTGTCTCTGCCCTTCAACAATGATTTCAAGACACTTGGAGCTGAAACCAAACCGTGGGGTTTTTTTCTTTTATTCTTTTTTTTAAAATTATTATTTGGTGTCTGGGCTCTCACCATCACAGCCCTTGATTAAATGACAGGTTTTTGTTTTCATTGTCTTACCTTCTTTTCCCATTCAGTTCTTGACAGCCTTCCCTCTCAGCTGAATACTGTTATCACTTCTTTATTCTAATCCTCTCCCTAGCTGCCTATATTATCACCCCTCTGTTTCAGAACTTGGATACTTACCCTTTAATCCATTAATTGGCTTTTTACCCTCAGATCTCTGCCTCCTCTGAGTGCAACCTGACTCTCCCAGCCACCACACACCCTGGCTGTTCTCTGCCCGTCCCTCCCTTGCACCTCCCGGCTCTCCCTACGTTTTGGTGCTAGTTTCCCTTCTTTCCAGATAATCTTGTGCTTTATTTCTGTTCACAAAGGAGGGCTCTGTAGTTCAATATCACTTTCAGTGTTGCTTCTGTTTCGTCCCTGTGTTTATGTATCACCTTTCTTCATTGCTTCTTAACAAGGGTAGATGTATATAGCAGGAATAATCTCTGCAGCAGATATCCGTGTTGCCCCCAGAATAGGTCCATTTCCTTATCAAGGCTCAAAAGTGTTGGGCAACTTAATAAATTCTGGGTTGTTACACAGCAAATGTATTCACTTAAATGAGATTGTCTTTTGATTGAGTTAGGTTTCTTTTGCTGTTTGCATGCAGCGGAAGTGTACATTTCTTAACCTTTTTTTTAAAAAAAAAAAATCATGTACTCTTTGTGTATAAAATCTGCTTGCATTAAAAGGAAATACTTTATCTGGTGTTTAGTCCAGGAATAATATTGCTATACTTTCAGAAATCCTGTCTAGTTTAATTTTTTTTCTTAGTCGACATTTGAAAATATAGACTATACTGCAAAGAGGCATGCCAGACTTTTTGTTTTGTTATCTCTGATGTTTTCTTTATATAGTATATATGAATACACACATTTTATATTTTGCAAAATAGGGAAAATTATCCTGGTGCTAATGTACACAGAGCTATTACACCCAGTCATGGTTAATAGCACTAAATGGATTTAGAGGAGTCTAGACTGCAATCCTGTCAGCATCTGCCCCTTCCCAAGTAATTTATTTGGGTTTTGCACCTGCAGATGCTGAACTGGGACTGAATTCATAGAGAATTTTTCATTTGGGTAGCAGGCACCCAAATAGTAACATTTAAGAAAAGCACTAAATAAAAGTGACCGTGTTGCTGTTAACTTCCCCTCCTCTGTTGTCAATATGGAAAACAACAGAATCCTGATTATCCAGGCTCTTACCATGAGGATCTCCTCTAATTAAATCCCTAATCTATTGGCACCCTGATTATTAGACATATCTTGCACTGCCTGGTTCATTTCAATGGTTGGAAAGCTTTCGTAAAATATTTCGGTGTTAGCCCATTCATTGGCACAGTGTATCTTTAATATTCCATGCAAACATAGTGACAGTCCTCTCCTTTGTGTGGAGTAATCTCCATGCTCTGGAGCCTTACAAGCCTTTCTGCAAAGGTAGCAGATATGCAGAGGCCATGAGAATGGCAGAACTGGAGAGGTAATCATGTAGGGGTGAGTAGAAGTCCCCTCTTTGCCTGCCTCTTTGTTCCTATGCCCCATGCATGTGATAAGTCACAGCTGAAAATCACCTTTTTCTCCAGTTTTAATGATGTGCATATGTACCTACAGGCGTCTCCAAAGGTGAAAGTCTCTAACCTGTTGTACCAGGCAGCCATGGCAATGAGAGTTTCATTACAACTTGTAGAACAAAAAGGTTATCCTTCAGGGCCTTGTGTATTCAGACTTGTTTGTATGACAGAGATGTGTGTCTCAAATTCTTCAAACTCTAATGTAGGAAAAATAAATTAAATTCCCCTTCCCACATAATAATTTCTTCAAAATCAGAAGACACCTAACTTAGGGAATCAAACCAGCATACCAAGGCAGATCTTTTCCTTCTTTTCACTTGGAAGAGCTGCAGTACTGTGGGAAATAGAGAACGAAAGCCAGTTCAAAAGCCTTCTCATAAAAAATCCTGCACCTAACTCTTGGCTGTACACATTTTAAATCTCAAACATACCCTATTACTTATTTGAGTAATGTTTTAATTTTGTTAAATGATTGACCCCTTAATTTTTACCAGTGTTCTTGGTATCGGGCTATTTCCTTCCTTGTTTCATTCTATGGAGTGTCAGCATTTGAAGTTCTTTTATAAAATGATGCTGTTTATTTGTACAAGTTGAAGTCTGTCATCAAATATATAATCCTGTAAAGATCTATGATGTGCCTGCTGTCCTACGCCTAGAAATGTGCATCGGTGTGGTAGCTTTCAAGCAGTTGAACATCAGCATGTAGACTCTTTTCAACATGCTCAGCCTGGATCTGTCATTCATGCACGTGTGTGCAGTTCACTAATGGAGGTGGTGGCCTTTTTGCAGTCTATGAAGTCTGTATTTTGTATGCATGGAGCCTTGCACCAGTCCTGCTCATGTGTGAAGATGATAAAGGCATGGAATCTGTTTTCATATGTCTCTCTCCAGAATCTCCCTCCAGTATTGACAGGAGTCTATACATTTTTAACATCAGAAGGCAGAGCACCCTAAAAACTATGTACCGATCATGTACAACAAAAGAGCCAGCAAAACAAAAAAGGGTAAGATAGGGAGTAGAAATAGATATGTACAGTAGGAAACCTTTCTCCACTGCATGCAATGTTTTAATTCAATTCATAGTAAGCTTAAGTTACCACTGAGGATGCTAAAAAGCTTTGTAAAGATACAGGTGTTTTTCATGAAAAAAACTGATAATCTTTGAAATATGTAACCTTCCTCCCCACCCTTGGCTGCTACCTATGAGAGCTTGTATAATTCAAGACTAATTTTTTACGTAGTTCTCCATAATGCTATTTATTTCTTGTCTATTCTTTCCTTCTTTGTAACTATTTCTGAATTTCATGGGCTTCTCATAAAACACTGTAATGCTAATGCTAACAGTAATTTTTAAAGGTGCTTCAAAAATGTAGATGTTTAATATGCAGCTGCTCTTTAAAGGGGCAAAAGGTTTCTTTTTGCCAATTCTTTCAGATTCTGTATTAAAAATCTTTTTTTTTTCCCCTCAGCTGCCAATATTTAAGGAAGTACCCTTTCATGTTTTCTATAATCCTGTTAAAAATAGTAGGTATGTTCTGTATCTGTGGCTAGACATACAGCATGGTGCAAAATAATCTAAACACTCAAGGTTTGTTTGCAGATTTGCTCTAATGAAAAAGGCTCAAGATATATAATGAGACAGCCCCTGTGATACAGTTAATCAGTATCCACACAAGCTGATCCCTTGAACGCATGACGTGATTCATAAGAAATTGCTTAGTACCTAAGAAATTAAGATTGAATAATATTTGCCGATGTCTTATTTTTCAGCTAAGAAATCTACACTTTTACGGATAAAAAGGGGTAAGAGGTCCTCACTTATGTTCCCCTGCTCATTGCAAAATAGGATAGTTTCAAGCACAGCTATATTGGAAAAAAAATTCCAAATACTGAATAGAAAGGGTTCTTTCATTCAGTTGAACACCATAGGAGTATGATACCAGGCCTAAGTTATAAAAATATTTTGATTCCAAAATGTGTTTAACAGGTCAGACTTTTACAGTCACTGCTTAGAGTTAATTGCTGCGTCTGGTCTCAAAACAGGTCTACGGTAATAAGTGTCTCACTATATCACTGTCTTCACTGTGTCTGAACTGTCAGGGTGGGGTTTTTTAGAGGTGCCTGATCGATATATGAACACAAATCCGGTTAAAATTCTCCATGACACTGGTGAACAGTTATGTGCTTTAGTAACCAGTTGTTCTTCGATCCAGGTCCTGTTTAATTTTGCATAGGAATAGTTGGTGAAGGAAAGGAAAGAAAGGCCCCCACGTCCTCAAGTGTACTTGCACGACAGTAGGTCAGCATAGCTAGCTAATGGGGATGAAAGATGCTGAGACCTGCAGTGAATGGCATAGGCAAATCCTTTTTCACGGGTAGTGGGTGTTTATTGCACAAGATGCGCTGTCTTTAGTGCCTATCCTGACAGGGTGGCTGTGGTAAGCGTGTTCAGCCAGTAATGATTGCTTTGCTCCGTCATTGTAGAAAATTTCTAAAGCAGAAATTATCATGACAAAACTGGGGGGAGGGTGTGGGTTGTTGATAATTCTGGTTTTCTGAAGGAATGAAATTTGGGAAAGGAAGAGTTAAAGAAGTTACTGCTGCTGTAATATACATACCAGGCTCTTTCGGTCTTTTAAGTCTTCACAGCTCTCTTACCACAGGTTCTCTTCATGTCTAGAAAATGCAAATCTCTGGGCTCCTAAGAGCAACTGAATAGGGATATGTATTTCATCTTAAAACAAAGAGCAAAGAAAAAAAAAAAAAAAGAAAAAGTTATTCAAAGGATTTTGGAAACAGGTGTTCTAAATCAACTTTAATTGGATTTCAGTTAATTATTCCGTATACTTTAGGGATTATAGGAAAGGAATATAGGGGGAAAAAAGCAAGAACAACTTCTCTGACACACTAATTGCTCTAATATTTAAGCTAAGCAGCCCCTCACTCCTTTCACCCCCACCCCAAATGAATTAGCCTCCAGATGACTGTTACAGAGCCTAGGGAATATGAATGAAGTGAAAAAGCAAGATGCAATCTTTGAAAGCCACCTTTACTTGGGAGAGTGGTTAAACATTTAGTCTATTATGTGTACTATACTCTGCGTGTAACTACTAAGATAAAGGCAACTGCTAAAAAGCTGTTATAAGTTGATTTTTGATACCACATTTCTATTATCAAGGTTACTTACGTGATTCCCCTGACATTTTGCCCCTTGCAGCATATGATCTGTGCACATAGTTTAGACTGAGTCAAGAACATTTCTCCAGGGCTGGCAGGGAAAGGCTGGGTGGAACACAGGACATTATTAAGTATCTTATTTTGGCTTTTGGCTTTCTGTCCTAATTCCTATTGTAACGAATCCACTTTTTCCCCACTATTGTTGCTGGTATAACATTTGACATGAAAAATTGTATATGTAGAGTCTTAGTTTGCCTCTGGTAACTGAGTGATTCCAAATTTTAAAAGAAGTGGGAGAGGGGGTGGGCGAGGCTCACTGTGCACATTCCCTGTATGCCCATAGAGCTGACTCATGGGATTTCAGTGGAAAACTCTAAACAAGATTTTCAAAGTGATTATAAATTAAAGTGGTCTAAAGAAATGAGTTTTTAAAACTGGACTGAAAGTAGAGGGGTTTTTTTGGGGGGGTTTAATCTTTAATTTTGTGGAAACTTTTGTGCTGATCCCTCTTAGTTTTAAGTTGATGAGAGTGGGAGCAGACAACGACACTTTCTAGTCTCCTCTCACTCTTCAGCCTAAGAGAAACGAGTGATACCTGTGATAAAAGTAACAAATTTTCAAAGTTATTTTTAAACTTTAATATGATACAAAAATTAGCGATTCTAGTAACAACCAGGATAATGTTTTACATGTTTTTTACCTTTACAATGTCTCTTTGAAGAAGTCTCCCCCCCATATGTTTGAAGCATACATGAGACGTTTTGCTTTTGAGCGGGAGATATTGTCAAGCTATATGTGAAATTATTTATACAGCAAATTTAAAAAGATTTCAGAAAGCCTAATGAAACTTGCCTGAGGGCAGCTAGAATTTGCATTCTAGCCTCCTGCATGTGTGACAATTTGCTAAGCATCTCAGTTAAAAAAAAAAAAATTGGAAGGGAAGAGAACTTCCCACGTTCAGTAGTTCTCATCTATAACTGGGGTACATTACTAAGGACGTATACCTATGCCCACTATGTGTGTCAGCATATTTACCAACCTCACAAGCAGATGTGAACATAATTGCATCACATCTACACAGTCACTTATTTACCTGACTTCTTTACATATTTGAAAAAGGTCCTAAGAGGGACTTTAAAGATCTGCGATTTTTACAGAGCTTATGAAAATATTATTCTTAAAATAAACTAATCTGTTATAACTCAAATTTCTGCCACACCTGGATGAAATTATTAAGAACAGATGCTTTAGTTGCTGCTATGAAAGCACAGTAGAAAGTAGTAGTGAAAATAGCAAGACTTCCTGTGTTGGTAGCATTCAGAGAGTAAGCCAAATCGGAGTCTGTATTGTGCTGGCTGCTCTTATTTGTCTCCTTAACTCACAGCATTTAGATGGCATAATTTCTCATATTGTGCAGATGATGGTACTGCATTCTGTAGGAAGCAAGTATTTCTCTGTCAAATGTCACTATTTGTAACTGGCAGTGAAATGCAAAAGATAAATATCTTTAAAATTTTGTTCAATAACTGTAAAAAACCAGTATTTACACATATGAAGATAAAATATGAAAATACTTCTAAGGTATATAGGTGTGCATATTCAACTCTTCATTCTTCAAATATGGCAGGTCATAGCATTTCTCTTGGTCATCAGTGTTTGTTTTTTTTTTTCTGTAAAGCTGCTGCATGCAATCTATATTCTTGCTTGTACAGAATATGATTTTACTTTGCAAATGAAGGTGCAAACTTTTCCTTCTCATCAAAGGTAAAAAAAAGCCACTTCAAAATTCTGTTTCAGCAATTTTTTTTTCTATATCAATTCCATCAGTATCAGCTTGCAGGAAAATATATTTCAAATTAAATTTGTAATTTGTATCCTAGATGTGGTTTATGCTCCTTTACACCACGTAGAGCACCTCAGCACTAGTGGTGTTTTAATGGTGAGACTTCTGTAGTTTTTTATCACTGCCTCACTTCTTTCCTTTGCTCCCCCTTCTGACCTTTGCTAAAATCTTCGCCATGGTGTATAGGTGATAATTGACTGCCTTTTAAAAGATACTTTTTGTATCAGCCGAGTGCTTTCTTGTTTGAGATGTGAACATATTTTATGGGCAGACTCAAAGCCTGGTTGTGCTCAGTCATATGTGCAAAAAAATACATTGTTTGTCATTTGTAATCCCCAGCCTGTGGTGGTTCTCTCCAGTTTATATGTGGGAAGATGTGCTTATTTAATCAGAGACCAGATGCGGGGCCTAAGGGTCTGACCCAGAGCCCATTGAAATCAGTTGGAATCCTACCGTAGATTTTAATGGCCCTATATGTTTAGATAAGTATATATCTCATGTTTATGAAAACAAAATTAAAAAAAAAAAAAAAGCAGCAACTTCTTTTTGCTCTCCTCACTCCTTTCCTATTTTCCTTAGGAGGAAAATCCCCCACTCTACTCTAAATGCAATGAAAACGATTTAAAACAACCTGACAACTGTTAAGACAGTGTTTTAACAGGAAGCTGGAACACGACTTCATGGCACCGGGGTGGCACACGGTACCTTTTTGCACTATGAACATTTTCTGATAACAGTTTGCACAGAAAGGTTGATGTGCTTGCACAGAAAAACAGTTTATATACAGCACGGACTTGGGGCTACATGGTAAAAATATCTGTATAGTCAGTGTAGTCTATTTATGAAATATAGCAGGGAAAAATATTTATGAGCACCACAGGACATGAAGCTCAAAGTGCAGTCATTTCTAAATGAAAATTATGTGACAGTTCATCAGTATTTAATGCTAACATTGCTTGATCTAGACATAAAGAATTTAGCAGCCATTTATCATAGCATACAGTACTGTTCGTTTCCTGATTTGCTTAGAATACATTGGTGTTTTAATCTCAACACGAGCCACAGGTCTAATTTTAGATATTTAATGAAAGGAAAATCCGGCGAGAGACAGATTTTTCACATGGCTATTAGAAGCCTTCTCCCACAACTTGAATTGGTTGGTCTTTTTAATGCGTGCTCCCAGAAGCCACTGCTTGGTCCCTGCACCAGATGCAGGTGTTCCCTTGTGCTGTCAGCCAGGAATGATTAATGAGGATTTGCCCCTACTGAAAGCAGTCTTTGGAGCATTGTTCAGGGCATCTGTGGAACTGTCGGGGGAGACAAGGACACAAGTGAACAACCAATTATTTGGCCATCACTGCGGCAGCATGAAAAAGACATCAAATTGGACAGAGGAGCAAAGCTTTTGTTTCATGATCATATTTTTAGGTGTTAATAGTAACAGAGGAATTCTACCTGTTTTGTTTTGCCTTTTTTTTCTTCCAAGGGAGAGGGGAAGGGCTCAGACACCGCCTTAAAGCTAAAGCTATGTGTAAAAGAAACCGAGGCAGAAAACTGATCACGGTCCTTTAAAAGTGTAAAAGGGAGGAAAACACTGAGAATTGATTTCTTGGCGCTTGCACTGTGTGTATAAAGATATACCGTTTTGCTCGGCTAACATTAGGGAATGAGGGCTAAGAATTCTGTGAGGAGGAGGATTTCTCATGCAGGGAGCTTCTTAATTGCTGGCCAAATACAACAGTTCAGGAGCCGGGGCTTTAACAAGTGATAGTGCAGGGAAGTGTTACATTAGGATTCTGAAAAAGAAAATGTGAGGGAGCAAAACCAGAAAACATTTGCAAGATTGCATTCAGCATTCAGCCTGCATCCCTCTTTCTGTCTCAAAGAAAATACTCTTAGGTGCAGAAGAGTGAGGGGAAAAGAGGAACAGAACGAAAAACACTGCTCATGCTTAGACTTCTGCATTTTTATATTTACCAAGACTTGTGTTTATAAATACTAATTTTAAACCAGAGGGAAAGGGTTATATTTTCAGAAAAATCCAATTACAGAATGGATTATTTGTAAAATACATTTTATGCTCCATCCTGACAAGCATCTTTTTATCACAGTATTAAGAATAAGGAAGTTAATTATACAGCTTAATTCTAATGAGGAATATAATGTTTTATTGACTAGTAACAAATATGGTATCATTTCTGCTGAAGTAATGTAATTAATATTTGCAGTGGCTAATTCCTTAACCTCAAGTTCCTCTGTCCCCACATATACATGCAAGAAAAGGAGTTCGGATCCTGAAACAATTACACATCACAATTCCAAACTATTCCTTAATGAAGGAGAAATCTACAGTTCTAAATTAACAGTTTAGTTATATTTGACTACATGGATTTAGGTTTTCTTCCAAATTATTTGTCCTTCAATGGCTGTATTTAATCAAGGAGGATCATGGCTTCTGCAAAATTATGTGAATGTCCATACATGAAGGCCTGTTTTCTTACCCCAGCTGGTTTATAAGAAGTTTTAATATGCAAAAAGTTTTTGCCTGTTTCATATTTAGCATGAGTTGGTGCAGGTAACAATTTGACTTGCTATATCCAGATTTTCAGAATTTGTCATCTCAATGTCAAATGTCTGGGTCTGAAACCTAGACAGTCAACTACTGTCTCTATTTATAACAGGATGATCATCTTGTTAGAAAATAAAAATTTTAAAATGAAAAAAACCCTTGGAATTTAATAACCATTTAATCAATCATAAAGAAAAAAACAATATAGTACACCCATAAATGGAATCTTTGTATTTGAGGAATATCACATATTTCTTTATACCAACTAAATGGAAGTCTTGATCAGAAGGAAATCACTAAACAACCTAAGAATCTTCAGGATATTCCAGCATTTCTGATAACTGTGTGCAAACTGTAGACAAGAAATGTTTTACATTGGGAATAGCCTCAATACCAGCTCTTGAACTGCAATACTGATGTGTTTAGTTCTGCAGGTCTGTCCTTTTCCAGCAGTACAGCCATTTGTTACTCTCTGCAAAGGACTCTGGCATTTGAAACTGAGCTTTGTCCCCTCTTGCATTCGGTATATGTGCTGGAACTTCAAATGGCTTTATTAGAAGTTATAAAATCAGTGTACAGACACACTCAACTCTCTTTCCTTCTTGTCAGGAAGAGGCAATGGCATCAACAACATGCCCCTGTGGCTGAAAGACATTACTCAGTGGAAGAACAGTCTGTTAGACTCCTCCTGGCATGATGGAAGTGATGCCTGTGGGGAGGGAAAATATTTCCAGGAACTGAAGGAATGATTATAGCATCTCTAAAGAGGACATTTGCCTGTGACTGTTGAAGTGCTGAACTGATTTTCCTAATCCTAGATAAATAAATAGAAAGAAGGCTTTCTGCTCCTGTAGGCTGTGCTGAAGGCTGCGCCTTTTCCTGCCAGGTATGGACTTTGCTACAGTAATTCAAGGCTTGTTTATCACTGTGCTGGATTACTTCAGACTCTTCTACTTGGGGTTGTCAGCTAAAAAGCACAGAAACATCAGGTGTTAAAGCTTGATGAAATTTCTAACACGAAGAAGATAACAGACTGCTGTTTAGATGTGTCAGCAGCATACAGCATCAAAATATCTTCAAGGCCATGGTCATTCTCTCCAAATCTCCCAGTGGGTGGAGATTTGGGATGGAGCCCCTGTGGGCCCCCATGGGAGGTCCCATGGGACAAGGATCAGGACAATACTTTAAAGCAAGGACTGAATCCTTTTAGTGGAGGTTCTTTGGCCTGAAAATAGGGATGGGATTTTCCAGTTAGGGCACATAATGGGAATGCCCCTTTTTACATACTGTTTCCTTCTTCCACCAATTACATTCCTCTGCAGTCGCATGCTTTTCAAAAATAATTATGTGTCTACCAGTACTTGTGCTTAGGTTTTGGAATCATACTTGATACATGTTGTATTATGGTGTTTTCCCTGTAAATTCGTATGTATGTATGTATTTTCATGATACTTCAATAAAACCATCAAAATTGAAATTAAAGCAAAATAAAAACAAATGGGTAAGAACATATGGAAAGGGATAAGCCCGTTATCATGTTTATTATGAGTGTTGTTTGCTAAAAACATCAGCTTTGATCTAGCTTTATGAAGTAAATCCACTGGAGATTTATTTTACAAAACTATAAAAAAATTCTGAAACTGTCACTTACATTTTTACAAGGTTCTCTAATACTCTACAGACTGTATAAGATTACAAAGTAGTGGATTAGTATGGGGGACAACAATTACTACCTGTGAGATGACTTTCTTCCTGTTCCACTATATATTTATGGTGCTATGTTGCTAAATAATAGATGTGTCCTATTCTAGATCACTACATATTCTTATGGACCTTTGCAATTCCTGTAATTCCTTTTGATGAAAAAATGCTTCTTTGTCTGTAAATAGCATGGCTACTGTAAGAAATTATTAGGGAAAAAAATAATGAAAAGAGAAAAATAATTAAAGCTTAACTTTTTTTTTGTTTTTAATATGTAATATTTAAATTTTATTTCATGCTGGCATGAGGGTGATTAGAATCGTGTTATAATATATATAAGGATATATATATAAAAGAATTAGCATTTATTTCTCTTACTTATGCTAAGTAAAAACTAGCAACAACAAGCTCAGGAATTCAGGACTTGTCTTTCATAAAACTTTTGACTATCAGGATTTCTCGCTTTGTCCCTCCTCCTACCAGTCTGACACAGCCTCATGATTCTGGTCACTACAGCCAGTGAACATCTGATGATGATGACCATGATGAAACTCCTAAAACTTTCATGCCTCCGTTATTGCCTCCAGGGCTGAAATGAGGTGAGGCTGCAAGCGACTTGGGTAACATCATTAGAATCTTATCAAAACTGGTTGTTAATGAACCATTTGATTAAGCAGAAGGAATTCTTTCTGCTGCTTACACTGACAACAAAAAAAAAAAAGGGCAAAGGAAAAGGTTTGGATGTGAAAATATTTCTCCTTGCAGGAACAGCATGAATCAGCTGCAGTTTGTTTTGTTATCACATACACACTCTGGTATAGGGGTAAGCAGGGCAGGCAGAGATTTTGCAGATGACATTTCTATATCAATTTTATATAAGAATGCTGTACATGCCTGGTTTAGGCTGCAAAATTTGCAGTGTGAACTACTTAAGTTCTGGCTCTTTGGTAGCAGAGAATTGTGAAGCTAAAATAATCTTTAGTTCCTTTACCCCGATAGCTGATTTTTACACCTGAAATCCCAGAGCTTCAGTGTTTGTGCTTACACATAGGTATGTGTTTGCTTATGAAATTTATTTTTTCTCCAAAACCCCAGCTTATATCCATAGAAAACTATCTACAGATTTTATAAACATCATTGGCTTATTCAGCTTTCACTTTTTTTCTGTGCTTAAGAGTAGGTCACACTTAGGACTGATGTGTGAGGCCAAAGAGCTTTTCTTCTTCTACAGCTCCCAGCCTGTTTTTTCACCAGCATAATTTCCCATCATTTCTCGATTTCACTTTATTCGTTATAATACTTCTCATCTTAATGTGGTTTTTTTTTGACTGTTAATACAATCTCATACACGTATTCTTTCCCCCTGCTCTCCCCCTCCCCCCCTTCATTCACACAGTCCTTTGCTTCCTACTTCAGTTCATACACTTCCCTTTTCCTGGTTTCTTCTCCACACCTTTGTTCTCCCTCCATTTGTGCTACAACTAGGAAAATAATGTTCTCCACACCTGGGGAACTGGATCTTCACTAATGACGGTAAAGCTTCACCAGGTATATTCGCAGGTTGGAAATAACAACGTGGCTCAGTGTCACTGACCATTTTTCTAGGGAGAGGATCTTTAAATTAAGAGCCCTCCATTAATGTTCTTTGTAATGTAAAACGTTTTAGCTTCAAGTTACTTAGTATCTGAATGTGAGTTAGACAAAATATTTGTCAGTATTTGGATGGATTGTGAAGCATCACCTTATATATCTTAAGTGTTAGAATTTTCTTTGGATCTGTATGAGCTGTCAAGCTTTATAATTTGTGTGTATCCACTTCAGTATTAAATTTTTGGCTGCCTCAACTTATTTTATTGCCCTTCATGGTGCTACGTTAATGATAAACATAACAACACTGGTTGCATATATTTGTTCAGATGAATACTATGCATCGTATGATCCTTATTTAAACCTCATTTTAGCATAGATGTTGCAAATTCTGATTAGAAGTGAGCAACAGATCATCAGAGTATTTGGTCAAATGAAAGAATGGAATCCTTTACTGGAAAGAAAGAGACACAACATCCACGCTGGGGTGTAGATGGTTAGAGGCTGTGGTGGTCCATAAGCATTAACTGAAAAGAAACAGTACAGAAATATTATTTCTCATAAACTATCACAGCCTAGCATTTTTATAAACCATAATCTTGACTGCAGGTCTTGAATAATAATGAAATAATGATTGTAAGAATACCGATATAAAAAATATTTGAAATAATAATTTGTGAGGGTTGTATTGTCCCGTTCCACCTAGCGGCCAACAGGAAGTCAAAGGACATTTTAAGAAAAGTTTATTAAAATCCATTACATTTAAAAAGACTTAGATCTACATTTCTGCTATCAGAGGCTGCTTCGGATTCTTCCCCTATGGATACAGATTATGTTTGTTTTCAGAATTGCTGAAGCCAGAAATATAGTCTGTGAGTTTGAGTGAACTTTCTTCACCTAATTTCAAATCTGCTTGAACTTAGTGACTTTGTATATTTGATTTAAGCTTCTTTGAGTTTGCATTCAATAAAGGAGGAGAGTATAGGTGAAGGGAGAAGAGACAGAAAATACAATGCAGAAATATAAAGAAAAAAAGTTTTATATACATGCCACATGTGAGTTACTTCTTGCTTCTCTTTTAGTGTCTTCTGTATTGTGCTGCATTTCCTTGGGAAAAAAAAAATCAAATTTCCATTTTTAATTTAATCATGCACAAAGTCTTTTTACTTATTCAGCTGCAGCCTTTGCAGACAGATAGATATTATGATTTATTTGTGCCCAGCTTTGCAACATACTCTTCCAAAAGCAAATCATGGTATGCCAGAAGACACGTGAAATGGAGTGATCTATGTTGCTCTTCTCTTATTGTCTGCTAGAAAGTCCGTCCATCTCTGATTTTAATCACGTCCACTTAGTGGTCAAGCTAATTCACCCTGCTGGCCAGATAATCTAGTTCAGTGTCCACTGCTGTTATTGCAGACTGGAGGTCAAATCTTTTATCTGTTTTCTCCAAACTCAGTTGGACACTGTTTCTTGCTGGGAGTCTTTGGAAGAAGGCGATAAATCTTATTGCTAATATCCCAGGAGGTAGTAACTTGTCTTTCTACAGGCATATCTTCAGGATTTTTCCGGGCTCTGTGAACTTAAATAAAAACTTTTGAAAATCCTGTGGGTTTATTTTATTTGTTTTATTTTTATATCTGTGATACTAGTATCTCCACTTACTAAAACTGAACTGTGAATTGTCAACACAGAGCCTTCTGAGACTTTGTCTTCATTTTTGCGTCCATAAACAGGAGTATCATTGAATCCCACTATCAATGTTGTGACTACCTGTGTGTACAGGTAGTCTTTTGCGGCATAACCAGTTTACATTGCTTTTTATAGCCTGGATATATGCCAGAACCCCCCAAATTACAGTGCACATGGATTTGGGGAATGCTGCACTAAGGAGAACTCCTTTGGCCTAAGAGTAATTCCTGGATGATGAAGATCAGTGACTTTCCACCTAAGATCTATGGAGATCAGTACATGACTTCTAAGTCGGCTGCAAAAGGCAACTTGAAAGAAGTTTTTATGTTACACTGTGGTTTATGCAAAATTTGGCATTTATGGGTCAAAACCAATAAAGCCACTTGTGTACAACATTAAAATGGCTTATGCTTTGCTTTGCCTCTAAGTGTTAATTTAAGACACAAGGTTAGCATTGCCTAGAGCCTTTGTGGATACCATGAAAACCTGCTTCATTTTTTTGCTATTATTGAGCTGGCAGCCAGATTAATTGTTGATTGTACACTTCTTTCCCTCTTCCTGCTACTACACTAAATGCATCCTAGTCAAATGAAATTACATGGGTTTATAGTAGCAATAAGTTTATAACATAACTTATTATAATTTATATTATATATAAAATATATAGAAAACTTATAATAATGTAAATTTATTATAATAAAAAGGCATTGCAAGAGTAAAGCTATTTTAAAAGAATGGTTTCATTTTGAAACTGCCATAGCATTACAAGCCTGGGGATCCCCATGCAGGTCACAGTTGGGTTAGCCTGCCCACATAATTCTTATTGTACTGCGTAGACTAACCAGCTCTGGTTAGCACAGTCTAATTTACTGCATTTAACTGTAGTGGTTTTAGAAATCCTCAGCTTTGTAGTAATGTGTTTGGAGGGGGAGCATTTTAATGACGCTGGATACCATGCAGTCAGTGCTGGAGGTCATCCCAGTTCTCTCTGGTTTTCTTGCCACAAGTGTCACATCTCCTGTAGGTGACTAAATGTCTGAAGGTGTCACTTTCCTGTACTCCATGCAGATGCACCTCTTGCACTGGTTGCATTTTCCCTTTCTAGGGTCTCTCTCCTCTGCTTCTACAAGAGAAGAACCAGTGCAAGAATTACATTCCACCACTCCGACCACATTTGACAATTGATGATGAAAGAGTCTTTTTCACATCCATCACAATATCCTTGGAATATCTTTTGAAGAAAGAAAGAAGAAATGAGCTAGGGTTGCTATCATAATTCTTTTAGCTCAAACTCAGGGACAGGCATTGAGCTTGGCTGTAATGCCTGAAGTGGAAGAAGTTTTTCATGCTTTTTCTTTTGGCAAAGGATTAGTTGGTGTAAGGTGACATATACTTTCCAAAAATAAAAAGGTAGCCCAGGTTCCATTTCTCCTCCGATGGGGAACCAGCCTGCCTGGTGGACAATAAGAAACACAGCTGAGCTGTCACTCCTCTAGCTGTCACATTTTTTGGACTGATTCCAGAAAGATCTTTTTTTTCTTGACTCTGTTCCATAACTGAAACGTGAAAAACAAACTGTCTTTCTGTCCTTCTTTTCTATAACCCTTCAAAGGAGTCTGGAGTGCAGTGTGGAGAACACCCCCTGCACTGTATCCCAAGCAGCAGTTAGCTCTGAGAAAGAACTATAACCATGAAATACACATTCGAAAGCGTCAAGGAGTAAAAATATTTCTTTCTAAATTATTCTTTATTTTCATGTAATAGCTTAAGTTGCTTTGAATTTGCCTTAGTATAAGCTGAGAAACTTTGAATAGACTGCCATACTGTGCATTGATCTTCTATGAATTCATTTTGAGGCAAATATTAGAACATATTTAATAAAAATACATGTTTATTCATTGTGTATTTTCATATAAATACTGAAAAACAGGTGTTTTCTAACTCTTATATTATAGACTGAAAGGGACTTGAGAGGATGCTTTGTGGAGTAGGTGTTCTTTTTTCTTTACCAATCAAATGTTTTTGCGTTATGTCAATTTGCCTTTCTTTTTTTTTTTAATCCAGTTGGTACTAGTATGTTATGACCTTTAAAGGTGACTTTTTGATGATGGAAGTACAGGATCAAGTGTAGTTCAAATCTGGGGTACATTTTACCAGAGTTACTTCATGGCTTTAACTGCAGTGGTGGTGAGAAGGGAGAGATGTCCCAGCTCTTGCAGATTTTGTGACCTTGGTCAAACTGCTTAAACTCTGAGTGAAATCCTACCCCTGCTAAAGTCAAGAGTATTTTTGCCATTTATTTGAATGGGGCAAAGATATCACATTTGAATTCCGAATTGTTAATGAGGACAGAATAACATGTATCTAACTCTCACAGCTCTTGTGAAGCTAATTAATCAGCAGAGTACTTTGGGAACCTCAGAAGTATAATAGAAGCTGCAAGTACTATTATTTATTTGTCATGTAATTGGAAACCAGCAAGGTAAAAAGTCATTGATAAAAATCCATATCACAAGGTCATTTCTTTCAATGTTGCAAATCTCTTCTTCAATCAAGAGCTTTGTAACTGATGAAAAGTACAGCCTAATCATAACATTATCAAGTCAATTTAATTGGTGCTCTGGCAGCACATGAGATCATAATGAAGTCATTTTTGCTAGTTATAGGCTTAAAAATATTTTTATAGCACCCTTCATCCTAGTGGAAACTTTAAAGGCCTCACAGACAGGAGTAAGGTTTTCTGCCTCTCTTATACAACTGCCTTTGTGTGGCAGATACCAATCGTGTCTAAAAATTTTACAGGTAAGTATGATATTATTGTGTTTATAACTGTATCTATATCTATCCTTTATACCTATTAAATAGTTTACACCTTTAAAATTAGTGTTCAGATAAGTCAAGGTACAGAGGTAGCACTTGTGGACTAGAGGGGTTCTTATGTTTTCGAGGTTAAACAGTGATAGTTGTCACTATTGCTGAACCACATTTTTTAAATATGCTCTGTGTCTGTGAAAATCTCATTCTTGCCAACAAAAATGTCTGCTTGTTTTTGCACAATAGTCTGTTTCACTTTAGCAGAAACTTAAAGCCCAAAAAATAAGATGGGGTTCATAGCATCCCAGGTGAAGGCTTGGAGTAAGCGGTTAGGTTTCTATCAGCATGCCCTGTAACATTGAGCAGATTGCTTAACTCTCTGTGGTGTAAGCTTCTGTATCACAACAGATGGAAACAATGTCATTTATCTTTTCTTTGGCCCTGCTTTTTCATAGCCAGAGTCTCTGAGAGCTGGTGTGCCAGCATCAGGGTCCTCCTGCTTCTCCCTCCTCAGGGACCGGGTGCTGTGGCCATAAGTCCCCGTCACCTGTCACAGCTAGTGGCCAGTGAGGAGCAGGCTGTGACTCTCACCTCTCTCTTATAATTAGCTCCTTCAGCAGGCAGCAAACTGAAAGCCAAGTTTATAACACAGCCTTGAGAACAAGCAGCAAATGCAAAGTGGCCAAAGGGCTACATGTTATGGCTCAAGAAGTGATGGTGTTCAAGAGGAAAAGAGCTTAAAATCAGCACATTTCCCACCTAGTTTTTAATTTCCATCTTCCTCCGTCCCTTCTCTATGGAATCCTCTTTGTCATCGTCATTGTCCAGTCTCTATAGCACACTTTTAATGAGATGCACTTGAATGTGTCTTAGGTACTGGCAACCTGATGTTTCTATTCCAATTTGATGGAAGGCAAGGAACTGTAGCCTCCTCCCTCAGCCAGGCTGTGGCACTCAGCAGTGTCTAAGCAAGGCTGCTTTCCAATGCAGTTTACTCAGAGAAAGGTGAGAAAGAGCAACTGGCAAAGGAGACAAGATCGTGTGGGAGTTTTACGGGTGCTTATGGGTGTTTTATCTTTATATGCAAAACCTTATATGTAAAAAGGGAAAAATGCTACAAGAGCCGTGATAGATAGGGCCAAGGACTGAGATAGGAAGTAAAATAATGAAAGGCAGACAACATTTTTTTCCTTTTTCCCTTGTTTAGCACCACAGCCACATCCTTACCCATAGTGAAGCCATTATGCCACACTGGCAGTGTAAAGGGACACTAAAGTGAGAACTAAAAGTAGCTTTTCAGATACAAAGGTTTAAAAGATTTTTCCACATAACATCTGCAAAACAGTGAGTACGATGCTTGGTTTGTTCCCCAAGCACCAGCAACTTGGCAGTCTTGCTGTAGAAGTCCCTGTCATGGTTTAACCCCCGCTGGCAATGAAGCACCACACAGCCACTCACTCACTCCCCTCTGCTGGGATGAGGGAGAGCATCAGAAGAGTAACAGTGAGAATATTTGTGGGTTGAGATAAAGACAGTTTAATAAGGAAAGCAAAAGCTGCGTGCACAAGCAAAGCAAAACAAGGAATGAATTCACTACTTCCCATGGGCAGGCAGGTGTTCAGCCATCTCCAGGAAAGCAGGGCTCTGTCAAGTCTAACAGTTACTTGGGAAGCCAAATGCCATCACACCAAATGTGCCCCCCTTCCTTCTTCTTCCCCCAGCTTTATATGCTGAGCATGACATCATATGGTGTGGGATATCTCTTTCATCAGTTGGGGTCAGCTGTCCCAGCCGTGTCCCCTCCCAGCCCCTTGTGCACCCCCAGCCTGCTTGCTGGTGGGGTGGGGTGAGAGGCAGAAAAGGCCTTGACTCCATGTAAGCACTGCTCAGCAATAACTAAAACATCCCTGTATTATCAACACTGTATTCAGCACAAATCCAAAACACAACCACATACTAGCTACTGTGAAGAAAATTAACTCTATTGCGGCTAAAACCAGCAGAGTCCCCTACACCCATCAGACTCTAGTTTAGCACAACCAATGCCTCAGGTTGTTCATAAATACAAATAAAACCAGGATTTCCAGCCCTCTCTCCCTGCTGAGCTCAAAGGAAGAAAAGAACATATCACTTCTCAAGCTGGGACAGATCTTTGCTTTATATATTCCTGGATAATCTGAGAAAGCATATGTACTTTAAGAATTAATGCCTGCAGTCTATATAGTAAATACATTTACTTCCAGCTGCAATATATACCTTTAAAAGTCATTAATGCTTCTAACTTGGACATTTTGACATTTAGTCTTTGAATATTGTATATTGCACAGAAAATATTACGGACAGTACAAGTAAGTTTCATCTGAAGGCAGTCTAAACATCCTCTGTGTGTTTGTAGGGGACTGCATCTCCAGTTCTCCCAAAGGCCCCCAGCTGCTGTGTTGGGTGCCTGCAACTGCTGTGTACAGTTTTGACAAGTCTCTCACTGTCCCTCATTCTTTGCAATTATATATTTAACCTAAATTTAGTCCTAAGCTTATATAAGGTAGAGCTCACTGTGCCACAATACACATAGCCTGGGATACAATCAGGTGTCATCTAAAGTTTAGGCTTTAGATTAAAAAGTTCCTATCTTCAAATCTCAGTTTAGACCTCCTAAAAGCTTTGTTTTGATTACATACTACCCCAGTGAATTTTCTGATGAGTTTGGGTTTTCTTTTTACCTCAATCCACCTCACAGGTAATTGGTTTAGCTTGCTAGTAATCTTTCTGGTTAACCTGCAGAGGAAGTACCAACTTCATTACAGATACAGCTTGAGAAGTTATGGTCCTCGCTGGCTGATCTGGCAGAGATGAGACATGATGCTGTGACTGCAGGAGTATTTGGGATGAACTGGTCATTTACGCACAGGTTAAAAAAAAAAAAAAAGACAAATTTAGATCTTCTTGGTTGTGGATTAAACAACTAAGTGTATTGTGATTCCCCCATATTTTCAGTTATTCAGATGCATTTCTTTTCAAACTTTGTTTGCTGCAGGATTTAGTCATAACTGCTCAGAAATTGAGTGTTCAGGTAGGCACCTGGCATTTTCCATGCACTCTGAAAAGGTGGATGCATAAGAACTGTTGGTACAAATATGGGCACTTAATTTGTTTTAATATTTGCACCAGTAAACAGAGTTCCTCAGGT